>NW_027472001.1:686709-1030064 GCF_965638725.1 Aptenodytes patagonicus
CTCCCGACTCTTCTACCTCCGAGCGGTGCAAGGGGACAGGGAGTGGGGGTTGCGGTCAGTTCATAATGCTTTGACCCTGCCGCTCCTTCCTCCTCACGCTCTTCCCCTGCTCCAGTATGGCATCCCTCCCACAGGAAACAGGCCCGAACTTCTCCAGGGTGGGTCCTGCTCGTGGGCTACAGTTCTTCAAGAACTGCTCCAGGAAGGGTCCTTGCCACAGGGTGCAGTCCTTCAGGAACAGACTGCTCCAGTGGGGGTCCCCCGCGGGGCCACAGGTCCTGCCAGAAAACCTGCTCCTGCCAGGAGCCTGCTCCAGCATGGGCTCTCTATGGGCTGCAGCTTCCTTCAGGGCACATCCACCTGCTTTGGCGTGGGGTCCTCCACAGGCTGCAGGGTGGATATCTGCTCCACCGTTAACCTCCGTGGGCTGCATGGGGACAACCTGTGTCATCATGGTCTTCATGACGGGCTGCAGGGGAGTCTCTGCTCCGGTGCCTGCAGCTCCTCCTCCTCCTCCTCCTCCTCCTCCTCCTCCTCCTCCTCCTTCTTCATTGACCTTGGTGTCTGCAGAGTTGTTTCTCTCACATATTCTCACTCTTTTCTAACAGCTGCCACCCAGCATTTTTTACCCTTTCTTAAATACATCATCACAGAGGCGCTACCAGCATCGCTGGCGGGCTCAGTTTTGGCCAGCTGGGGCTCCAGCTTGGAGCCGACTGGAACTGGCTCTGTCCGACACGGGGGCAGCTCCTGGTGTCTTCTCATAGAAGCCAGCCCTGCACCCCCACCCTGCCCCCACCCGCTACCAAAACCTTGCTACGTAAACCCAAGACGCCAGGTTGCTGCAGATCACCTCCACCTCAGCTGATTCCCTCCAGCACACTGGATTGCCCCAGCACACTGCAACAATTTGTGTCTCTTTGGCATAGCCAGGGCCAGGATACTCTTTTTTCAAACATTCTGTCACTTCATCAGGATCCCACACTTGTTCGGGGGTGAAGTCCCAGGCCACCGGCGGTGACAACCCTTCCGGGTACCTGCCCATATTCTCCCACACACCTTGCCACCCATAACCACACCGCCTTGCGTCATATCCCTGTGCTGATCTTTTTAAATAGTTGGTTAACCTTTGCAAAAGCAGAAACAATAGTCTGGGGAAGTACCAACAGGAGTATTGTGGTTACCCAAGGCTGTTCAAGATACTGAAGAGCTATTGTAACAAGAGAGAAAACATCTACTCCACAGGAGAAAAAGGGGAAGGTGCCATTCTGTGTTTCTTCCACCGACTGGCTCTCGGAGGAGAAAAAGGACAAAGTGTAAGTAAGTGTTAATGGTCTCCATCAGATGGTTCCCAAAATACAGGGAAGGCATCAGTGCAGGGCCCACATACCAAATTAGGCTCAAGGCCACTGCTTTTATCGTCATTCTCCCAGGTAAAACACCGCCAAGTGCTACACAGCACAGCAAAGAAGGGAGCATGGCACGGATCAGATAACCGATGTCGGGAACAGGTAAGTCAACATCACGACCAGCAACTGTTAAACAGATGTAATCATTATAGGTTCCCTGCAATAGGCTCTGGTCAAATCTTTTGTTACTCCAGACCCTTTGAGCCCCACGTTGGCTTTAACTGCGGTAGGCAGCTGAGCACCACATAGCTGCTCAATCGCTTGCCAACCCGCAGTGGGATGGGGAGAGAATCGGAAGGGTAAAAGTGCAAAAACTTGTGACTTGAGATGAGGACAGTTTAATTAAAAGGGGGGGGGGGGGGAGGGGCGGGGGGCGGGAAACAACAAAGAAAAACAAAACCAAGAAAAGTACGTGACGCAAAAAACCCCAGTTGCTCACCACCAACCAACTGATGCCCAGCCAGTTCCTGAGAAACAGCAGCCCCCCGCAAATATCCCCTCCCCACCCACCCCACCCCACCCCACCCCACCCCGATTTTATTGCTGAGCACAACATCATATGGTGTGGAATACCCCTTTGGTCAGCTGGGGTCAGCGGTCCCAGCTGTGTCCCCTCCCAACTTCTTGTGCACCCCCAGCCTGCCCGCTGGCGGGGCACTGGGAGAAGCAGAAAAGGCCTTGCTGCCGTCTAAGAACTGTTCAGCAGTAACTAACACGTCCCTGTGTTATTCACTGTTGTAATAACAAATCCAAAACATAGCACCGTACAAGCTGCCGTGAAGAACTTTAACTCTATCCCAGCTCAAACCAGCACACAGAGGCACCGTTACAATTAAAGACACACACACATTCAATTGCAGATACAGGCATAAACCCTATAGAATGACAGATACAGTTAGAGCCACAGACACCGTAACATGCACAACTGCAGGCACATGAACAGCCACACCAGTTATTACACGTACAGTTGCAGACACAATTACAGATAAGGATACAATTATATGTACAACTGCAGAGCCAAGTACAGTCACAGGCACAAGCACACATTCCATTACACCTACAACTACAGCTACCGCTTGTGACACCGTTACCAGTAGAGGTGCCGTTAAACAAACAGGTACTGCTCCACATGCAGTGTGTGAAGGTACACATACAGATACCAGTACGGACGCAGATACAGGTACAATTAGACATGCAGGTACCCATATAGATACCGTTACAGACACCGATACCAACAGAGGCAGAGACACCAATACTGATACCATGAGAGATACCACTGCCGATTCCATTGCAGATGCAGATGCCATTGGAGACGCCACGGCAGACACAGACGCCACTGCAGATGCAGTGTTGCAGAAACACGTAATATTTCAGATGCAACTGCAAATGGAGATGCCCTTGGAGAGACAGATGCCACTCCAGATACCCTTGCATACGCCGCTGCAGATGTTCACAAAACTGGAGGTGCAGAGAGCGTTGCAGATTCCCTTGCAGACAGAGGTAGCATTGCTGATGCCGATACCATTTCAGAGGAAGGTATCTCTGGGGATGCCGTTGCAGATGCAGATAACATTTAGGATGCCAATGCAGATGAAGATAACATTGCAGATGCTACTGCAGATGCAGTTAGCATGGCAGATGCAGCTACCAATGCAAATACCACAGCAGATGGAGACGCCAGTGCTCATGCAGATACGACTGCGCGTACAGAGACAATAGCGAATGCCAAAAAAGATGCAGAGATGGCTGGAGATGCAGATACCAGTACAGATGCAGATACAGGTACTCTCAGACATACAGGTACTCGTATAGATACCATTACGGACACCGATACCAACAGAGGCAGAGACACCGATACCGAGACCTTTCATTGCATCTGAAATTGTATCTGCATCTGCCATCGTACCTTCAATGGCACCTGCATCTCCTATGGCATCTGCCACGGCATCTGCAGTAGCATCTGCATCTGAAATGGCATGTGCATGCCGTTCCTGACAATGATGAAGATGCAGACACCAAACCAATGCAATTGCAGATACAGACGCCATTTCAGACGCTGCAGCTGCAGATTCTGCTGCAGCTGCAGCTACCATTGGAGAAATCACTGCAGACGCCATTGCTGAGGCAAAGTCAGGTGCAGAGACCTTTGCAGATGCAGGTATCTTTGCAGCTGCAGGCAGCGTTGCAGATGCAGAGGCCATTGCAGATTTCATTGACAATGCCATTGCAGATACACCCACGGACAGAATACCATTTGAAAGACACCCATTCAATTGCAGATACAATGCCAGGTGCAATGGCAGACGCAATGGCAGGTACAGACACAATACACCCACCATAAGAGAGACCAGTACAGTCACAGACAGAATTACACCTACAATTACAGACACAAGACGAGCCACAGACACGAGTACACGTTCCATTACACCTATAAATACAGACACTGATCTCATTCCTGATAGGGGTACCATTACAGAGGGAGGAGCCGTTACACACCCAGGTAGTGCTGCACATGCCATTGAAGACACAGGGAGTACTGGCACCAGCGCTGCTATCTGCAATGGCATCAGCATCTGCAACAGCATTGGCAATGTTATCCACAATGGTACCTGCCTCCGCAGTGATGGCTGCATTGGAGACCTGCAGCCAACAGTAGAGTTGCACACATAGCTTTCCAGACGCAGAAACCTTTGCAGATGGCATCGCAGGTTCAAATACCACTGCAGGCACCATTTCAGATGCCCGTACCACTCCTGATACCTTTGCAGATGCCATTGGCAAAGCAAGTCACACTGCAGCTGCAGGTACCACTGCAGTTGAAGAAACTGTTGCAGATGCCACTGCAGATACTGATCCCGTTACAGACATCGATAACATTACACATACCGATACAGAGACCAAGGCCTTTACAGATGCCATCACCGATACCGTGACAGATCCTGGTACCAGGACAGAGACAGCGATACCATTACAGACAGTCACACCCATACCGAGACCGTGACTGGTAGAGTGGTACCGTTAGAGAGAGCCTTGCTGAGGCTATTTCAGCCAGCGAGGGAATTTGGCTTGCCCTTGCTCATCCCCATGGGACAGCTCAGACTCCAGCCCAGCAACTTGGTTTGGTTAAAACAGATTTTGCCAAACTTAGGCAAGCGGTCACGGCTCATGGACTTGCTTTGGGTTTGGACTCCAGTGTCTGGTATTCGGAAGGCTTGCAAACATTTCTGAAGTTGTGCCATGCCCCTTCAGAGTCTGACCGTCTTGTTAGTGTAATTATCCCCGCCAAGTCACCTGTAACCAGCAGCCAGAGCTTGATGGGGTTAGTTAGCAGCTCAAGCAGAGTGAAGGGACAGAGCTCTCACATCGATTAACAGCAGTCAAGATCAAACTGGAATGTAATAATATTGCCTTCTTCCTGGGAGTCAGGCCCGTGCAAGGCGGGTCAGCATGTCCTACACCATTACTTCAAGGCTGGAAGCTGCAAGCCAGATCATTAATTTCCCTCCTCGCTTTGCGGAAAAGATCAACATTTTTGGGCTTGCAGCTGGGATTGGCTCACAGAGCACACAGCTTACAAAATTAAAGGAAGCAAATGGGCAGTATTTTGGACACTTCTCTGATGCCAGTAATAGCACAGTAGGATGCAGTAAGCATCAGTGAAGGCTGCTCATGTTTGGCTGCTGTGCTCACCTGTACTTTTGCATCAGGAGAAAGCAGCACAAGCGTCAGTATGTCAAGGAGCAAAGAGCTGGTGTTTCCATGAGTGTCCAAGCAGTTGGGTGGTGTAAAAGCCAGTTCTTCGCTGGCCGAGGAGGGAGGCAAGGATGCTTAGCATAGAATTACCAAGGGAATTTACTCTTTAATATTTTAGCGATGTGCATAGCAGTGCCCCAGCCTAATGCATGGGGGACCCCAATACGGAAGAAAGCAGGGTTTACAGATGTTACAGTACAGTTGTGTAGACCAATCCAATTACTTACGTGAAGGGGTGGGCTAATCAATTACTATTGCTCACATAATTGGTATGTACTTGTCCCGTGCAGGACCAGCACATGCTTGTCCCGTGCAGGTGGTGCAGACTTATGGTCAGTGGTGTGTTAATCTTCGTTGCTCTAAACCGATGTCCCACGCGGGCAGGGGGGGGTTCTCCTGGATTTGGGTCGGTTGCAGTTCTGGCTGTGGTTTCCTCCCCCTTCTTGGTGATCCTTCACATTTGCGCACAATTTCATAGAATCGTAGAATAGTTAGGGTTGGAAGGGACCTCTAAAGGTCATCTAGTCCAACCCCCCTGCCGCGGGCAGGGACATCTTCAACTAGATCAGGTTGCTCAGAGCCCCGTCCAACCTGACCTGGAATGTATTATTTATTCTAAAAAAGCATCATCTTCTGACGTACAGTACCCCTGTTGGTCCTGGTAACAGGGACGCCGGAAGGGGTGAGGCTGAGGTGAGTCCAGAGAAATCCAGGTGTCCAGTGAAGAGGCATCGTCAGTGAGAGAGCAGCTGGGACAAGTGGGCAGAGGCGAGGCGTCTGCGCTCACGTTCCTGTACAGCTGGGCGAGCTCTGCTGCAAAGGTCCACGGGGATGGGCTGGAGCTGTTGTTGAAAATCTCATTTTCTTGGGCAATCTCACCCTTTCTTGTTCCTTCTCCTGACTCTGCTTTGCCTTTATCATTAGCTCGATCGTCACTTTTCCAGGCAGAGTCAGTATCGGCTTGTCCCAGTGCTTCTTCATCTCTCTGGGTCCTTCTGGACAAAGGGGTTTCAGAAAAGCCTACTCGTTGATAGCAATTAGGAGGCCAGTTAAAAAATGGTACAGCAGAAATCTCAGCAGAGTACTGCCAGCAGCTGCCTTGGCACTCCAGGATACTCTAACTGCAAATACTTCATTGCCAACTGCAGCAATAACTCACTCTGGGGAAAAGCCAACTCACGGGTCTCTCTTCCTCCGCCGTGAAATGACTATGCAAGACACCACTGTCCCAGGCAGCAGCACACCCAAGGCTGCTGCAGTCCCCGGGATATAGTACTTGCGCAGCTCTTCGTGATCAGCAGCCTCAGCCTTTTTCCCAGCATCCGCCCCTGGAGGAGGAGAAGAGGCAATGCCACACGTTACTGTGCTCTGCGCTACAGATAATCTCACAGGGTACTACTTCACATGCCCCGGAGAGTTTATTTGTCAGTGGTTGGTGCCTCTGGCTCTGGTGTCTTAGCACCTTAGAAGGATTGTTTAAACTTCTCGGGGAGAAGAGCCCGCATGCCAGTGAGCAGCTGCACCAGCGCTACCCCTGGCTGTTCCTCCGGGCTGCAGGCCAGGGCTGCGTGCTGGGGAGCTGCGGTTCATCCAAGGAGAGCACTGCAGGGACAGAGCAGAAATGCTCCTGTTCTCCCAAGCGGAAATCTCCCAAGCACTCCCCTCCAGGACGTCTCTGAGGCCGAAAGATGGGATCCAGCCCACGGGCTATTGCCTGGCTCCTGCGGTGCCGCTTGCTCGTCACCCCCAGCCCCGATGCACACGTTGGGGGAAGGCTGGCCCCGGGACAGCACGGCACAGGGCTGGGCTGTAGCCCTCAGATGGCCTCATTCCCAAAAGGGCAAAGTTCCCAGATTCCTAGGAACTGGGTGTGGTGGGAGGTGAGCAATCGCTAACCGCATCCAGAGAGGTCTACGACTGTCTCTCTGGCACGCTGCTGGCAATAACCTCCACACGCCAGAGACAACAGTCGTCCTCAGAGAGCAGCTCCTGGCTTCGCTGACAACACCTTCTCTGCACTAACACTTCCAGCTTTGGCTGCTGGCATGATGTGCAAGAGCGGGCTCCGGGGGAAGAGCCTGCAGGCACACAGTGATTCTGACTGGTGATACCGGGTGACCACGGGACAGCAATTACCTGGCGTGCCGGTTTCTTGCATTGCCTCTCTTTCTTCATCTGAGACTGGCACTGTGTGACTGCTTCCCTTCCG
Source organism: Aptenodytes patagonicus (assembly GCF_965638725.1). Taxonomy (NCBI): domain Eukaryota; kingdom Metazoa; phylum Chordata; class Aves; order Sphenisciformes; family Spheniscidae; genus Aptenodytes; species Aptenodytes patagonicus. The sequence goes on from NW_027472001.1 coordinate 694,081, forward strand.
AAAGGCCTCCTTCTGCACGGTCTCACGGTCCGTCTCTTTAGAAAGAAAGCGGGACAGTTTAAGGAGAAGGAACCGTTCCTCAGCAGGAACACGATACCTTCAGGGGGCGATACTCTCCAAAGACAATAATAAAGCTTAAAAACAAAGCCTGGGTGCATCTAGTCCAAACAATGTGTCATTCATCGTGAAAAAATTAAGCACGTGACGCTTTCCACTTTACCAGTACAGACAGCAAAACCTGACCTGCTGGGAAACCAGGAAATTGCATGGGACCTTCCTGTTCACGTTACATGTAGTGCATTTTTGGCAAACTGCAAAATGATGCTAAATTACATCCTTCAAAGAGGATGGGAAAAAGCCGCAGCCAGTTCAGCTGGGGAAAGAGCCCTTCTGAGAAGCACATCCCACCCTGCCAACTCCATCACACAAGAAGGATTACAGACAGACACGGTGGACTGAACCCCAAGCTCTTGCAACCATCTTCCGGGCACTTTCACAAGCGGCAGTGAAGAGCCCACTGTCCCCCAAAACAAGAAGAAAACCACAGCCAAGTTTTCTGAAATGTAATTAGAAACGGGGAGCTAAACCACCCAAGACTGAGTTAACCAAACGAACCACCCAAGGCCAGCCTCAAGCTGGGTGTCCAGCTCCGGCCCGCCCCTGAGCCCGAGGTGTCACCGAGAGTCCACAGACATCAAGGACAGCAACGAGGCCGGACCAGGCTGTGAAGCCTGGGCTGCTCTGATCCCAGCCGGGGTATCAATCCCGCCTGCAGCGCAGGCAAAGCCTGCCGGTCCCAGCCACTGAAATCTGCCTGCGCAGGCTCTCCACTGCCCAAGGGCCCTCTCCCCTCCAGCGACTGGCAGCGTGCTGGCCCTCTCATGCCTCGTGAGCAATTAGCTCCTCCGCAAGTCCCTCACGCACTCCGGGAGCACCACCAAGAGTCATACTCGTGCCACCACAGCTATCAGTCTGCAGGCTGAAAGTCCATCACAAACAGAAATGCCTGCAGAATCAGCATCTGCACCCGATTTCCAATATTAGGAAAGGGCAGCCAAGATTTCTGGGGATGTCATTCCTGCCTTCAACTTGCCCAGCTGCAAGCCGGGCTGTGCACGAGCTGAACACAAACGCAGCACACGCCGGTTCCGGACATCTGGAGACCAGCGTCTGCACAAAGCAGCTCTGACCAGTAATGCTACCACTGGGGCAGCAGCTGCCCCTGGCACTCAGCTTGAACCACAACTGGTAGCAGACGCTGTGCTGGACCATCTCTGGGGCTCACCAGCCCACTCCAGTTGTGAAATCGAGTGGCACTGCAGCCAGGCTCTGACTCATCCCTTCCTGCTGCGTAGGCTACAGCACGTCCACAAACGCATCTGAAACTTCAGCTTCCAAAGTCGTACGGTTAACAGCGTGAAACGTACCAACCAGGGGCTGCTTTCTCCAAGTCTTTCAGGATTTCCTTTGGAACTTGAGATATCTTTTGGGAATACTTCCCTATACGAGCTTTATACTTTCCTCTTCGAGGACATCAACAGAAAGTATGAGGGCAAATGTCACATGAACAAAATATTGAAAAGGAGTGCTTGTTCTGTGAAGTCAATAAAGACTGACTACTCGCTCTTGGGCTGCCAGCTGGGATCCAGCCCGGGATCCAGCCAAGGAGCTGGAAAAGCCCTCCCTGTGGCCACATCTGCAACCAAACACCCATGAGAAGTTAACATCACATGTTCCGATCTACACCGTCATAACTGAATAGCGGAACATAGACGGGGGTCACGTAATGACATGGCACACACATGCAGGCGTGTGACATTCTCACACCTGCAGAGGCGCCTGCCTGACATTTGGGCTTTGAGCTGGCAGCTCTCAAAGGAAGTAGAAAGCCACGACGTGCCACTCAGGAGCATCTTGCAAACATTTACCAGGTGCCTGCCGTGGCCACTAACCAGGCACGGAGCTGTCGGGAGAAAGGACTCCCTGGAGCTCGCACCAGCTCTAAGCTCAACCCCAACATGCCTGCTGGCTTCGCAGTCAGCACTGGAAGCAGCACAGGGGCGGAGCAGCTGGCAAAGACAGCTTCACAAGGCAGAGCCCCCTGGGGCACATCACTGAGCCTGACCCTTTCCCTCTCTGCTCTTCTGCGTGCCCGAGCATCAGCCAAGAAAGTAGTAAGTTAAATTTCACGTGAACAGAAAATTAAAACGTAAGTGCTCATTCGTTCAAGGGACCTACCTGTGGGATCGCCCTGAGGCTCACGGACAGGCTCAAGTTGAGAAGTCAAGTAGCCGTTGTCTACAGGGCCAGCTCTAATCAAGCAGAGATGGAAGACGCTTCCATTGCGTGTTGTGATCTACCTCTTCCTTAGTGACCTGCTGTGACTGGAAGCGGGGCAGGCAACAACATGGGACCCAGACGCAGGCTGAGATTTCCAAAGCTCAGAGGGGCCTTGTGACCTCTTGGCTGGGACCTGGCAGCTTTCAAACTACTGTCTCCAGGCCACGTGCAACACCCCTCAAGGACCAGACGGACAAACACAGGGCCTCTCAGGGCCTTCTTACCAGGAGACCTCTCACCCACACAACAGGAAGCCCACACTACAGCGGGAGCATGGAGCACCAGAGGAAAAAATGATCATTCACCACTCTTGTAGAGAAGAGCCTGCTGGCCACTGGAAGGCTGAACTATCACAACAAAAGATTAACAAATAAGAAACCAAATATTAACAAAGACAAAAGGCCAGTAACAAATGAAGACTGAATACTTACCTCCGGGATACCACCCGGGCTCAGGAACAGGATTCCACTGAGTGGCTTGATCAACAAGGACTGCAGGAACCAAACACACGTAATCAAACACAGGTGAGGAGAGTTTCCACTGCATGTTCTGATCTGCTTCTTCCTGAGTCACCTGCAGTGACTGGAAGGGGGTGAGGTAATGACATGGCACACATACCAAGGTGTTGGTTCCCACAGCTAAAAAGGAACATGGGTGACCTTTTCTCTGAGACCTAGCAGGTCTTCAGGCAAAGAAATATTCATGACTCATCTGGGCAACGCCCGCAAGGCACAAAAAGCTCTTGGAAGGCCTTAAGAGGATCTTAGGTAAAATTGCACATGAATAACCTATTGAAACATAAGTGTTTATTCCCTCAAGCAGACAGACATTGATAACTTACCTCTGGGACGCCCCCAAGGATCGCCTCCCCATAAGCAGGATCCAGCTGAGAAGCTCGATAAGCACTGCCAATGCCATCATCTGGAATCAAGCACAGATCAGAGAAGCTTCCATGCGCACAGAGGAAGCCCACGCTAAAGAACTGGAGGAAAAAGCAATTGTCTACGCTTCTCGTGGACAAGAGCCCGTGAAAGGCTGCACCAGTGCTACCCCTGCGTGTTCCTGTGGGCCAGGGACCTGCAGTTCGTCCAAGGGGAGCAGGGCTGCAGGACTAGAGCAGAAACGCTCCTGTTTTCCCGAGCAGACATCATCTGAGCACGCCGCTCCGGGACGTCCCCGAGGCTGAAAGCCACAGGGACTCAGTGCCCAGGTCTCTCACCCCGCACCACTGCTCCCGGCCCCCTCGCCTGCCCGGAAAACACCCCCAAAGTGGCCGCAGACCCTCCACACCTCCCCGCGGGGTGTCTGCCCCCCCTGCCCGCACCATGGTGCCTGCCTGGCTTGCCTGGCCCAGCCCGGCTCAGCTGCTCTCCCGGACCCAGCCCTAGCCCTGGCCCCACTGCCACCCCGCTGAGGTGCGGTGGGTGCCACGCCGCACTGCTTGGGGCTGGGTGCTGTCCCCCTGCCCGCCTACCTGCTCCCTGTGCTCGTCTCAGAGCAGCCTGGGTGTCCTGGGCTTGCAGGGCCACCAGGAGGAGGAAGAGGAGGAGGCGGGTGAGGACCACGGCCCCCCAACTCTCACACCGTGCTGCTGCTGCTGCGGCCACGGGCTCTGAGACCTCACGGCCCCGTTGGGCCACGCCTTACGCCAGGCCTCCCCAGCGAACACCCGTTGCCAGCAAATTACTGAATCTGCACACTCCTGCATTTCCTTGTTCCATACGAGCGTGGAAGGAGCAGAAGTGGAAGAGGGCCGGCCTATTTTGGGAGGCAGCACTGCGTATGAGAGTGCACAGGAACTCAGGTCTTACTTCCCAGAAGTCAATCCATACCAAAAGCTCCGTAGGAAGATTGCATAAAAAAGCCAATTGCAAGGGCCTCTACTTGCTACTGTTTTTCTCAGACAGCACTCTAGGAAGAAACTAGCTTTTCCTGCTAGTTTTGCTACAGCTTCGTTACCTTGAAAGATGAAACTTCTTACTTCTGCTACTCCCAAACAGCCTCGCAGCCCAGCAAAACCATACTGCAGGGAGGAAACCTTCACCATGCAAAGATGGGCACGCCACGGGAATACGTTACTCTCAAAGAACAGACTCTTTCAACCACTCTTCCTCTTGCTTACCAAAGTTCTGACACTGTTAGAAAACAACAACAACAACAAAGCGGGGTTCTCATTCACATTTTATTGAGCCCGTTATATCAGCCATTCAACGGTAGGTCCAACTCCAGCCCGAAGCCCAGAATAAGAAATGCCATCTTGAAGTTTCTGGAAGAAGGAAGGGCTTTGAAGCGGCAAGACCAGAGAACATTCATGAAGGCACTGTCGTGCAGGTACGCATCCCTGATCACAGACCAACTGCACCGTTACCTGAGTAAGTGATGCGCTCAGCTAACTTGCAGCCAGTGACGTCTGGAAAAGTAGCGCACGGTCTCTTGTTCATTAGCGCCGAGCACGTTGGTTGGAATTGGGTCTGCGAAGAAAACCATATGCAGTTAGTCTGGTTTATTCGAGTACATTAGGACAAGCCCAGTTCACGTTTACGAGGAACCACAGCAGGTCCCACCTGTCCCTGCAGACCCCAACACCACTCCTGTGCAGCATCCCGAGGAGCAGTAAGCGCAGAACAAGAAACCTTCCTTCAAAATAAGGCCCACAGCCTGCTCGAAATTTCAACAAGAGGCACAGAGCACCAGCTGAGAATAACCTCTGCTTTAACTATGCCGAGCTCCGCCGTCTCCATAAGGAGATCAGCTTCCAAATGAGCCCTAGCCCTAAAAACACACATCTTCCCTAGGGCAATGCAAGGTAAACACCAGAGCACAGGGACACCTGCTCATTCCGTTTAAGCTGATGGGGAGAAGGACAGAGGACTAGAAAGAGAAAAATAAGGCGAGAGAGGAGACAGGGGAGCCGAGAGAGAAAGACAGGTACAGGGAAAAGGCTAGAGAGATGGAGAAATCAAGAGAAATCGGGATGAGGAGCCCTGCAGAGAGATGGAGGAAGAAAAGGTACGGTCGGGGAGCAGGACAGAGGCATGGGGGGGCGGCGGGAAGGAGAAGCAGAAGGAAGGGGGGATAGAGAAAGACAGGGACAGGGAGTGGGGCATACAGGTGAAGAGTGACAAAGAAGGACAGAGAGCAGGACAAAGGGACTGAGAAATAAAGAGAGGGTCAGATTCGGACAAGGAGACCGAGAAGGGGGAAAAAAATGGCAATGGGCTGGAGCACAGAGATGGGCAGCAGAACAAAAGGAAAGAGAGACAGGGACAGGGGCAGGGAGCAGGACAAAGGGATGGAAGAGGGAAAAAAAATAGCGATGTGCTGCAGGACTGAGATGGCGGCATTAAAGAATTGACACGGGGAGCAGGCCAGAGTGACAGAGAGAGAAAAAAGGAACGGGGAGCAGGACAGCACTGGAAGAAAACAAACTGTGACGGGCAGCGGGACAGAGAGACGGCCGGGGCAGCTGCAGGGGGCGAGCGGGGCTGGGGCGGCTCTGGGAGTCGGGGAGCCCGGTGCCTGTGCCTGGGGGGGCGGCGGTCTGTCTCCGTCTCCTTCCCCGCCACAGTTCTCGGGTCACTCCCAGGGCTGCCCCGGCTGGGCCCGGCTCCAGCTGACCGGGAGCCCGTCGTACCGGGCAGTTTGGAGCCCCCCCACCATCCCCGGGCAGCCAGCGGGCAGCAGACATCCCCGCACCCGCACAAGGGCCTCGGTCACCTCACCGGTGGCCCCAGCCCTCACCTCAGCTGGGCCACTGCTGGAGCACAGACTGCACCTCCCGTCACCAACAGGGCTGCCGGGAAGCTGAGGCGGGGGGAATGACAGCTCCCGGCATGCCCCGGGACGGAACATGGTCGCCCGGCAGCCCCGTGCCCCAGGACTACAGCTCCCGGCATGCCCCGGGACGGAACATGGTCGCCCGGCAGCCCCGTGCCCCAGGACTACAGCTCCCGGCATGCCGCGGGGCACGCCTTCCTGCTGCCTGACCCTGCGGGGACACCGTCCCCCGGCTGGGCCCCGCCCCCCCGCAGGCCCCATGGCTGCCACCTCCGCGGGGCTGCCCAGGCCCTGGAGCCCTGGTGGAGCAGGGAGGAGGAGGAGAGAGGGACAGAGCGGCAGAGAGGGGTGGGGCAGGGCGGTGGGGTGCCCGGAGAGGGACGGGAGACGGACAGAGGGACAGGAGCAGGACAGAGGGACGGGAGCAGGACAGAGGGACGGGGAGAGCAGGGGGAGCTGGGCAGGGAGTGGAGAAAGGCAAACTACTGGTGAGGAGCGGGCAGAGGGATAGAGCGGGGAGGAGATGGAGGGGGAGGGGACAGGAGGGTGCAGGAATAAAAGTAGTGGTAAGCAGCAGGAGAGGGGGACAGAGAAGAAGAAGGGCAGGAAGGAGGACAGAGGGACGGACTGTCACAGGCAGGGTGAGGGAGCGGGCCAGGGGTCAGAGAGAGGGAAAAGGCACGAGGAGAGCGGAGTGAGAGAGATGGGGCAGGGAGCAGGACAGAGGGGCAGAGGGGAGAGAGAAAGGGAGAGGCAGAGACAGAGAGCGGGACAGAGAGCAAGAGAAGGATGGGAAACAATCCAGAGAGACTGAGAAACAGAGGGATGTGGATGAGGACAAGGAGGCGGAGAAGGACAGAACAGCGATGGCCTCCAGGATGGAGACGGAGGAAGAGCAAAAGGCGATGGGGAGCAGGACGGAGGCCCAGAGGGGAGAATTCGCCAGTGAGCTCCTGCCCATCTCAGTGAGCACAGCGGCAGCTATGCCCGCAATTTTGAGGTCTGCCACAAACCTACAGGTGCCTCAGTGCGAAGCGCGGAAGGTAACCTCCGGGTGCAAACCCTTCTCCTGCCCAAGCCCTTGGTAGGCAGCCAGAGGGGACGAGCCTGAGGAATTCTGCCACTAGAAGGAGTGCTGCCAGCTGGCCGGGAGGGAGGAGCGGATGTATGACCTGCCTGCGTGCTGTGTCCCCACATTGTTCCCCAGTGTCTGCGGCGCTGCTTATACACCGTAATTGTAGAGTTTTGCTGCAGACGCTGACTTGGGGGCAATGCTAGGCAGAAGGGCGTGTTGTTTCCAGTCCCCCGACGGGTTCAGACAAGGCAAAACCTTTGGCGATAGCTGTCCCAAGTCCCCTCGGCGTCTGGGGCTTTTCCTGTCACCCCCTGCCTTTTTATACAGGTTTCTCCTCCCCTTTAGCTGGGGAAAGATAGGGAGCAGCAGTCGCTGGCTGACCGTACGTGGGTGGTGAGGAACAAGAGCAACAGAGAGGGCCTCTGGTTTTAACGTGACCTAAAATCAGAAGCGTCTTCAATCACGAGTCCGCACCGGGACCTGCAAGAGAGCTGTAGCCATCACTGCTGGAGCAACAGTAGCCCTCCACAGCAACGAAAGACAGCGTCTCTTTCCGTGCCTCAGAAAGAAAGGCCCGACAACAAAGGCCATCACTGCTGGAGCAACAGTAGGCCTTGGTGCAGGCCGGTGGTGAGGGCACTGCCTGCGCTGGGCAACTCCCCGCTCCCCTTCCCCTAGGGACCAGCCAGCCCTTGCTGCTCCTCACAGGAGGGACTGTTGGCTGGCCGCCTGCATGCTGCCGCATGCTCTTCAGATATGGCCCAGCAAGCGTCCCTGGTCCCTCTCCACCTCCTGTCTCCAGAAGAGAGAGCTCTGTCCCTTCCTTTTGCTGCAGCAGCAGCTCCCAGGCCCTTCTGTCCCAGCTCTCTGGTGTGAGAGCTGGGCAGGCAGGCACACAGAAACCTTCCTGGCTTTTTTTTGTGCGTGTCGGAATGTCACGGGCAGGCACCGGGTGTAAGTGTTTTGCACGAGTCACTTCTGCTTGCTTTTAAGACCCTTTTTTGGTACTGGTCTTTCAGGGAAGGCTTATGCAGGCGAGAAGACAACCTCTCCTGTAGTGCTGAGGAAGGGAGAGAAGGCGGCAGGCAGGTTTCCAGCATCATGTGCTCGGCTGTGAGCCGTCAGCAGCAGGATGGCACGGGCTGGCCTGAAGCCCCTTCCCGGGGCTGGTGCTCGCTTCCCCATTCACTTCCCAAGGCAGAGGCCAAGTCAGAGGGGCACTGAGGGGGCTGCGCAGACCACTGTCCCCCCCAGCATCACTGTCTCCCTGGCACCCAATCTCATCCACCCCTTGCTTTGACTGAACAGGGAGAAGAAGAGCTTTGGCCTCCGCGGGACCTGGTGGTGCTGGCTGGTAGCCCTCCTCCCCTTCACAGTCCTGCTCTTGGCAGTGCTCGTGCTTCTCCGGTAGCGCGCTGCCTGGCCCATGGCGACAGCTGACGGGACCGTGGAGCCCGGTGGAGGAGGGCTGTTTGTGAGCCAGGGTTCCCAGCCTGGGGAGGTTTCCTCGCCACACGAGAGGCTGCACAGCTCTCGTGCCAGTCCCAGGAGGCGCAGCACCTCCTGCTGACTCGCTGCGAATGACCCCTGCCTCCTCTGGCATCGCCCTGGGAGAGTGGTGGCACTTGGGCCTAGTGCTTCGGCACAACCGAGAACGCGGTCGTGCAGCTGCGTGAGGCTTGATTGCTGCTCCACCACGGTCTCTCTGATGGCTTCCGCTCTGCCACCTGGCAGCTGTGGGGCAGCCTAGGTATGTGCCCTGGCCTCCCTTTCCATTGGGAAACCCCGGCTGCCGCCAGGGATGAGAGGCCTGGCTCCACGTGCTGGAGCTCTCGCACAGCCCAGGGAAGAGGGCAGCTCAGGAGCCGCTGTCTCTGCCAGAGGCAGGCCACCGTCCATGACAGGCACTGTGTGGATGGAGGGATGGGAGAGCTGGAGGGCTCCCCTGTCTGAGCTGGGGCAGCGGGGGGCTTGGGGAGGGATCAAGGGAGCAAGAAGGGAGCGAGCCTGCTGGGAAGATGGCGACAGGCTGTGTAGCTGCAGGGGAAGGACCAGTGGTAGCAAAGAGCTGTGTGTGCCGGCGGCAGCTGGTCCTTGGGAACGGGGGAAGCAGCTGGAAATTCAGCAACAGGTCGCTGCAGGAGCCTCCCTTCGGCACTGTCCTCGAAGAAGTGGGGTGGCGCTGGCCGCCTCTGAGTCGGTGGCTCAGCGTCAAGGAGGGAGCCTGGGTCACGGTGGCAGCTGCTCAGCAGGCGATGACATATGGAGGATGTCACTGTGTCGCTTGAGGACAGCTGACGGGTAAGCGATGAGCTAGAGAGGAGGCCACTGCTGGGTGACTGTGAGCACTCCCGTGAGGGCAGAGGGCCAGTCGTCCCGCACAGAGGCCCCGGGCTCACTGTGCAACTCGCACTGTGCGGTGAGGTCCTCGTCCTCCTCCCAGCGGGGCACGGCCATCTTCTCCTGAGGTACCCCGTGTGCCACAGGGCGCTGACAATGGCTTCTGCCTGGGAGAGGAAACATCACCGCTCAGGCCTGGAGAAAGCAGCAGTTTTCCTCCCCAGACTCCTTGCTGAGGTCTCCCCCAAGAGCGACAGTCAGACTGTCCACGGAGTGTTGCTCTTTGCAGATATTTCAGGTGGGGTGACACGAGCCGTTTTGGGACACACCGGGCCCTTTGGAGCCCCGCCCCTGCCCCTCAGGCAGAGTGGCCATCTTGTCACTGCTGGGATGCCCAAAGAGAGCGGGATGGGTTATCTTGGGTGGTCAACCACAGCTGCCACCAGCACTGAGCCGGGGCATGGGAAGGTGTGACCTACAGGCTCTCGGGCCAGGCAGCGTGGAACTGGCTGCCAGGTCCTTTGGCCCACGTGGGCATTTCCTGACTTCTGGGTGCCCGTGTTACAGGTTTCACTGCTCTGACGGAGAAATTCATCCAGAGGAGCGGCGCAGACAGAGGCACCGATGAGCTGGCGCAAACCCTCAATTACTACCTGTGTGACATTTTGGAGGGTAAGAGCCATGCTGCAGGACTGTCTGGCATCGGGCCGTGAGGCTGCTCATGGAGGGTGGAGGCAGACCTGCTGGGCAGCCTGGTCCTGCCTCCTTTGAAGGGCTGGAGCTTTCTGTGGCCCGGAGGAACAGGAAGAGCAGCCAGGGTCTCCTGGCGAGTCAGGACCAGCGCAGGTCCTTTCTGCTCCCCACTGTGGCTGAGGAGGCACCCGCTTTCTCAGCAGCCACCTCTGTGTCTCTGGCGTGAACACCCGGCTCAGTGATGCGTTAGGGCCCAGAGCAGGCTGAGGGCATCCAGCAAGTGCCAGCGCGAGAGTGACCTGAGGGTGCTGGCACTGACGTGTGTGTGCGTGTGCGAGACCCTCACGAGCCCCTTTTCACAGGGCACATCTTGACCCTTCCGAGCTGACCGTGAGCACATTGTGGCCACCCCTTTGGCAGCACTTGTAGAGCAAAGCAAGAGAGTCCTCAGGGATGATGAAGGGTGTGGAGCATCTCTCCTGTGAGGAAAGGCTGAGAGAGCTGGGACCGTTTAGCCGAGAGAAGAGAAGGCTCAGGGGGGATCTTAGTAATGTGCCTAAAACCTGAAGGGAGGGTGCAAAGAGGACAGAGCCAGGCTCTTTCCAGCGGTGCCCAGTGTCGGGACCAGAGGCCACGCCACGGGCACGCACTGAATCACAGGAGGTTCCCTCTGTACGTCAGGAAACGCTTTGACTGTGAGAGTGACTGAGCGCTGGCACAGGTTGCCCAGGGAGGTTGCGGAGTCTCCCTCCTTAGTGCTCCTCTCTGGGCAGAGGGGCTTGCTCCGTGGCTTCTGGAAGAAGGTGTCCACATGACTCTTCCTTTCCTTCCCTCTGTCCACAGAGATGCTGATTTTTGGAGGAGACATCTTGAAGTTTGCTGGTACGTACTTAGGACGACGATGCCCACGTCTAGTCATCTGCAGCATTTAACTGTTGTGGCGGCCATTTGCTCTGCTCTCCTTCTCAGGAGGCTCTGTGCAGCACCTTGAGCCAGCTTTCTGGCCAGGCATGCACGCCGCCCTTTCTCCAGGCTTCTCTTTCCCCCCGGGCCTGCCTGCGGTTTGGCTTTGGCAAGGGCTGTGGCTCCCCTCACTCTGCCCCCACTTGTAGGGCCCTGGGCTGGGGGTGGGGGCAAAGAAGCGCTGAGAGGAGGAGACCGCCTAGAAAGCGCAGCCCAAAGGTGTGTGTTGGGGTGGTGGTGAGGGGCAGGGAGGCCCTGGTGGTGGCGGAGCTCGGGCTGCCAGGCTGCGAGGCGGGGAGGATTCCCTGGTGTGCTGCAGCTGCAGAGGAGCGCTTGGGGCAGGGGGTGCCACCGCTGCCGGCTGGCTGCTGCTGTGGCTGGCCCGGGAGAGGAGAGGTGTCCCGGTGCCATCGTCCTGGAGGACCATGCCCTCCCACAAGCCCATCTTCCTCAGCACATTGGCCGGTTTCTGCTGTCCCTGCCACTGAGCGTAGGTCGGGGAGAGTCAGGTCTCAGCAGAGCCTTTACCTTCCCCTCGCTTTCCCCAGGGGATGCTGTGCTGGTGCTGTGGAGAACAGGACCCCAGGAGCTGGCTAAGACCATCAGCCTGGTGCTGCAATGTAGCTGGCAGATCCAGAAGAAGTGTGGGAGTCGTGACACGCACGTGGGTCAGAAGGTCCAACTGAAGATAGGTACGGGCGCTGTGCCAGGCGCAGATCCGTGGCACTCTCCCGTGCCATAGGGTGCTTCTCACGGGCAGGGAACGCGGGGATCCCTACTGGGGCTAGTGCCAAAGGAAAGCATGTCCTGCGAGCATTCAAGGGGCCAGCTGTAGTCGGAGTGGGGATGGGAGACCAGGACTGCTGGCTTTGCGTGCGTTTGCAGATGCAGAGGAAGCTTAAAGGCAGAGCGGGTGTCAGATCAAGTATTAGGGTCTTTGAATGCCTGCTTTAGCACAGACGTCTGCGGGAGGTAGTTCTCCTTTCCTTTTTTTCAGGTGGGGGCGGCTTTGCATCCTTTCCCCTGCTGGATTCTCCCCTGCCTTTCACAAAGAGCAAAGGGGAACTGCTTTGCATGCGGCTGTGAGAAGGGCTTTGGCAGGCTGTTGTGTTTTCTCAAGCAGACAGCTCCAACCTGCCTGCACGTAAACGGAGCAGGCGGTGATCAAGCCCGCTGGTTTGCTGGGCTTCTGGGGCAGGCAGCTGGGCAAGATGCCCGGCACTCTCAACACATTGTCAATGTCACCTTTGCTTGTCTCTTTCTAGACACCCGTTTCAGGGACCTGTGTCAGTATCCCCCCGAGTAGGACGGAGGACGCCCTCCCCTTCCATAAAGCCCGTCTCCCCACTGGGCTTCAGATTAGCTTCTGACCAGCGGAGATGCTGGGGACTGTAGAGCTCAAAATGTTCCCTGTGTCAGTTCTGCTTCTCCCTCTCTCTCTCTGTCTCTCACCAGGGATCTCTGCAGGGTCCATGAGCCTCCTGACTGTCGGAGACAAGAGGCGGCAGTACTTCTTGATCTGCGGCCAGGCCCTGGGTGAAGTTTGTGAGGCTGAACAGCTTGCGAATGCAGGTGAAGTTATCCTCTCAGCCACCTCCTGGGAGCTCTGTGAGCAGCACCGGCTCAGGACCAAGCGTCTTGCAGGCAAAAGAGCTGTGAAGGTAGGTGGATGGGACGGCCTCTAGAGCGATTCCGAGGGCCCGGACCTGGGCATGAATGAGGGAGGTGTCAGAAGGCCGAGGAGCTGAATGTGGAGAGAGCTGTAGCTGTGAAAGCGGGCAGGCAGCTGAAGCTCTTGTCCTTCCATCTCGGGGGTAACGGTGGGCTGGGCTCGCTTGGTTTGAGGGGTCGGGAGGCACTGGAAGGGTTTTGGCCCCACCAGCAATGTCCTCTGTGGGTCATGGAGCTGTTGTTGACAGCTGGGGGATGCTTGGGTGATACCTGCCCAGCTCCGGTGCTTCTGAGGAAGTACTTGTGTCCCATCCAGCCAGGTGGGCTTGTTGTGCCCTTTTCTGGGCAGTGACGGTGGAGGGCAGGCTCTGTCCCCTGGACTCCTGGGGAGGCCAGTGGCAGTGCTTTCATTCTGTGTGTCTCCAGGTTACAGGCATGGATTGGATGTCTTGGTCAGAATGCCAAGACGCTTTACGCAAGCTTGTACAACGCTCAGTGAGCCACGGCTTGGAAGGGGAAGGTGGGTGCCAACTTCACCTTGTTCTGTGATTGCCCGGAAAGGTGGGGCCTGGCTGCTTCAGGGGCCAGAGAGGAACCACCTCCGCCCTCTCCCCCCTTTCGGATAGCACTCCTGCTTTTGGCCCTCCTGTGCCTCAGCTGGGGCAGTCGCTGCTGCTGCCTCCTCCTTCCAGGGGACAGCTCTGCCCCGAGCATCTGGAGGTGGCAACATGAGCAAACGCAGAAGACTCTTTCTCCCCCGTTTCCAGCGCCAGCCCCTGCTTTCCAACACCTCGTAGTCCCATCCTCCCAGCGACCAGCTGCATTTTCTCTCCTCAGGCGCCATGAGGCCTGCTTTTCTCTTGCCCAATGATTATGATGCGGAGGAGGTGCTTAGGCAGTACATACCAGAAGCTGCTCTCAGGAAGGTACGGCCAGGCCGCCACTGCTGGGGGCTGCATTTTTGGAGGGTAGAAGAAGTGGTGCATTGCAGAGATGGAGTCTTCACGAAGACAGACAAACAAAAGAAAATGCACCCTGAGACAACAACGTGGGGAAACTGAGCCAAGGAGCACCGGTGCTGCACCATTGTGTGCGTTGTCCTCAGAGAGACACGGGTGGCGGGAGGCGGACTTCTGTCTCTCTGTCTTTTCCGTGGGTATGGTGCTGGAGGTGCTGCGGACATGATGGTGGCATAAAGGGGAGATTCCACTGAAGTCCCTAGAGCATCCCTGAGGGTCGGCCCTCATGCCCATACCTGTCCCAAGATGGGGTGTTACCGGAGCACCTTTCTCTCCTTTGTCATTTGTGTTATGATTCGGCATCTGCCTGCCGCAGGCTGGGCAGCCTGCCGGCCGTTTGCACTGAGAGGAGGATTTATCCCTTCCTCCGGTAGTACCTGCTATTGCCAGTACGCCTGCCGTCCCTCGGTATCTGGTGTGGGCAGTAAGCCCCCAGGAGAGCAGGCTGGTGAAGCCGTCGTGCTCTTGTCTTCCAGCTTGATGACAGCGTGCCGCTGGACCTCTTCTCTGAGCTACGGCCAGTCACCAGCCTCTTCATCCAGCTGCGGCTGGCTGAGGATAAAACCACAGTGGAAGTCTACACGATCCTCCACAATGCCAGCAGGATGATGCGAGAAATCCTCTGTCCTCACAAGGGCGAACTCAACAAAGTCCTCCGGTTTGATAAAGTGAGTGTGGGGGAGCAATCGCCTCCCCCCACGCTGAGAGGGTGGGCAGTGAGCAAGAGGGAGAGACTCCCTCTTAGGCATTGTAGCAAGATGTGCTGCATCTGTCCTTGGCAGGGCTGCACGTTCCTCTGTGTGTTTGGACTCGCTGGAGAAAAGCTGCCCTACGAGAGCCTTCACGCCTTGCAGAGTGCTATTCAGATCTTCAACTCGTGCTCCACAATGCTCGGGGAAAGAGAGTGAGTGTGTGGCGGGGGTGAGGGGGGTGCATGCTGGCTGGGACGGCGCAAGGGGGCTTACCAGGAAGAGACGTGCCTTCCAGCTTGCCCTCCCTTGTCCCTGGCAGGAAGGAGGCAGTGCCCTGAGAGGTGGCAGGTGACCCCTGGGCTTAGCCCACGGCAGCCAGGCCGAGTCCCTCCGAGCACACCCTGCTAGCCACCGCGCTGGAACGAGCCCTCGCAAGGGCGAGAGGCTCCTTGGTGTCAGAGGCAGGCCCTTCTGGGCGACTGGCCCATGACCAGGGATGGGGCCCAGCCACCTGATCTCAAGATGCTGTCATGGCAGGCGGTGCCATCGTGGGGGCGCCTTCCTCCCTCCCTCCCTCTTTGCTCACGAGAGGGCTGTGGCCTTCTGCAGGTCGCAGCTCAGGGAATGTGGCCTCAGGGGAAGTGTCCAAAACTTGCTGCATGCGCTCTACCCCTGTCCGTTGTCCCTTGCAACCCGGGTATGTTGCGCCCCTGAGCTCTCCAAGTCCCCGAGACCCGTGCTGGCAGGGCAGGATGGCAGGTGGCCCAGGCTAGCGCCGAGGGGAGGTGCGGGAAGGGATGAAGCCGGGCGGGCTTCATGAAGGGGCGCTGCTGAAGCCGCACTCTTTCCCCGTGTGCCAGGGCAGTGTCTGTTGCAGTTACCAGCGGGACGGTGTTCTGCGGACTCACTGGCCACCCTGTGAGATATGAATACACAGGTACGAGGCGTGTGTCTGAGGTGCGGGAGGCTGTCGTGGGCCTGCTTAAGCATAGCAGTCTGGAAGAGGAAGGTGGGCTGGGAGAGGGCTTGCCCAGCAGCCCGTCAGGAACGGCCCAGGCAGCTCTGGTCCTGGCCTGGGGCGGGAGAATGGGCTCCGTGGCCGGTTGTTCCCCTGAGTTCTCCTGACCCCGCCGTGGGGTTGGCCTGTGCCGGAGGTGAGGCAGCCATTGGCCTGGAAGGGTGCCGTGGGGCTGGTGGCACCGGCACATCAATGCGTGCTCTCTCTTTCTCTCCCTGGCAGTCATTGGCCAGAAGGTGAATTTGGCAGCCCGGATGATGGTGCACTACCCCGGGCTGGTGTCCTGTGATGCAGTGACCTACGCCACCTCTCGGCTGCCCCCTTACTACTTCAGGGAGCTGCCGGCGAGAGAGATGAAAGGCCTTAGGCATCCTGGCACTGTCTACCAATATGTGGGGATCCCCGAGGAGAGGTGAGTGTCCTCTGAGAGGGCTGGATGAGGGGACGGTGGCACCGAGGGTGCAGCCTTGGCCAGCAAAGAGGAGTTCTGCAGAGAGAGACCAAGCTGGTCTCCCTTCCCTGTGGCTGAGAGGGTCGGAAGCCCTCGCGTGGGAGGCTTTTTGCCTTTCTCCCCTGCTGTCTCCTGCTGGCTCTGTCCAAATGGCTTTCGACTGTGCTTTCCGTGCTGTGCTTGCTCCAGCCCATGCCCTGGTAACGCTGACCCAAGGAGGTTTTTGTCCCAGCTGCTTCTGAGCAGGAAGCTTTGGGCCAGTCCGGTTCCCATGGGGAAACGTGGACCATCGGGACACTCTTCCTCATATCTTCCTGCTGAAATCTCAGCTCTTCCCCCGGGCCAGGAGTTGACCCCCTCTTTGGATGAGGGTTTGAATGTTAACATTGCCGTCTCTTTGAAACTACGGGAAGACTTGAGCCAAAGGTGCCAGGTGCTTGGCATCCCAACCCGTTCAGTGACACAAGTCCTCCTTTCCAAGGCACTTGTTTTTCTTGGCCAACGTGGTAAATGTCTGCTAGCCAACAGCACACCCTGGCTTCTCTCGCGTGTCTCCGATTTCTCTGGGTATGGCCTCTGGTGATGGACTCTCGATACGTTCTCCTGCCGCGCCGTGGCCATTGGGCTTCTTTATGCTTGCAGCTGTCCTAGCGTGCAGCTCGAACGTTGGCTAGGGGAGCGTGCAGGGGCTAACACGCTGCTCGAAAGAAAAGCAGGTACCCGAGGAGCAGCACGTCCTGCCCCTCCCTGCCAGGCTGCTTCTCTACGTCCCTTGGCTTCTCACCAGCTAATTGACTTGTGTTTTCTGTTCCCCTGTTTCTAGCATATTTGGCATGGCTCTTACCAAGAAGAGGTCCGAGTACGTCCCATTGCTGGGTAGGTGGAGAACACCTTGCTCTTCTGAAGCCGTTTCTTCCCCTTGGTAACTTTTAGTGCCACGCTGGGAAGGGAGAAGCTTTTGCCAGGGACGGTGTTGCCTGCAGCGGCCCTAAGGAAGTGCCGCCTGTCTTGGTCACTACTTGGCTGATATCTTTGGGGTGGAAAGCAGGGTGAGGCGCCTGGTGCTCCCTGCCGTGCTCCAGACCTGGTAGGAAGGTTCCTTTCAGCTATGGAGCTGCTCACCCCCTGGGGGCTAAACTGATCCCTGTCTTTGGGATCAGGAAAGAGATTTCCTTCTGCCAGACTGACAGAGAGTTTGGGTGGTAGGTTCTCCCCCTGGTAATCCTCAGCGTTCCTTTCTTGGCAGCATCTGGGTGTAGATATGGAAATGCCAGGACACACGGGATGCCTTTAATCACTCGGTGTCTTGCCGGATGCTTTGGGCCTTGTTATGGGTTAGGCCTGGTAGGCAGCTCAGCCCCACAGAGCCGCTCGCTCCCCACAGTGGGATGGGGAAGAGAATCGGAAGGGTAAAAGTGAGAACACTGGTGGGCTGAGATACAGGCAGCTTAACAGGTAAAGCAAAAGCTGCGCACGTGCGCAAGGCAGAATCGGGCACTCGTTCACTGCTTCCCATCGGCAGGCAGGTGTCTAGCCATTCCCAGGAAAGCAGGGCTTCATCATATGTAATGGTGACTTGGGAAGACAAGCGCCATAACTCCGAATGTCCCCCCTTCCTCCTTTTTTCCCCCAGCTTTCCTTGCTGAGCACAGCATCATATGGTATGGCAATAGGCCTGTGGTCAGTTGGGGTCAGCTGGCGCAGCTGTGCCCCCTCTCAGCTTCTTGTGCACCCCCAGCCTGCTCGCTGGCGGGGCGGCGTGAGAAATGGAAAAGGCCTGGACGCCGTGCAAGCATTCTTCAGCAATAACTAAAACATCGTTGTGTTATCGACACCAATGTTTGGTCGCAAATCCAAAACACAACACCATACGAGCTATTCCTGAAGAACATTAACTCTAGCCCAGCCAAAACCAGTACAGGCCTGAAGACGCTGCCTTAACTCCCGGGAAGCGCTCTGTGGCTCGTGGTACAGCAAGGAGATGCTTTGAGCCTCTTTGGGACATAGCTGCCTGCAGCGACTCAAATCATCCCTTCCAGTCTTGTGGGGATGCCTTCCAGATCACTGTGGGGAGTTGCATGGGGCCGGCTGAATCTCTGTGCCTGTGGGAGGGGAGGGGTGCGGGGCAGGGAAGAGGGCATGGGAGCCGCGCGGTGGGGCAGGCGGGCCCACTACTGCTCTGAGGAAGGCAGAGGTGCAAAAGCTGGGATGAGCGGGCGGGAAGGAGGCCTGGGTGCAGGCAGGCTGGCGGATGTAGTGGCGGGGAGGGAAGCTGTGGTGGAGGGTGCCAGCAAAAGGGACGGCTCTTTGCTTTTCAGCACGCGCCAGCAGCTCGTTTTCTTGTTTGTCTTCCCAGGTCGGGAGAAGGAGATTGACCTCTTTGTCAGCTGCTTGAAAGCCTATAAGGCTTTAGGAGAAAGGCACATCCTGGCATTTGAGGGCCCGATGGGCTCCGGAAAGAGCCACTTACTTACTGAACTGGCCTATTTAGGCCAGGCTGCTGGCCACAGGTACAGGTTTTTGACCTGCAGCTTTGGGACACTGCCCCTGCCCGTCCCCTGGCAGCCATGGAACACTCCAGCCCCTCTGCCAGTGCGCCTGGCCCTTGGGCTGCAGCCTCCCGAAAAAGCCTCCTGGAGACACTCGCTAGGAGCTCCTGCGTGCTCTGCTCCCGCCTCTGCCTCTTTGGGGAGTTGGAGGTGGCTTCTTGAGCCATGGCCTTTCCTCCTTCACCTCTGGGCCAGGCACAGACAGAAGGAAAGAGCTCAAGCTCAGTGCTTTTCATCTGACTCCAGACCCAACAGACAGCAGGGCGGCCTGTCTCAGAAGCCCTGCTTGCCCTCTGCGTGTTTCCCAGAAGGAGCACTGGGGCAGAAAAGCCTTCCCGTGGTCTGGGAGGCAGACTGCTAAGGTCTGGAGCCCAAAGGCAAACTCACCGCTTGCTCCATCCTTGCCTCTTAGCCCCGTGAGTTCCTCTGCAGGGGGCACGTAACGAGACCTGGGCTGGCGCTGCGGAGACACAGGGCCTGGACCTGGCTCTCCCAGTGGCTTGGCAGCAAGTGCCCCTCTGTGCCCTTTCTCGTAGGAGGAGTGAAAAGCTTGGCCTTCTCTGGGAAGCACTTTGAGATGGGTGGCTGAAGAGCTCCCCCCAAGGGCATCTCCACCCCTTTTGTCTTAGAAGGCTTGGGCTGTTGGGGATCTCAGTCCCTTTTGCTTTTGCACGGCAGGGTAGTTGCCATGGAACTGCTAGAGGTCAACGTGAGGCAGTCCTTCTCTGCCATCCGTACGCTGACGGCCAGGGCCCTGGGCCTCCAGGACTGTGAACTGTGCAGTGACAGGCAGTGCATGCTGCAGACAAAGCTCCGAGGGACAATCGAAGAGAGCAGCTATTGCCTCCTCAATGACGTTTTCCTTGTCAAGGTGAGCGCGAGAGGCCTCTCTGGCCCTGGAGAAGGCCTTCTCACGAGCTTTTCTGGGTCTGGCATCGGGTGGGCACGCTGCTGGGAGTGCCTTAGCTCAGGGGTGGGAATCGCAAGGGTCCTAGCACACGTTTCCCATTCCTGGGCCCGGGGGGCTCCCTGACTGTGGTGAGATCATGTCCCGTGCTGCATCTGGCAGTGCCCGGTGCCTTGTTCGGCACCCTGGAAGTGGCATTGGAGAGAGGCTGGTGCTGACCTCGTGCTGAGGTCACTGCTGTGTGAGTGCTCTGCTCCAGTCAGCCCAAGATTCCCACAGCCAGAGAGCCAGCTCTTCAGCCCACCCCCAAGCCCCAGCTCTGCCAGAGACCCTCAGCAGAGGGCCTTCGCTTTAGGCTCCAGGTGAAGTCCCCCCTGTGGCTCCTTGCGCCTGTGTTGGGGAGAGGGAAGGTGCTGAGGCCAGCAGAGGCGGTTTGCTCTGTGGTCTTGCTCGGTGGGTAGGTGTGCCCTAGCCCCGGAGTGATCTTTCTCCCTGACTCCTTTTCTGGCCAGTTTCCCGTTTCGGACAAGGTTCGCGAGATGCCTGAAAGTCAAAGGAAAACGGAATTGCACTCGACTTGGGCAAAAGTGCTAGAGAAGGTGAGCATTTCTCCTCCTTCCTCCTGGGTCAGAGAAGGAAAACAACCCTGCCGGCTGTGGGCTCTGCACCACAGCGTGTGAGCGGGTGAGAGGACCAGGCATCTGGGTTATCGCCATTCAGGGCCTGAGAAACCCCCCACCTCCTCCCCGCAGCCCCACAAGCACACCCAATAACTTTCCTCCCGCAAGGTGTGCCCTGGAGGAGGAACGATGTCTTCTGCATTCCCTTGCCCAAGCTCCCTCCTTCTGCAGGGCAAGTGATGTTAGGTGTGACCTTAAAGTCTCCAAGAAATTAAGAGTCAGTAAGCTTCTGAGCAGGGAAGTGGTTGGGGAGAGACATCAGAGCATCCTCTCAAGAGACAGAGGCTAAATCTCCTCCCCGGAAGACACTTGAGAATCCACCGGACTGCCCTCAGAACACCCTGCTTTTTTTCAGGCCATTGGAGCAGAATTTGGCATATTTGTCATCGACAATGCCCATTTCATCGACCCTGCCTCCTGGAGTATCATGTCACCCCTGCTCCAAGACGTCTCCCTCTTCACGGTCATGAGCTTAGCTCCAGGCTACGCGCGAACAGAGAGCTTTTGCAAAGCCGCAGCAGAGAACACAACATCCCAGCAGATCACCTGTCTTCACCTGGACGAGCTGAAACCTTCAGCCATGGTGCAGAAAGTCTGCCAGGGCCTTGGAGTGGTCAGCATCTCCAGGGATCTAGCGAGGTAAGTTCGAAGCAGGGGAGCTCTTCCTGAGGGCTTGAACCTATGCAGACCATGGAAGGGACTCACCTCCCCAGGAAAGGGAGCGCAGGGCCGCTAGAAGCATCAGTGCCTCTAGCAAGTACTGGGCGCGGGTTGCTTTTTATGCCTCGCCCTGGCAGGTGGGAGCCGAGAGTGGGCAACTCCCTCGGCACAGAGCGTGGGAGGTGTCAGCCCTTCGCTGTTGCACAGGGAGGAAGGGAGGAAGGGAGGAAGGGAGGAAGAGTCCCAAGCCCAAGCGTGGCTGGGGTGTGAAAAGGCCTTGGTCTAGGTGGCCAGGCTGTGGGGGAGATTCCCCGGGGCAAGAGGTCTGCCCTGCTGCCAGAGAGGATCTAGGCTCCCGAGGAGAGGAAAGGCAGGGCTTGCTGCTCTGTGCTTTGGGCATTGTCCGCAATTCTTTTCCGATGGACTTCCGTGAAGGCTGGGGGTTCAGGGGGGCCCAAAAGCTCAAGCCAGCGGGAGGACCGTCCCTTTCAAAAGTGAGGTGTAGCTGTGACGAAGATGCTGGCTACCCTGCTATGCCCGAGTTACTCGCCGCCCACCTGAACTGTGTTTCACCTTACTTTCCTTGTGGGGGTCACTGCCGGGTCTGCTCCTGTCCAGGTTCCTGATCCAAAGAAGCTTGGGGGTCCCCTATTACTGCGAGGAGCTGCTGCGCTGCCTTTGTTGCAACGACATGCTCTTGTTCCGCAACCGGAGGCGGGGTGAAAAAGCAGAGGACAACTGGGAGAACCTGATCAGTAAGCACCTTTGCTGCTGACTAGAGAGTCGCTGTGGCGCGTTGTCTGCAGCACAGTCTTGCCCTGTCGTTCCCCCATGGATCTGGGCAGAGTCAGATCTTGCAGCAGTGCAGAAGTTGGTCTGGCGGAGGTTGTGGGCTCCTGTGTGCCTCGCTGTTGGGACAGCCAAAGCAGGGGCTAGCGAGTTCTGGTGGCTTGGAGGGGCCTAAATTCTTGGGGCGGGGGTTGGGGGGCTAAACCAGAGGGGAAATTGTTCCGGAGCACATGTGTTTCTGGTGTTCCTTAGGCATTCTAATGGGCACGTAATTTACCTTGCCCAAACGCCAGCTCGCTTGAGAACAAACCCCAGCTTGGGGTGAGGGACAGGCCCGGGAAACTTGAATCCAAAACCATAAATCCCCACAAGGGTGCTGGTAACGGAAGAAAACGGTGGTAATGCCACCGAGAGAGCAATGCCAGCCAGAGTGCCGTGGCCTTGGGAACAGCCAGGACTGACGCTCCGTTTTGCATGACCACCGGCAATTTCCCTGGCTGCGGACGTAGCGCTGTTGAAGGCAGCAATGCTGCTGCTTTCTGTCCCAGGGCGTTCAGTCGCCCCCTGGGAAGTCTGGAAGCTTTGACTGAGGGACTGTTTGGGAAAGCTGGTCTGAAGGCAGAACATCTTTGGGAGGGCTGTGCAAGGAAACTGTTTTGCTCTGCTTAATGACCCACGTTCAGCGCAGGCAGGTCAGCGCGCCCACACTGGCCCGTGTAAGGTGGGACTTGTCCCATCTCAGGTGAAGTTTGAAATGTTTGCAAGCTGCAAGTCACTTTGCAAATTGCCTTATTCGTGCTCTCCTGCTCCACCCAGCTTCTGCAGTCGAGGCTTCAGCCCTCGCAGCAACCTCGAGCTCCAGCGCGGGGAATGATGGCAGGGTCTGCATCATCAGACCAGACGTGAACCTGGAGAACACCATGCTGCCCGCCAGCTTGAAAGGTGAGGGGCCGAGCGCCGCTCTGCCGGCTCGCGGCTGTGCTGGGGCCCCTTCCCGGGGCATCGGCTAGAGGGAGGCTGGGCATCTGTGTGCTGCAGAGTCACCCTCTCAGCTTGGGGGCTCTGCTGGGAGGGTGGCTCCAGTCCAACCAGGAACAGGCCTGGGGTTGCGGGCAGCCCTTTCCCCCTCCTGGGCGTGGACCAGCCGTGAGCGTGCTGCCTGCTTTCCAACAGCGGGTAGGAGAGAAAAGCTTACTGGTGCAGCACTAAAATGGCTCCCTTTTCTCACAGAAGCAAAGCCTTTGCTGGGAAAAATCTTTGACTTGCCTCTGACTCGACTTTGAACGTGGCTTCTACCTCGCTATTCTCTTTTTAAGTTCCCCAGCTAGCGCTGGTCTCAGGGCACTTAATCCAAACCAAACCCGGTTTTTTTCTGTGGATTGCCACGGAAATTCCCCCGTAGCCAGGGGAGCTGGATGGGGGAACTGTCAATGAGTGTCTCTCCTCTCTAGCCATAGCCATTTGTATGAACCTTGGAGAAGCGTCATGCTAAAAAGTTGTTTTGTCCAAAAAAAAAAGACGACAACCAAAAGAAAGGAATAGTATCGTCTGGCCAAGTTAAGACAACTGTTGTGGGGAGCTCTGAGTCCACCTCTGATGTGGGGAAAGTTCTCTGTTCTCTCTGCGCACTACTCCAGATCTGGTAGGGCGCATCATGGGATGCGTGTACCTGCTGGATCCTGCCCTCCTCACCCTTGGTGGAGGAGCGTGCGTTTGAGCGTCTTGCTCTTCCCCAGGCCTTGTGGCCTGCGATTCCAACAGGAGCGGAGCCATTTTGAAGACGCCTACCCTGGGTTGCGATTGCCCAGCAGGTGCAGTCCCGAGGAGAGGAGGCCAAAGTCGACCCCGTTTCATGTGTTGAAACTTCCCAGCCTCTCCAGCCTCAGCATGGGGAACAGGCAAGAGAGAGACGTGTTGCTGCTTTTTGACAGAGATTGCGCTGGCTCAGCTGGACCGGATAAAGCCGCTGAAGCAGATGGTTTTGAAGTTTGCAGCTGTCATCGGGCCAGTGTTTACCACCCAGCTGCTGTCGCACATCCTTCCCACTGGCGTCAGGCCCAAGATGAACTGCTTGTTGAACACGTTGGTGAGCGACAACATCCTTAAGCGTCTGAAAAGCACAGAGGTGCCAGAAGATGTCCAAGATCCTACCAAGGGGCCAGCCACCTCTCTGCGGGCAGAGCGCGGTAAGTGGTAGCAGTAAGGCGGACAAGGGAGCTCCCAGCTGTGTCCCGGCGGGGCTCCCCAGGGCATGGTGCGCTTCCCCCCGCCAGTGATGGGTGGGTGGAGCTCAGGCAGGCATGGCTGTTCGGGATGGGTTGTTCAAAGATCTTACAAGTCAATCTCAAAGCACACTAGCTTTGCACCGGAGGGAAGTCCGCACCAGCCGTCCCAAGTGCCTCTGCTCCCCTGCCTCCAAGCACTGCTCACAGCGCAGGCATGGGAGGGCTTGTGGAATCCCTGACATCCTCTCCCAGCCGCCTGCAGCGTCCAGATCAAAGATGCCCTCCAGAGTGCCCCGGGGCCTTTGACAGGCTTTTACTCGGCTTTGATTCCCCTGTGGCCCAGGGCGGGAAGCTCAGGAGGCTGGGAACCGCCTTGCCAAGAGCGGGGAGAAAGCGCTGGCCGGGGCTTGCTTCGGCTGGCGGCAACATCCGCAGCTCCTGCCTGGAGTGCAGCTGAGCACTGTGTCCCCAGGGCTGTGCTAGCGTCAGCAAGGCGAGCGGGCCCTTTCTCCCCGTGCTGCAAGGCTCGGTGTGCAGCAGCGCTGGTTCTCTGCCGAGGATGTGCATGACTTTCATACCCCGGCTGGGACGGCCCTGAGCCCTGGCCCCAGCTCGGGCTGCCGCAAAGGCCCTTTGCCTTGCAGGTGTGGAGAGGCCCTCTCTGAGCAAGACGACTGTGGAGCAGCAGTCTGGCGTCCTGGCCTTCTGTGTCCTGCTGCTGCGAGAGGCTGCCTATGAGCTGTGGCCCGAGAGACAGCGGGTCGCCTTGCACTGCAAGTGTGCCGCCTTCCTGGAGCAGCACGCGCACAAATGCAAGAGCTGCAGCCAAGGGGACTTTGTTGCCTTCCACCGCTTCGCCGTCACCAGCACCCAGGACGGAGGGAGCCCTCATGGCCCTGCTGCCCAGGGCGACTCCCGCAGCTGGGAGGCCTTGGTGCTTGCAGGAGAACAGCTGAAGAGGGCTAGGACCCACGGCACTGAGGGTATGCTGTGTACCATGCTCTGCAGCCCGGGCCCTCCTGGAGGCCAGGGGTGTGTGCTGGGGATCGGGTGGGAGTAGATCTGCTAGGGATGAGCCCAGGAGGTGAGGACGACCACTGCAGACTTTCCTCAGTCTGTTGGGACCCTTGCAAGGATCCTTGCAAGCCCGCTGGGAAGAGCAGCTCTTACCCCCGGGGTACGCGAGGAGGTGTCTAACCCCCTGTTTTCTTTCCAGATGCTGCAGATGCTCTGCAGCAGCAGCAGGCTTTCAGGGAGGAGGATTTTGGGTGAGCAGACAAGGTTTTGATTATTTTTGAAGCCAGTGAGCTCAGGGTCTCCAGAGGAGACAAAGGAAGCGGCAGCATTTGGCTGCCGGTTGTGACTCTAGCTTAGGGGAGAGGCTTTCTGTGCGGTGGGAGCTGGGAGGAGATGGCCACGGCGATGAGAGAGTGCTTGAGGAAGCCCGTGGGCTCAGAGTGATCGTCACCCTCCACTGGAGCAGCCCTTGCTTTGCAGTTCCTCCAGAGTAGCGCTGCAAACTCTGCAGGGGAGACGCCGCCCCAGGGACTCGAGTGCTTTGCCTGTGGGAGGTGACAGAAAGCCCAGCTTGTCTTTTTCTCCCTACCTACAAAGCACCTGTATGAGTCCTGCCTGCCCGTGGCCTCGTGCTCTGCTTTGAACAAAGGGCTTTTGATGCCGTCTCTGTGGGGAGAAGGACCGGTATAGGTGATGCCCGTGTATTCTGTGCTCTCTTCTTCCCCTGGGAACTGTCCTCTGACTAGTGTGGCAGGGCGGTTTCTGGCAAAGAGCGAAGAGACAACTGAGCTGCCCAGCAAGACCGACGGGAAGCACAACGGCACATGTGAATGCAAAGCCATCGTGGAATCGGTGCTTGTGCCTTTGGCTCGCCACTACATGGCAATGGGCGATGCTGCCAGAGCCTTTTACTACCTTCTGGAGTGCGCGGCTGCCTACCTGCATGTCTCCAACAGCTACATGGTGAGTTGCCCTGCTTGCCAGGACCCACTGTGCACGGAGTCCTCTCAGTCGCCTGGCTCTGGGCAGGACAACTTCCCCGTTGCAAGAGGGCATGCCTTCGCGGGGCCTTGGAAGGGAAATGCTGGGTCAGACCCTGACTTCTTCCTCCGGTTTGCCTCTTCTGCGGCAAGAGACACAGGGCACTGTGCCCTTAGCACGAGGAGCATTAGCAGGGAGGCGGTCTGAAGGATCACTGGTGCCTGTGCTCTGAGCCAGGGTGACTGTGTTTGAGCGGGCATCACCAGGGAGAGAAGCAGGCTCTCTTAAGACAGATGCCAGAGGCAACGGGGGAGGACAAGGCTGGCCATGGGCTCTGCACCCACGCTCACCTGCTCTCTGTGTGCTTGCGCAAAGGCCCTCATGAAGCTGAACGAAGCGGAGGTCCTGAGGAGCTCGGTAGAGAAGAAAGTGAATGTGATAGCCCGCTTTGAAGAGGCCACCTTCTTCAGCCTCAAAGGGGAGGTAAAGAGACGGGGAGGTCTGGAGGGACCGCCTGGGGGACGCAGCTGGATGCCTTCCCCAGTTGCAGTGGATATCCCTGGCATCTCCAGCCACTGGCAGATTCCTGCAGTCTCTTGGGCAACTACTCCATATCGGGATGATTCCCTTTTCCTGTGCAGGTCTGCTGTCACATGGGACGCCTGAAGCTGGCAAAGAAAATGATCAGGAAGGCGCTGAGCCTGCTCAAAAGGCAGTTTCCCCGGACCTCCGTTGGAGCCTTTGTCAAGCCGCAGCTGGAAAAGTTTCAGTGTGCCGCTTATGTTGCCAGAAGAGCATCCTCCCTTCCGCAGGAGGCCCGGTAAGAAGCAGAACTGAGAACCCGGGAAGGAAGAGCCATTTCCTACCTGGTCCCAGGCATCTGGGCCCAGACCTGCCTAGACTTGAGGCCACACCTAACCTGACACATAGGCCTTAGCAGGACCGAGGCGTTAAGGACCGATGTGCGGGTAAAACAGGCAACGACAGAGCCCCACGCTCCCTCCCCTCCCTGCGCAGTCATGGGAACAAAGCACGCCTTTTGGTAAAAAGCAGCTTGCAGCCGGGGATGTGGCTGCTGACACGTGTTGGCTGCGGCAGGGGGTTGGTGGTGACTGGGAAGAGAGCGCTGTAAAGAGGGAGTAGAGGCTGAAGAGGGGCAGGGGTCTGCAGGCAGGACCGGGACATGGGGAAGGAGCAGTAGGTGGAGGTGAGGTGTGAGAATCAGGAAGCTCAGGGGCCGATACCCCTTTTCCTGCTGGTTCCCGGCTTTGCTTGCCCACCCCCCCCGGCGCTGTAGTGCCAACGTGCCCTCTCGAGCGGTCAGCTTCCCCCGGCAGCACTTCTTTGCCCCCTTCCGCTCTGGCAGCCCTCTCTCCATCAGCTCCCTTTCCTCCGAGGAGGTGTAACTGGCTTGTCCGCCGCCCTGCTTTCCCCCGGCCCTGTCCGATTTAGCACTGTACAGCTAGAGCCTCTGGGCCCAGCAGTTTCTCTTGTGTGGCAGGAGGAAGAGGCTAGCCTGGCTGCTGCGGCAGAGCTGCTGCCTTTCCTTACTGGAGCACCTCTTCAGCCTGGAGGGCACTTCCAGCGGACGGACGTTCTCCCGCCTGGCAGCGCGCATGAAGGCCAACACGGACAGGGCGGCAGACTCCTATCGGGCAGCAGACTCCCGCCACAGATAGACTTAAACCAGAAGGGTGGAGCTGAAGTCAGCTAATTACACATCTCCTCCATGATGACCTTTGTTGTTGGGCCTTTCTTTCTGAGGCACGGAAAGAGACGCTGTCTTTCGTTGCTGTGGAGGGCTACTGTTGCTCCAGCAGTGATGGCTACAGCTCTCTTGCAGGTCCCGGTGCGGACTCGTGATTGAAGACGCTTCTGATTTTAGGTCACGTTAAAACCAGAAGCCCTCTCTGTTGCTCTTGTTCCTCACCACCCACGTACGGTCAGCCAGCGACTGCTGCTCCCTATCTTTCCCCAGCTAAAGGGGAGGAGAAACCTGTATAAAAAGGCAGGGGGTGACAGGAAAAGCCCCAGACGCCGAGGGGACTTGGGACAGCTATCGCCAAAGGTTTTGCCTTGTCTGAACCCGTCGGGGGACTGGAAACAACACGCCCTTCTGCCTAGCATTGCCCCCAAGTCAGCGTCTGCAGCAAAACTCTACAATTACGGTGTATAAGCAGCGCCGCAGACACTGGGGAACAATGTGGGGACACAGCACGCAGGCAGGTCATACATCCGCTCCTCCCTCCCGGCCAGCTGGCAGCACTCCTTCTAGTGGCAGAATTCCTCAGGCTCGTCCCCTCTGGCTGCCTATCAAGGGCTTGGGCATGAGAAGGGTTTGCATCCGGAGGTTACCTTCCGCGCTTCGCACTGAGGCACCTGTAAGTTTGTGGCAGACCTCAAAATTGCGGGCATAGCTACCGCTGTGCTCACTGAGATGGGCAGGAGCTTACTGGCGAATTGCAGCTCGGTTCGGGAACGGCAGGATGGCAGGGGCTTCATTCAAGGAGCTTCCAGTTGCCTGCAGGAGCTCTGCATATGCAGATTTTCCTCTGGCACCCTCCTTAGCACAGAAGTTCCACGGCCACCACAGAAACATCGGGCATGCTGAGCTTACAGCTGTGCCACGCCTTCTGGCCCAGAAGCTTCCATTTCGTCACACAGGTGTTAAGCAGGACTGGGGTCCCTCTGGCTGCAGGTAACGGCCTCCCTGCTGCCAGCGGGGACCGTCAGTATGCGTGGCATCTACTACAGTGGCCAGTTATGCCTTCAGCTAGGAAGGCTGTGGCTGTGCCGCAAACAACTGCCTTCCTCCTTACGTTTCTGTCTTACAGAGTATGGAAATAGATGTCCAGCTGGCTGTTTGAACGGTGCAGGTTTTCACCGGCACTGGCGTGCACTGCTGGCCTCAGACTAGCTCCTTGCAAACTCCACCATCTTTTCCGTCCTTTCACAATGGTATATATATTGCAAACGGACACCTGCAAACGCCTGAGAGTAACATAAAGGCTTGGTGGAAAAGTAAAATGAAATGAAATAAAATAATCATATCTATTTGTCCATAGCCGCTTCTTCTTCTTCCTCCCTCTTTTTCCTCTCACCCATTCTTTCTTCTTTAATTTCTGCTCGGCTTCTGTTTCCAGCTACGCTGTGCCTGGTCTCTCTCTGAAGCCCACCCTTGCAAACCACCCACCTCAGAGCAGTTCTCAAATTTTTCCCATTGATCTTTGCCTGTCTCAGTAGCTGGAAGCAAAACAAACTCCAAAGCTTCTGTTAAACTCTGGGTGCGTGGCCGCATGGATGTGAAGAGACTGAAAGTTGGTACTGAGTCAAGCCAGAGCCGGGAGGAGCGTTCAGTCGAGATTTTTGCAGTGGGCTTGCAGAGGACGCAGACCCAGGTAGACGCGCTTCTGGATAGGCTCCCCCTTGACATCCAAGCCCTCGCACATGGGAAGCGAATCTTTGTAGGCCAGCTGTTATTCTTGTACGGTTTCGATCTAGCGGAGGCAGTGGGGCTTCCTGCCTTTGTGCTGGTGGTGGGTCCACCCCTCGCTGGTGCTGGGCAAAACAAAATCTGGAGGGGAGCAAGAGGTGGCGATGTTGTAATGGGCTCAGACTGGCAGCAGGCAGCTGTCTCTTCTCGAAATGAGCGGCTTAGCTTAACTGCAATAACGGGCCGGCTGGATTATTGTGGTGATTCCACCTCATTTTGTTGTATCTTTGGGGGGGGAACAGTCCCCCAGGCTGAGCCCATGGCGTTGCCCCGTGCTCCAGGCCCTGTTCCAGGCCGTGAGGGCTCCCTGTGGCCGCAGCAATGGGACACTGTGGCCACGCCCCCCAGGGCGCGGCCCCGCCCTCAACCACCACCCATGGGGCATGCCCTGCTGCACACCTGTCTGTCACCTCGGGAGGGCGGGGCCCTGTGGGGGCTGCCCACAGGGGAGGGAGAGAGAGAGAGAGAGACTGCTCCGCCCTGCCCCATCCCAGGACAGGGCCGTGTGCAGCAGAGGCCCTCCCCCACGCCCCCGCAGGGCCGTGTGCAGCGCAGCGCCCTCACCTCGTGGGGCCCTCTCTGATGCTGGTTCCCTGGTCATGGCTGTAGTGGGTTGACCCTGGCTGGATGCCAAGGTGCCCACCAAAGCCGCTCTATCACTCCCCCTCCTCAGCT
Source organism: Aptenodytes patagonicus (assembly GCF_965638725.1). NCBI lineage: Eukaryota > Metazoa > Chordata > Aves > Sphenisciformes > Spheniscidae > Aptenodytes > Aptenodytes patagonicus. The sequence goes on from NW_027472001.1 coordinate 724,096, forward strand.
GGGCGGGGGAGAGGAAATACAACAAAAGGCTCCTGGGTCGAGATAAGGACAGGGAGATCACTCATCAATTACCGTCACGGGCAAAACAGACTCGACTTGGGGAAACTAAATTAATTTATTACCATTCAAATCAGAGTCGGGTAATGAGAAATAAAACCAAATCTTAAAACACCTCCCCCCCACCCCTCCCGTCTTCCCAGGCTCAACTTCACGCCCGATTTCCTCTACCTTGTCCCCGCCCCGAGCGGCGCAGGGGGACGGGGAATGGGGGTTGCAGTCAGTTCATCACGCGTTGTCTCTGCCGCTCCTTCCTCCTCACGCTCTTCCCCTGCCACATCCCTCCCACGGGAGACAGTCCTCCACGAACTGCTCCAATGTGGGGCCTTCCCACAGGCTGCCGTTCTTCACAAACCGCTCCAGTGTGGGTCCTTTTCACTTGTCCTTCCCACGGGGCGCAGTCCTTCAGGAACGGGCTGCTCCAGCGGGGGTCCCCCCACGGGGTCACAAGTCCTGCCAGCAAACCTGCTCCATTGTGGGTTCCTCTCTCCGCAGGTCCACAGGTCCTGCCAGGAGCCTGCTCCAGCGCAGGCTTCCCACGGGGTCACAGCCTCCTTCGGGCACCCACCTGCTCCAGTGTGGGGGTCCTCCGCAGGCTGCAGGTGGATATCTGCTCCACCGTTAACCTCCATGGGGACAACCTGCCTCACCATGGTCTTCACCACGGGCTGCAGCGGTATCTCTGCTCCGGTGCCTGGAGCACCTCCTCCCCCTCCTTCTGCACTGACCTTGGTGCCTGCAGGGTTGTTTCTCTCACATAGTCTCACTCGAGTCCCTCCCGGCTGCTGTTGCGCAGCAGTTTTTTCCCGTTCTTAAATATGTTATCACAGAAGCGCTACCACCGTCGCTGATTGGCTCAGATTTGGTCAGTGGCAGGTCCGTCCTGGAGCCGGCTGGCATTGGCTCTGTCGGACACAGGGGAAGCTTCTAGCAGCTTCTCACAGAAGCCACCCCTGTAGCTCCCCCCGCTACCAAAACCTTGCCACGCAAACCCAATACACCCATTGACCCATCTGGCGAGTCTCCCAACCGGGTATCGTGGACCTGTCGGTGAAGGAAGGTTTTTCCCTTTGGGTTTTAATCCTTTCTCTGAAAACAGGGTGATTCATGTCCTAGAAATGACAGTTCTTTCTGTTTTATGAAGCGTGGGGGAGTTGGTCAGACTAAAATGCCTACGTGGGATACGTGTGAACCTGAGCAGACTACTTGCCTCCCGCCTGACCATGACCGAGTCCTGAGGACATCAACTCCACGAGGCATTTACTTGCACTGGTGGTCCATCATAAGGACCGTAACATCCATCTCTCTGGATGCCCTGGTAAGTCCTCTTCGTCCCTGTCTGCCTATGTTTCTGTGTTTCTTCCTTCAAAGGCTGTGTCACACACCCAAGCTCCAAGACTTAAAAGGAATTAAAGGGCCAGAAGTGCAAGCCAGGCCAACAATAACTCTCTATCAAAGTTTAAACCGTAACAAACATGTCAAGCAGCAGTCGTCTCTGAGACTAAAGATATCCTACAGCATGAGTCCTACAGACTCAATGATTCTATGACTCTATTTAAAAGACGTGTAGATGAGGCGCTTAGGGACATGGTTTAGTGGGCATGGTGGTGTTGGGTTGACGGTTGGACTCGATGATCTTAGAGGTCTTTTCCAACCTCAATGATTCTATGATTCTATGATTCTATGATTCTATGATTTGAGTGTAGATCACCTGAAGGATGCCTCAAGACTCTTCAGATGCATCCAGTCATCGGGAGGTGGTTTCAGATCCTCTCCACAGTTGTGCTGCAACTGTGAAGAGTTACAGAGATCCTCCAGAGGGTAGAATTAGTGCCGCTTCATGCTGTGGTGGGTTGACCTTGGCTAGCCGCTAGCTATCCACCAAGCTGCTCTATCACTCCCGCGCCATCAGCCGGACAGGGGGAGAAAATGTGGTGAAAAGCTCATGGGTCGCGGTAAGGACAGAGAGATCACACCAATTACAGTCACGGGCAAGACAGACTCGACTTAGGGAAATTCAATTTATTGCAAATTAAACAGAGTAGGATAATGAGAAACACGAACACATCTTAAAACGCCTTCCTCCCACCCCTACCGTCTTCCCAGGCTCAACTTCACTCCCGACTCTTCTACCTCCGAGCGGTGCAAGGGGACAGGGAGTGGGGGTTGCGGTCAGTTCATAATGCTTTGACCCTGCCGCTCCTTCCTCCTCACGCTCTTCCCCTGCTCCAGTATGGCATCCCTCCCACAGGAAACAGGCCCGAACTTCTCCAGGGTGGGTCCTGCTCGTGGGCTACAGTTCTTCAAGAACTGCTCCAGGAAGGGTCCTTGCCACAGGGTGCAGTCCTTCAGGAACAGACTGCTCCAGTGGGGGTCCCCCGCGGGGCCACAGGTCCTGCCAGAAAACCTGCTCCTGCCAGGAGCCTGCTCCAGCATGGGCTCTCTATGGGCTGCAGCTTCCTTCAGGGCACATCCACCTGCTTTGGCGTGGGGTCCTCCACAGGCTGCAGGGTGGATATCTGCTCCACCGTTAACCTCTGTGGGCTGCATGGGGACAACCTGTGTCATCATGGTCTTCATGACGGGCTGCAGGGGAGTCTCTGCTCCGGTGCCTGCAGCACCTCCTCCTCCTCCTCCTCCTCCTCCTCCTCCTTCTTCATTGACCTTGGTGTCTGCAGAGTTGTTTCTCTCACATATTCTCACTCTTTTCTAACAGCTGCCGCCCAGCATTTTTTACCCTTTCTTAAATACATCATCACAGAGGCGCTACCAGCATCGCTGGCGGGCTCAGTTTTGGCCAGCTGGGGCTCCAGCTTGGAGCCGACTGGAACTGGCTCTGTCCGACACGGGGGCAGCTCCTGGTGTCTTCTCATAGAAGCCAGCCCTGCACCCCCACCCTGCCCCCACCCGCTACCAAAACCTTGCTACGTAAACCCAAGACGCCAGGTTGCTGCAGATCACCTCCGCCTCAGCTGATTCCCTCCAGCACACTGGATTGCCCCAGCACACTGCAACAATTTGTGTCTCTTTGGCATAGCCAGGGCCAGGATACCCTTTTTTCAAACATTCTGTCACTTCATCAGGATCCCACACTTGTTCGGGGGTGAAGTCCCAGGCCACCGGCGGTGACAACCCTTCCGGGTACCTGCCCATATTCTCCCACACACCTTGCCACCCATAACCACACCGCCTTGCGTCATATCCCTGTGCTGATCTTTTTAAATAGTTGGTTAACCTTTGCAAAAGCAGAAACAATAGTCTGGGGAAGTACCAACAGGAGTATTGTGGTTACCCAAGGCTGTTCAAGATACTGAAGAGCTATTGTAACAAGAGAGAAAACATCTACTCCACAGGAGAAAAAGGGGAAGGTGCCATTCTGTGTTTCTTCCACCGACTGGCTCTCGGAGGAGAAAAAGGACAAAGTGTAAGTAAGTGTTAATGGTCTCCATCAGATGGTTCCCAAAATACAGGGAAGGCATCAGTGCAGGGCCCACATACCAAATTAGGCTCAAGGCCACTGCTTTTATCGTCATTCTCCCAGGTAAAACACCGCCAAGTGCTACACAGCACAGCAAAGAAGGGAGCATGGCACGGATCAGATAACCGATGTCGGGAACAGGTAAGTCAACATCACGACCAGCAACTGTTAAACAGATGTAATCATTATAGGTTCCCTGCAATAGGCTCTGGTCAAATCTTTTGTTACTCCAGACCCTTTGAGCCCCACGTTGGCTTTAACTGCGGTAGGCAGCTGAGCACCACATAGCTGCTCAATCGCTTGCCAACCCGCAGTGGGATGGGGAGAGAATCGGAAGGGTAAAAGTGCAAAAACTTGTGACTTGAGATGAGGACAGTTTAATTAAAAGGGGGGGGGGGGGGGAGGGGCGGGGGGCGGGAAACAACAAAGAAAAACAAAACCAAGAAAAGTACGTGACGCAAAAAACCCCAGTTGCTCACCACCAACCAACTGATGCCCAGCCAGTTCCTGAGAAACAGCAGCCCCCCGCAAATATCCCCTCCCCACCCACCCCACCCCACCCCACCCCACCCCACCCCGATTTTATTGCTGAGCACAACATCATATGGTGTGGAATACCCCTTTGGTCAGCTGGGGTCAGCGGTCCCAGCTGTGTCCCCTCCCAACTTCTTGTGCACCCCCAGCCTGCCCGCTGGCGGGGCACTGGGAGAAGCAGAAAAGGCCTTGCTGCCGTCTAAGAACTGTTCAGCAGTAACTAACACGTCCCTGTGTTATTCACTGTTGTAATAACAAATCCAAAACATAGCACCGTACAAGCTGCCGTGAAGAACTTTAACTCTATCCCAGCTCAAACCAGCACACAGAGGCACCGTTACAATTAAAGACACACACACATTCAATTGCAGATACAGGCATAAACCCTATAGAATGACAGATACAGTTAGAGCCACAGACACCGTAACATGCACAACTGCAGGCACATGAACAGCCACACCAGTTATTACACGTACAGTTGCAGACACAATTACAGATAAGGATACAATTATATGTACAACTGCAGAGCCAAGTACAGTCACAGGCACAAGCACACATTCCATTACACCTACAACTACAGCTACCGCTTGTGACACCGTTACCAGTAGAGGTGCCGTTAAACAAACAGGTACTGCTCCACATGCAGTGTGTGAAGGTACACATACAGATACCAGTACGGACGCAGATACAGGTACAATTAGACATGCAGGTACCCATATAGATACCGTTACAGACACCGATACCAACAGAGGCAGAGACACCGATACTGATACCATGAGAGATACCACTGCCGATTCCATTGCAGATGCAGATGCCATTGGAGACGCCACGGCAGACACAGACGCCACTGCAGATGCAGTGTTGCAGAAACACGTAATATTTCAGATGCAACTGCAAATGGAGATGCCCTTGGAGAGACAGATGCCACTCCAGATACCCTTGCATACGCCGCTGCAGATGTTCACAAAACTGGAGGTGCAGAGAGCGTTGCAGATTCCCTTGCAGACAGAGGTAGCATTGCTGATGCCGATACCATTTCAGAGGAAGGTATCTCTGGGGATGCCGTTGCAGATGCAGATAACATTTAGGATGCCAATGCAGATGAAGATAACATTGCAGATGCTACTGCAGATGCAGTTAGCATGGCAGATGCAGCTACCAATGCAAATACCACAGCAGATGGAGACGCCAGTGCTCATGCAGATACGACTGCGCGTACAGAGACAATAGCGAATGCCAAAAAAGATGCAGAGATGGCTGGAGATGCAGATACCAGTACAGATGCAGATACAGGTACTCTCAGACATACAGGTACTCGTATAGATACCATTACGGACACCGATACCAACAGAGGCAGAGACACCGATACCGAGACCTTTCATTGCATCTGAAATTGTATCTGCATCTGCCATCGTACCTTCAATGGCACCTGCATCTCCTATGGCATCTGCCACGGCATCTGCAGTAGCATCTGCATCTGAAATGGCATGTGCATGCCGTTCCTGACAATGATGAAGATGCAGACACCAAACCAATGCAATTGCAGATACAGACGCCATTTCAGACGCTGCAGCTGCAGATTCTGCTGCAGCTGCAGCTACCATTGGAGAAATCACTGCAGACGCCATTGCTGAGGCAAAGTCAGGTGCAGAGACCTTTGCAGATGCAGGTATCTTTGCAGCTGCAGGCAGCGTTGCAGATGCAGAGGCCATTGCAGATTTCATTGACAATGCCATTGCAGATACACCCACGGACAGAATACCATTTGAAAGACACCCATTCAATTGCAGATACAATGCCAGGTGCAATGGCAGACGCAATGGCAGGTACAGACACAATACACCCACCATAAGAGAGACCAGTACAGTCACAGACAGAATTACACCTACAATTACAGACACAAGACGAGCCACAGACACGAGTACACGTTCCATTACACCTATAAATACAGACACTGATCTCATTCCTGATAGGGGTACCATTACAGAGGGAGGAGCCGTTACACACCCAGGTAGTGCTGCACATGCCATTGAAGACACAGGGAGTACTGGCACCAGCGCTGCTATCTGCAATGGCATCAGCATCTGCAACAGCATTGGCAATGTTATCCACAATGGTACCTGCCTCCGCAGTGATGGCTGCATTGGAGACCTGCAGCCAACAGTAGAGTTGCACACATAGCTTTCCAGACGCAGAAACCTTTGCAGATGGCATCGCAGGTTCAAATACCACTGCAGGCACCATTTCAGATGCCCGTACCACTCCTGATACCTTTGCAGATGCCATTGGCAAAGCAAGTCACACTGCAGCTGCAGGTACCACTGCAGTTGAAGAAACTGTTGCAGATGCCACTGCAGATACTGATCCCGTTACAGACATCGATAACATTACACATACCGATACAGAGACCAAGGCCTTTACAGATGCCATCACCGATACCGTGACAGATCCTGGTACCAGGACAGAGACAGCGATACCATTACAGACAGTCACACCCATACCGAGACCGTGACTGGTAGAGTGGTACCGTTAGAGAGAGCCTTGCTGAGGCTATTTCAGCCAGCGAGGGAATTTGGCTTGCCCTTGCTCATCCCCATGGGACAGCTCAGACTCCAGCCCAGCAACTTGGTTTGGTTAAAACAGATTTTGCCAAACTTAGGCAAGCGGTCACGGCTCATGGACTTGCTTTGGGTTTGGACTCCAGTGTCTGGTATTCGGAAGGCTTGCAAACATTTCTGAAGTTGTGCCATGCCCCTTCAGAGTCTGACCGTCTTGTTAGTGTAATTATCCCCGCCAAGTCACCTGTAACCAGCAGCCAGAGCTTGATGGGGTTAGTTAGCAGCTCAAGCAGAGTGAAGGGACAGAGCTCTCACATCGATTAACAGCAGTCAAGATCAAACTGGAATGTAATAATATTGCCTTCTTCCTGGGAGTCAGGCCCGTGCAAGGCGGGTCAGCATGTCCTACACCATTACTTCAAGGCTGGAAGCTGCAAGCCAGATCATTAATTTCCCTCCTCGCTTTGCGGAAAAGATCAACATTTTTGGGCTTGCAGCTGGGATTGGCTCACAGAGCACACAGCTTACAAAATTAAAGGAAGCAAATGGGCAGTATTTTGGACACTTCTCTGATGCCAGTAATAGCACAGTAGGATGCAGTAAGCATCAGTGAAGGCTGCTCATGTTTGGCTGCTGTGCTCACCTGTACTTTTGCATCAGGAGAAAGCAGCACAAGCGTCAGTATGTCAAGGAGCAAAGAGCTGGTGTTTCCATGAGTGTCCAAGCAGTTGGGTGGTGTAAAAGCCAGTTCTTCGCTGGCCGAGGAGGGAGGCAAGGATGCTTAGCATAGAATTACCAAGGGAATTTACTCTTTAATATTTTAGCGATGTGCATAGCAGTGCCCCAGCCTAATGCATGGGGGACCCCAATACGGAAGAAAGCAGGGTTTACAGATGTTACAGTACAGTTGTGTAGACCAATCCAATTACTTACATGAAGGGGTGGGCTAATCAATTACTATTGCTCACATAATTGGTATGTACTTGTCCCGTGCAGGACCAGCACATGCTTGTCCCGTGCAGGTGGTGCAGACTTATGGTCAGTGGTGTGTTAATCTTCGTTGCTCTAAACCGATGTCCCACGCGGGCAGGGGGGGGTTCTCCTGGATTTGGGTCGGTTGCAGTTCTGGCTGTGGTTTCCTCCCCCTTCTTGGTGATCCTTCACATTTGCGCACAATTTCATAGAATCGTAGAATAGTTAGGGTTGGAAGGGACCTCTAAAGGTCATCTAGTCCAACCCCCCTGCCGCGGGCAGGGACATCTTCAACTAGATCAGGTTGCTCAGAGCCCCGTCCAACCTGACCTGGAATGTATTATTTATTCTAAAAAAGCATCATCTTCTGACGTACAGTACCCCTGTTGGTCCTGGTAACAGGGACGCCGGAAGGGGTGAGGCTGAGGTGAGTCCAGAGAAATCCAGGTGTCCAGTGAAGAGGCATCGTCAGTGAGAGAGCAGCTGGGACAAGTGGGCAGAGGCGAGGCGTCTGCGCTCACGTTCCTGTACAGCTGGGCGAGCTCTGCTGCAAAGGTCCACGGGGATGGGCTGGAGCTGTTGTTGAAAATCTCATTTTCTTGGGCAATCTCACCCTTTCTTGTTCCTTCTCCTGACTCTGCTTTGCCTTTATCATTAGCTCGATCGTCACTTTTCCAGGCAGAGTCAGTATCGGCTTGTCCCAGTGCTTCTTCATCTCTCTGGGTCCTTCTGGACAAAGGGGTTTCAGAAAAGCCTACTCGTTGATAGCAATTAGGAGGCCAGTTAAAAAATGGTACAGCAGAAATCTCAGCAGAGTACTGCCAGCAGCTGCCTTGGCACTCCAGGATACTCTAACTGCAAATACTTCATTGCCAACTGCAGCAATAACTCACTCTGGGGAAAAGCCAACTCACGGGTCTCTCTTCCTCCGCCGTGAAATGACTATGCAAGACACCACTGTCCCAGGCAGCAGCACACCCAAGGCTGCTGCAGTCCCCGGGATATAGTACTTGCGCAGCTCTTCGTGATCAGCAGCCTCAGCCTTTTTCCCAGCATCCGCCCCTGGAGGAGGAGAAGAGGCAATGCCACACGTTACTGTGCTCTGCGCTACAGATAATCTCACAGGGTACTACTTCACATGCCCCGGAGAGTTTATTTGTCAGTGGTTGGTGCCTCTGGCTCTGGTGTCTTAGCACCTTAGAAGGATTGTTTAAACTTCTCGGGGAGAAGAGCCCGCATGCCAGTGAGCAGCTGCACCAGCGCTACCCCTGGCTGTTCCTCCGGGCTGCAGGCCAGGGCTGCGTGCTGGGGAGCTGCGGTTCATCCAAGGAGAGCACTGCAGGGACAGAGCAGAAATGCTCCTGTTCTCCCAAGCGGAAATCTCCCAAGCACTCCCCTCCAGGACGTCTCTGAGGCCGAAAGATGGGATCCAGCCCACGGGCTATTGCCTGGCTCCTGCGGTGCCGCTTGCTCGTCACCCCCAGCCCCGATGCACACGTTGGGGGAAGGCTGGCCCCGGGACAGCACGGCACAGGGCTGGGCTGTAGCCCTCAGATGGCCTCATTCCCAAAAGGGCAAAGTTCCCAGATTCCTAGGAACTGGGTGTGGTGGGAGGTGAGCAATCGCTAACCGCATCCAGAGAGGTCTACGACTGTCTCTCTGGCACGCTGCTGGCAAAAACCTCCACACGCCAGAGACAACAGTCGTCCTCAGAGAGCAGCTCCTGGCTTCGCTGACAACACCTTCTCTGCACTAACACTTCCAGCTTTGGCTGCTGGCATGATGTGCAAGAGCGGGCTCCGGGGGAAGAGCCTGCAGGCACACAGTGATTCTGACTGGTGATACCGGGTGACCACGGGACAGCAATTACCTGGCGTGCCGGTTTCTTGCATTGCCTCTCTTTCTTCATCTGAGACTGGCACTGTGTGACTGCTTCCCTTCCGAAAGGCCTCCTTCTGCACGGTCTCACGGTCCGTCTCTTTAGAAAGAAAGCGGGACAGTTTAAGGAGAAGGAACCGTTCCTCAGCAGGAACACGATACCTTCAGGGGGCGATACTCTCCAAAGACAATAATAAAGCTTAAAAACAAAGCCTGGGTGCATCTAGTCCAAACAATGTGTCATTCATCGTGAAAAAATTAAGCACGTGACGCTTTCCACTTTACCAGTACAGACAGCAAAACCTGACCTGCTGGGAAACCAGGAAATTGCATGGGACCTTCCTGTTCACGTTACATGTAGTGCATTTTTGGCAAACTGCAAAATGATGCTAAATTACATCCTTCAAAGAGGATGGGAAAAAGCCGCAGCCAGTTCAGCTGGGGAAAGAGCCCTTCTGAGAAGCACATCCCACCCTGCCAACTCCATCACACAAGAAGGATTACAGACAGACACGGTGGACTGAACCCCAAGCTCTTGCAACCATCTTCCGGGCACTTTCACAAGCGGCAGTGAAGAGCCCACTGTCCCCCAAAACAAGAAGAAAACCACAGCCAAGTTTTCTGAAATGTAATTAGAAACGGGGAGCTAAACCACCCAAGACTGAGTTAACCAAACGAACCACCCAAGGCCAGCCTCAAGCTGGGTGTCCAGCTCCGGCCCGCCCCTGAGCCCGAGGTGTCACCGAGAGTCCACAGACATCAAGGACAGCAACGAGGCCGGACCAGGCTGTGAAGCCTGGGCTGCTCTGATCCCAGCCGGGGTATCAATCCCGCCTGCAGCGCAGGCAAAGCCTGCCGGTCCCAGCCACTGAAATCTGCCTGCGCAGGCTCTCCACTGCCCAAGGGCCCTCTCCCCTCCAGCGACTGGCAGCGTGCTGGCCCTCTCATGCCTCGTGAGCAATTAGCTCCTCCGCAAGTCCCTCACGCACTCCGGGAGCACCACCAAGAGTCATACTCGTGCCACCACAGCTATCAGTCTGCAGGCTGAAAGTCCATCACAAACAGAAATGCCTGCAGAATCAGCATCTGCACCCGATTTCCAACATTAGGAAAGGGCAGCCAAGATTTCTGGGGATGTCATTCCTGCCTTCAACTTGCCCAGCTGCAAGCCGGGCTGTGCACGAGCTGAACACAAACGCAGCACACGCCGGTTCCGGACATCTGGAGACCAGCGTCTGCACAAAGCAGCTCTGACCAGTAATGCTACCACTGGGGCAGCAGCTGCCCCTGGCACTCAGCTTGAACCACAACTGGTAGCAGACGCTGTGCTGGACCATCTCTGGGGCTCACCAGCCCACTCCAGTTGTGAAATCGAGTGGCACTGCAGCCAGGCTCTGACTCATCCCTTCCTGCTGCGTAGGCTACAGCACGTCCACAAACGCATCTGAAACTTCAGCTTCCAAAGTCGTACGGTTAACAGCGTGAAACGTACCAACCAGGGGCTGCTTTCTCCAAGTCTTTCAGGATTTCCTTTGGAACTTGAGATATCTTTTGGGAATACTTCCCTATACGAGCTTTATACTTTCCTCTTCGAGGACATCAACAGAAAGTATGAGGGCAAATGTCACATGAACAAAATATTGAAAAGGAGTGCTTGTTCTGTGAAGTCAATAAAGACTGACTACTCGCTCTTGGGCTGCCAGCTGGGATCCAGCCCGGGATCCAGCCAAGGAGCTGGAAAAGCCCTCCCTGTGGCCACATCTGCAACCAAACACCCATGAGAAGTTAACATCACATGTTCCGATCTACACCGTCATAACTGAATAGCGGAACATAGACGGGGGTCACGTAATGACATGGCACACACATGCAGGCGTGTGACATTCTCACACCTGCAGAGGCGCCTGCCTGACATTTGGGCTTTGAGCTGGCAGCTCTCAAAGGAAGTAGAAAGCCACGACGTGCCACTCAGGAGCATCTTGCAAACATTTACCAGGTGCCTGCCGTGGCCACTAACCAGGCACGGAGCTGTCGGGAGAAAGGACTCCCTGGAGCTCGCACCAGCTCTAAGCTCAACCCCAACATGCCTGCTGGCTTCGCAGTCAGCACTGGAAGCAGCACAGGGGCGGAGCAGCTGGCAAAGACAGCTTCACAAGGCAGAGCCCCCTGGGGCACATCACTGAGCCTGACCCTTTCCCTCTCTGCTCTTCTGCGTGCCCGAGCATCAGCCAAGAAAGTAGTAAGTTAAATTTCACGTGAACAGAAAATTAAAACGTAAGTGCTCATTCGTTCAAGGGACTTACCTGTGGGATCGCCCTGAGGCTCACGGACAGGCTCAAGTTGAGAAGTCAAGTAGCCGTTGTCTACAGGGCCAGCTCTAATCAAGCAGAGATGGAAGACGCTTCCATTGCGTGTTGTGATCTACCTCTTCCTTAGTGACCTGCTGTGACTGGAAGCGGGGCAGGCAACAACACGGGACCCAGATGCAGGCTGAGATTTCCAAAGCTCAGAGGGGCCTTGTGACCTCTTGGCTGGGACCTGGCAGCTTTCAAACTACTGTCTCCAGGCCACGTGCAACACCCCTCAAGGACCAGACGGACAAACACAGGGCCTCTCAGGGCCTTCTTACCAGGAGACCTCTCACCCACACAACAGGAAGCCCACACTACAGCGGGAGCATGGAGCACCAGAGGAAAAAATGATCATTCACCACTCTTGTAGAGAAGAGCCTGCTGGCCACTGGAAGGCTGAACTATCACAACAAAAGATTAACAAATAAGAAACCAAATATTAACAAAGACAAAAGGCCAGTAACAAATGAAGACTGAATACTTACCTCCGGGATACCACCCGGGCTCAGGAACAGGATTCCACTGAGTGGCTTGATCAACAAGGACTGCAGGAACCAAACACACGTAATCAAACACAGGTGAGGAGAGTTTCCACTGCATGTTCTGATCTGCTTCTTCCTGAGTCACCTGCAGTGACTGGAAGGGGGTGAGGTAATGACATGGCACACATACCAAGGTGTTGGTTCCCACAGCTAAAAAGGAACATGGGTGACCTTTTCTCTGAGACCTAGCAGGTCTTCAGGCAAAGAAATATTCATGACTCATCTGGGCAACGCCCGCAAGGCACAAAAAGCTCTTGGAAGGCCTTAAGAGGATCTTAGGTAAAATTGCACATGAATAACCTATTGAAACATAAGTGTTTATTCCCTCAAGCAGACAGACATTGATAACTTACCTCTGGGACGCCCCCAAGGATCGCCTCCCCATAAGCAGGATCCAGCTGAGAAGCTCGATAAGCACTGCCAATGCCATCATCTGGAATCAAGCACAGATCAGAGAAGCTTCCATGCGCACAGAGGAAGCCCACGCTAAAGAACTGGAGGAAAAAGCAATTGTCTACGCTTCTCGTGGACAAGAGCCCGTGAAAGGCTGCACCAGTGCTACCCCTGCGTGTTCCTGTGGGCCAGGGACCTGCAGTTCGTCCAAGGGGAGCAGGGCTGCAGGACTAGAGCAGAAACGCTCCTGTTTTCCCGAGCAGACATCATCTGAGCACGCCGCTCCGGGACGTCCCCGAGGCTGAAAGCCACAGGGACTCAGTGCCCAGGTCTCTCACCCCGCACCACTGCTCCCGGCCCCCTCGCCTGCCCGGAAAACACCCCCAAAGTGGCCGCAGACCCTCCACACCTCCCCGCGGGGTGTCTGCCCCCCCTGCCCGCACCATGGTGCCTGCCTGGCTTGCCTGGCCCAGCCCGGCTCAGCTGCTCTCCCGGACCCAGCCCTAGCCCTGGCCCCACTGCCACCCCGCTGAGGTGCGGTGGGTGCCACGCCGCGCTGCTTGGGGCTGGGTGCTGTCCCCCTGCCCGCCTACCTGCTCCCTGTGCTCGTCTCAGAGCAGCCTGGGTGTCCTGGGCTTGCAGGGCCACCAGGAGGAGGAAGAGGAGGAGGCGGGTGAGGACCACGGCCCCCCAACTCTCACACCGTGCTGCTGCTGCTGCGGCCACGGGCTCTGAGACCTCATGGCCCCGTTGGGCCACGCCTTACGCCAGGCCTCCCCAGCGAACACCCGTTGCCAGCAAATTACTGAATCTGCACACTCCTGCATTTCCTTGTTCCATACGAGCGTGGAAGGAGCAGAAGTGGAAGAGGGCCGGCCTATTTTGGGAGGCAGCACTGCGTATGAGAGTGCACAGGAACTCAGGTCTTACTTCCCAGAAGTCAATCCATACCAAAAGCTCCGTAGGAAGATTGCATAAAAAAGCCAATTGCAAGGGCCTCTACTTGCTACTGTTTTTCTCAGACAGCACTCTAGGAAGAAACTAGCTTTTCCTGCTAGTTTTGCTACAGCTTCGTTACCTTGAAAGATGAAACTTCTTACTTCTGCTACTCCCAAACAGCCTCGCAGCCCAGCAAAACCATACTGCAGGGAGGAAACCTTCACCATGCAAAGATGGGCACGCCACGGGAATACGTTACTCTCAAAGAACAGACTCTTTCAACCACTCTTCCTCTTGCTTACCAAAGTTCTGACACTGTTAGAAAACAACAACAACAACAAAGCGGGGTTCTCATTCACATTTTATTGAGCCCGTTATATCAGCCATTCAACGGTAGGTCCAACTCCAGCCCGAAGCCCAGAATAAGAAATGCCATCTTGAAGTTTCTGGAAGAAGGAAGGGCTTTGAAGCGGCAAGACCAGAGAACATTCATGAAGGCACTGTCGTGCAGGTACGCATCCCTGATCACAGACCAACTGCACCGTTACCTGAGTAAGTGATGCGCTCAGCTAACTTGCAGCCAGTGACGTCTGGAAAAGTAGCGCACGGTCTCTTGTTCATTAGCGCCGAGCACGTTGGTTGGAATTGGGTCTGCGAAGAAAACCATATGCAGTTAGTCTGGTTTATTCGAGTACATTAGGACAAGCCCAGTTCACGTTTACGAGGAATCACAGCAGGTCCCACCTGTCCCTGCAGACCCCAACACCACTCCTGTGCAGCATCCCGAGGAGCAGTAAGCGCAGAACAAGAAACCTTCCTTCAAAATAAGGCCCACAGCCTGCTCGAAATTTCAACAAGAGGCACAGAGCACCAGCTGAGAATAACCTCTGCTTTAACTATGCCGAGCTCCGCCGTCTCCATAAGGAGATCAGCTTCCAAATGAGCCCTAGCCCTAAAAACACACATCTTCCCTAGGGCAATGCAAGGTAAACACCAGAGCACAGGGACACCTGCTCATTCCGTTTAAGCTGATGGGGAGAAGGACAGAGGACTAGAAAGAGAAAAATAAGGCGAGAGAGGAGACAGGGGAGCCGAGAGAGAAAGACAGGTACAGGGAAAAGGCTAGAGAGATGGAGAAATCAAGAGAAATCGGGATGAGGAGCCCTGCAGAGAGATGGAGGAAGAAAAGGTACGGTCGGGGAGCAGGACAGAGGCATGGGGGGGCGGCGGGAAGGAGAAGCAGAAGGAAGGGGGGATAGAGAAAGACAGGGACAGGGAGTGGGGCATACAGGTGAAGAGTGACAAAGAAGGACAGAGAGCAGGACAAAGGGACTGAGAAATAAAGAGAGGGTCAGATTCGGACAAGGAGACCGAGAAGGGGGAAAAAAATGGCAATGGGCTGGAGCACAGAGATGGGCAGCAGAACAAAAGGAAAGAGAGACAGGGACAGGGGCAGGGAGCAGGACAAAGGGATGGAAGAGGGAAAAAAAATAGCGATGTGCTGCAGGACTGAGATGGCGGCATTAAAGAATTGACACGGGGAGCAGGCCAGAGTGACAGAGAGAGAAAAAAGGAACGGGGAGCAGGACAGCACTGGAAGAAAACAAACTGTGACGGGCAGCGGGACAGAGAGACGGCCGGGGCAGCTGCAGGGGGCGAGCGGGGCTGGGGCGGCTCTGGGAGTCGGGGAGCCCGGTGCCTGTGCCTGGGGGGGCGGCGGTCTGTCTCCGTCTCCTTCCCCGCCACAGTTCTCTGGGTCACAGAGCCCTGGGTCACTCCCAGGGCTGCCCCGGCTGGGCCCGGCTCCAGCTGACCGGGAGCCCGTCGTACCGGGCAGTTTGGAGCCCCCCCACCATCCCCGGGCAGCCAGCGGGCAGCAGACATCCCCGCACCCGCACAAGGGCCTCGGTCACCTCACCGGTGGCCCCAGCCCTCACCTCAGCTGGGCCACTGCTGGAGCACAGACTGCACCTCCCGTCACCAACAGGGCTGCCGGGAAGCTGAGGCGGGGGGAATGACAGCTCCCGGCATGCCCCGGGACGGAACATGGTCGCCCGGCAGCCCCGTGCCCCAGGACTACAGCTCCCGGCATGCCGCGGGGCACGCCTTCCTGCTGCCTGACCCTGCGGGGACACCGTCCCCCGGCTGGGCCCCGCCCCCCCGCAGGCCCCATGGCTGCCACCTCCGCGGGGCTGCCCAGGCCCTGGAGCCCTGGTGGAGCAGGGAGGAGGAGGAGAGAGGGACAGAGCGGCAGAGAGGGGTGGGGCAGGGCGGTGGGGTGCCCGGAGAGGGACGGGAGACGGACAGAGGGACAGGAGCAGGACAGAGGGACGGGAGCAGGACAGAGGGACGGGGAGAGCAGGGGGAGCTGGGCAGGGAGTGGAGAAAGGCAAACTACTGGTGAGGAGCGGGCAGAGGGATAGAGCGGGGAGGAGATGGAGGGGGAGGGGACAGGAGGGTGCAGGAATAAAAGTAGTGGTAAGCAGCAGGAGAGGGGGACAGAGAAGAAGAAGGGCAGGAAGGAGGACAGAGGGACGGACTGTCACAGGCAGGGTGAGGGAGCGGGCCGGGGGTCAGAGAGAGGGAAAAGGCACGAGGAGAGCGGAGTGAGAGAGATGGGGCAGGGAGCAGGACAGAGGGGCAGAGGGGAGAGAGAAAGGGAGAGGCAGAGACAGAGAGCGGGACAGAGAGCAAGAGAAGGATGGGAAACAATCCAGAGAGACTGAGAAACAGAGGGATGTGGATGAGGACAAGGAGGCGGAGAAGGACAGAACAGCGATGGCCTCCAGGATGGAGACGGAGGAAGAGCAAAAGGCGATGGGGAGCAGGACGGAGGCCCAGAGGGGAGAATTCGCCAGTGAGCTCCTGCCCATCTCAGTGAGCACAGCGGCAGCTATGCCCGCAATTTTGAGGTCTGCCACAAACCTACAGGTGCCTCAGTGCGAAGCGCGGAAGGTAACCTCCGGATGCAAACCCTTCTCCTGCCCAAGCCCTTGGTAGGCAGCCAGAGGGGACAAGCCTGAGGAATTCTGCCACTAGAAGGAGTGCTGCCAGCTGGCCGGGAGGGAGGAGCGGATGTATGACCTGCCTGCGTGCTGTGTCCCCACATTGTTCCCCAGTGTCTGCGGCGCTGCTTATACACCGTAATTGTAGAGTTTTGCTGCAGACGCTGACTTGGGGGCAATGCTAGGCAGAAGGGCGTGTTGTTTCCAGTCCCCCGACGGGTTCAGACAAGGCAAAACCTTTGGCGATAGCTGTCCCAAGTCCCCTCGGCGTCTGGGGCTTTTCCTGTCACCCCCTGCCTTTTTATACAGGTTTCTCCTCCCCTTTAGCTGGGGAAAGATAGGGAGCAGCAGTCGCTGGCTGACCGTACGTGGGTGGTGAGGAACAAGAGCAACAGAGAGGGCCTCTGGTTTTAGAGGGCCTCTGGTTTTAACGTGACCTAAAATCAGAAGCGTCTTCAATCACGAGTCCGCACCGGGACCTGCAAGAGAGCTGTAGCCATCACTGCTGGAGCAACAGTAGCCCTCCACAGCAATGAAAGACAGCGTCTCTTTCCGTGCCTCAGAAAGAAAGGCCCGACAACAAAGGCCATCACTGCTGGAGCAACAGTAGGCCTTGGTGCAGGCCGGTGGTGAGGGCACTGCCTGCGCTGGGCAACTCCCCGCTCCCCTTCCCCTAGGGACCAGCCAGCCCTTGCTGCTCCTCACAGGAGGGACTGTTGGCTGGCCGCCTGCATGCTGCCGCATGCTCTTCAGATATGGCCCAGCAAGCGTCCCTGGTCCCTCTCCACCTCCTGTCTCCAGAAGAGAGAGCTCTGTCCCTTCCTTTTGCTGCAGCAGCAGCTCCCAGGCCCTTCTGTCCCAGCTCTCTGGTGTGAGAGCTGGGCAGGCAGGCACACAGAAACCTTCCTGGCTTTTTTTTGTGCGTGTCGGAATGTCACGGGCAGGCACCGGGTGTAAGTGTTTTGCACGAGTCACTTCTGCTTGCTTTTAAGACCCTTTTTTGGTACTGGTCTTTCAGGGAAGGCTTATGCAGGCGAGAAGACAACCTCTCCTGTAGTGCTGAGGAAGGGAGAGAAGGCGGCAGGCAGGTTTCCAGCATCATGTGCTCGGCTGTGAGCCGTCAGCAGCAGGATGGCACGGGCTGGCCTGAAGCCCCTTCCCGGGGCTGGTGCTCGCTTCCCCATTCACTTCCCAAGGCAGAGGCCAAGTCAGAGGGGCACTGAGGGGGCTGCGCAGACCACTGTCCCCCCCAGCATCACTGTCTCCCTGGCACCCAATCTCATCCACCCCTTGCTTTGACTGAACAGGGAGAAGAAGAGCTTTGGCCTCCGCGGGACCTGGTGGTGCTGGCTGGTAGCCCTCCTCCCCTTCACAGTCCTGCTCTTGGCAGTGCTCGTGCTTCTCCGGTAGCGCGCTGCCTGGCCCATGGCGACAGCTGACGGGACCGTGGAGCCCGGTGGAGGAGGGCTGTTTGTGAGCCAGGGTTCCCAGCCCGGGGAGGTTTCCTCGCCACACGAGAGGCTGCACAGCTCTCGTGCCAGTCCCAGGAGGCGCAGCACCTCCTGCTGACTCGCTGCGAATGACCCCTGCCTCCTCTGGCATCGCCCTGGGAGAGTGGTGGCACTTGGGCCTAGTGCTTCGGCACAACCGAGAACGCGGTCGTGCAGCTGCGTGAGGCTTGATTGCTGCTCCACCACGGTCTCTCTGATGGCTTCCGCTCTGCCACCTGGCAGCTGTGGGGCAGCCTAGGTATGTGCCCTGGCCTCCCTTTCCATTGGGAAACCCCGGCTGCCGCCAGGGATGAGAGGCCTGGCTCCACGTGCTGGAGCTCTCGCACAGCCCAGGGAAGAGGGCAGCTCAGGAGCCGCTGTCTCTGCCAGAGGCAGGCCACCGTCCATGACAGGCACTGTGTGGATGGAGGGATGGGAGAGCTGGAGGGCTCCCCTGTCTGAGCTGGGGCAGCGGGGGGCTTGGGGAGGGATCAAGGGAGCAAGAAAGGAGCGAGCCTGCTGGGAAGATGGCGACAGGCTGTGTAGCTGCAGGGGAAGGACCAGTGGTAGCAAAGAGCTGTGTGTGCCGGCGGCAGCTGGTCCTTGGGAACGGGGGAAGCAGCTGGAAATTCAGCAACAGGTCGCTGCAGGAGCCTCCCTTCGGCACTGTCCTCGAAGAAGTGGGGTGGCGCTGGCCGCCTCTGAGTCGGTGGCTCAGCGTCAAGGAGGGAGCCTGGGTCACGGTGGCAGCTGCTCAGCAGGCGATGACATATGGAGGATGTCACTGTTAGCTGATTGTGTCGCTTGAGGACAGCTGACGGGTAAGCGATGAGCTAGAGAGGAGGCCACTGCTGGGTGACTGTGAGCACTCCCGTGAGGGCAGAGGGCCAGTCGTCCCGCACAGAGGCCCCGGGCTCACTGTGCAACTCGCACTGTGCGGTGAGGTCCTCGTCCTCCTCCCAGCGGGGCACGGCCATCTTCTCCTGAGGTACCCCGTGTGCCACAGGGCGCTGACAATGGCTTCTGCCTGGGAGAGGAAACATCACCGCTCAGGCCTGGAGAAAGCAGCAGTTTTCCTCCCCAGACTCCTTGCTGAGGTCTCCCCCAAGAGCGACAGTCAGACTGTCCACGGAGTGTTGCTCTTTGCAGATATTTCAGGTGGGGTGACACGAGCCGTTTTGGGACACACCGGGCCCTTTGGAGCCCCGCCCCTGCCCCTCAGGCAGAGTGGCCATCTTGTCACTGCTGGGATGCCCAAAGAGAGCGGGATGGGTTATCTTGGGTGGTCAACCACAGCTGCCACCAGCACTGAGCCGGGGCATGGGAAGGTGTGACCTACAGGCTCTCGGGCCAGGCAGCGTGGAACTGGCTGCCAGGTCCTTTGGCCCACGTGGGCATTTCCTGACTTCTGGGTGTCCGCGTTACAGGTTTCACTGCTCTGACGGAGAAATTCATCCAGAGGAGCGGCGCAGACAGAGGCACCGATGAGCTGGCGCAAACCCTCAATTACTACCTGTGTGACATTTTGGAGGGTAAGAGCCATGCTGCAGGACTGTCTGGCATCGGGCCGTGAGGCTGCTCATGGAGGGTGGAGGCAGACCTGCTGGGCAGCCTGGTCCTGCCTCCTTTGAAGGGCTGGAGCTTTCTGTGGCCCGGAGGAACAGGAAGAGCAGCCAGGGTCTCCTGGCGAGTCAGGACCAGCGCAGGTCCTTTCTGCTCCCCACTGTGGCTGAGGAGGCACCCGCTTTCTCAGCAGCCACCTCTGTGTCTCTGGCGTGAACACCCGGCTCAGTGATGCGTTAGGGCCCAGAGCAGGCTGAGGGCATCCAGCAAGTGCCAGCGCGAGAGTGACCTGAGGGTGCTGGCACTGACGTGTGTGTGCGTGTGCGAGACCCTCACGAGCCCCTTTTCACAGGGCACATCTTGACCCTTCCGAGCTGACCGTGAGCACATTGTGGCCACCCCTTTGGCAGCACTTGTAGAGCAAAGCAAGAGAGTCCTCAGGGATGATGAAGGGTGTGGAGCATCTCTCCTGTGAGGAAAGGCTGAGAGAGCTGGGACCGTTTAGCCGAGAGAAGAGAAGGCTCAGGGGGGATCTTAGTAATGTGCCTAAAACCTGAAGGGAGGGTGCAAAGAGGACAGAGCCAGGCTCTTTCCAGCGGTGCCCAGTGTCGGGACCAGAGGCCACGCCACGGGCACGCACTGAATCACAGGAGGTTCCCTCTGTACGTCAGGAAACGCTTTGACTGTGAGAGTGACTGAGCGCTGGCACAGGTTGCCCAGGGAGGTTGCGGAGTCTCCCTCCTTAGTGCTCCTCTCTGGGCAGAGGGGCTTGCTCCGTGGCTTCTGGAAGAAGGTGTCCACATGACTCTTCCTTTCCTTCCCTCTGTCCACAGAGATGCTGATTTTTGGAGGAGACATCTTGAAGTTTGCTGGTACGTACTTAGGACGACGATGCCCACGTCTAGTCATCTGCAGCATTTAACTGTTGTGGCGGCCATTTGCTCTGCTCTCCTTCTCAGGAGGCTCTGTGCAGCACCTTGAGCCAGCTTTCTGGCCAGGCATGCACGCCGCCCTTTCTCCAGGCTTCTCTTTCCCCCCGGGCCTGCCTGCGGTTTGGCTTTGGCAAGGGCTGTGGCTCCCCTCACTCTGCCCCCACTTGTAGGGCCCTGGGCTGGGGGTGGGGGCAAAGAAGCGCTGAGAGGAGGAGACCGCCTAGAAAGCGCAGCCCAAAGGTGTGTGTTGGGGTGGTGGTGAGGGGCAGGGAGGCCCTGGTGGTGGCGGAGCTCGGGCTGCCAGGCTGCGAGGCGGGGAGGATTCCCTGGTGTGCTGCAGCTGCAGAGGAGCGCTTGGGGCAGGGGGTGCCACCGCTGCCGGCTGGCTGCTGCTGTGGCTGGCCCGGGAGAGGAGAGGTGTCCCGGTGCCATCGTCCTGGAGGACCATGCCCTCCCACAAGCCCATCTTCCTCAGCACATTGGCCGGTTTCTGCTGTCCCTGCCACTGAGCGTAGGTCGGGGAGAGTCAGGTCTCAGCAGAGCCTTTACCTTCCCCTCGCTTTCCCCAGGGGATGCTGTGCTGGTGCTGTGGAGAACAGGACCCCAGGAGCTGGCTAAGACCATCAGCCTGGTGCTGCAATGTAGCTGGCAGATCCAGAAGAAGTGTGGGAGTCGTGACACGCACGTGGGTCAGAAGGTCCAACTGAAGATAGGTACGGGCGCTGTGCCAGGCGCAGATCCGTGGCACTCTCCCGTGCCATAGGGTGCTTCTCACGGGCAGGGAACGCGGGGATCCCTACTGGGGCTAGTGCCAAAGGAAAGCATGTCCTGCGAGCATTCAAGGGGCCAGCTGTAGTCGGAGTGGGGATGGGAGACCAGGACTGCTGGCTTTGCGTGCGTTTGCAGATGCAGAGGAAGCTTAAAGGCAGAGCGGGTGTCAGATCAAGTATTAGGGTCTTTGAATGCCTGCTTTAGCACAGACGTCTGCGGGAGGTAGTTCTCCTTTCCTTTTTTTCAGGTGGGGGCGGCTTTGCATCCTTTCCCCTGCTGGATTCTCCCCTGCCTTTCACAAAGAGCAAAGGGGAACTGCTTTGCATGCGGCTGTGAGAAGGGCTTTGGCAGGCTGTTGTGTTTTCTCAAGCAGACAGCTCCAACCTGCCTGCACGTAAACGGAGCAGGCGGTGATCAAGCCCGCTGGTTTGCTGGGCTTCTGGGGCAGGCAGCTGGGCAAGATGCCCGGCACTCTCAACACATTGTCAATGTCACCTTTGCTTGTCTCTTTCTAGACACCCGTTTCAGGGACCTGTGTCAGTATCCCCCCGAGTAGGACGGAGGACGCCCTCCCCTTCCATAAAGCCCGTCTCCCCACTGGGCTTCAGATTAGCTTCTGACCAGCGGAGATGCTGGGGACTGTAGAGCTCAAAATGTTCCCTGTGTCAGTTCTGCTTCTCCCTCTCTCTCTCTCTTTCTCACCAGGGATCTCTGCAGGGTCCATGAGCCTCCTGACTGTCGGAGACAAGAGGCGGCAGTACTTCTTGATCTGCGGCCAGGCCCTGGGTGAAGTTTGTGAGGCTGAACAGCTTGCGAATGCAGGTGAAGTTATCCTCTCAGCCACCTCCTGGGAGCTCTGTGAGCAGCACCGGCTCAGGACCAAGCGTCTTGCAGGCAAAAGAGCTGTGAAGGTAGGTGGATGGGACGGCCTCTAGAGCGATTCCGAGGGCCCGGACCTGGGCATGAATGAGGGAGGTGTCAGAAGGCCGAGGAGCTGAATGTGGAGAGAGCTGTAGCTGTGAAAGCGGGCAGGCAGCTGAAGCTCTTGTCCTTCCATCTCGGGGGTAACGGTGGGCTGGGCTCGCTTGGTTTGAGGGGTCGGGAGGCACTGGAAGGGTTTTGGCCCCACCAGCAATGTCCTCTGTGGGTCATGGAGCTGTTGTTGACAGCTGGGGGATGCTTGGGTGATACCTGCCCAGCTCCGGTGCTTCTGAGGAAGTACTTGTGTCCCATCCAGCCAGGTGGGCTTGTTGTGCCCTTTTCTGGGCAGTGACGGTGGAGGGCAGGCTCTGTCCCCTGGACTCCTGGGGAGGCCAGTGGCAGTGCTTTCATTCTGTGTGTCTCCAGGTTACAGGCATGGATTGGATGTCTTGGTCAGAATGCCAAGACGCTTTACGCAAGCTTGTACAACGCTCAGTGAGCCACGGCTTGGAAGGGGAAGGTGGGTGCCAACTTCACCTTGTTCTGTGATTGCCCGGAAAGGTGGGGCCTGGCTGCTTCAGGGGCCAGAGAGGAACCACCTCCGCCCTCTCCCCCCTTTCGGATAGCACTCCTGCTTTTGGCCCTCCTGTGCCTCAGCTGGGGCAGTCGCTGCTGCTGCCTCCTCCTTCCAGGGGACAGCTCTGCCCCGAGCATCTGGAGGTGGCAACATGAGCA
This sequence comes from Aptenodytes patagonicus, assembly GCF_965638725.1. NCBI lineage: Eukaryota > Metazoa > Chordata > Aves > Sphenisciformes > Spheniscidae > Aptenodytes > Aptenodytes patagonicus. The sequence continues at coordinate 747,215 of NW_027472001.1, forward strand.
AACGCAGAAGACTCTTTCTCCCCCGTTTCCAGCGCCAGCCCCTGCTTTCCAACACCTCGTAGTCCCATCCTCCCAGCAACCAGCTGCATTTTCTCTCCTCAGGCGCCATGAGGCCTGCTTTTCTCTTGCCCAATGATTATGATGCGGAGGAGGTGCTTAGGCAGTACATACCAGAAGCTGCTCTCAGGAAGGTACGGCCAGGCCGCCACTGCTGGGGGCTGCATTTTTGGAGGGTAGAAGAAGTGGTGCATTGCAGAGATGGAGTCTTCACGAAGACAGACAAACAAAAGAAAATGCACCCTGAGACAACAACGCGGGGAAACTGAGCCAAGGAGCACCGGTGCTGCACCATTGTGTGCGTTGTCCTCAGAGAGACACGGGTGGCGGGAGGCGGACTTCTGTCTCTCTGTCTTTTCCGTGGGTATGGTGCTGGAGGTGCTGCGGACATGATGGTGGCATAAAGGGGAGATTCCACTGAAGTCCCTAGAGCATCCCTGAGGGTCGGCCCTCATGCCCATACCTGTCCCAAGATGGGGTGTTACCGGAGCACCTTTCTCTCCTTTGTCATTTGTGTTATGATTCGGCATCTGCCTGCCACAGGCTGGGCAGCCTGCCGGCCGTTTGCACTGAGAGGAGGATTTATCCCTTCCTCCGGTAGTACCTGCTATTGCCAGTACGCCTGCCGTCCCTCGGTATCTGGTGTGGGCAGTAAGCCCCCAGGAGAGCAGGCTGGTGAAGCCGTCGTGCTCTTGTCTTCCAGCTTGATGACAGCGTGCCGCTGGACCTCTTCTCTGAGCTACGGCCAGTCACCAGCCTCTTCATCCAGCTGCGGCTGGCTGAGGATAAAACCACAGTGGAAGTCTACACGATCCTCCGCAATGCCAGCAGGATGATGCGAGAAATCCTCTGTCCTCACAAGGGCGAACTCAACAAAGTCCTCCGGTTTGATAAAGTGAGTGTGGGGGAGCAATCGCCTCCCCCCACGCTGAGAGGGTGGGCAGTGAGCAAGAGGGAGAGACTCCCTCTTAGGCATTGTAGCAAGATGTGCTGCATCTGTCCTTGGCAGGGCTGCACGTTCCTCTGTGTGTTTGGACTCGCTGGAGAAAAGCTGCCCTACGAGAGCCTTCACGCCTTGCAGAGTGCTATTCAGATCTTCAACTCGTGCTCCACAATGCTCGGGGAAAGAGAGTGAGTGTGTGGCGGGGGTGAGGGGGGTGCATGCTGGCTGGGACGGCGCAAGGGGGCTTACCAGGAAGAGACGTGCCTTCCAGCTTGCCCTCCCTTGTCCCTGGCAGGAAGGAGGCAGTGCCCTGAGAGGTGGCAGGTGACCCCTGGGCTTAGCCCACGGCAGCCAGGCCGAGTCCCTCCGAGCACACCCTGCTAGCCACCGCGCTGGAACGAGCCCTCGCAAGGGCGAGAGGCTCCTTGGTGTCAGAGGCAGGCCCTTCTGGGCGACTGGCCCATGACCAGGGATGGGGCCCAGCCACCTGATCTCAAGATGCTGTCATGGCAGGCGGTGCCATCGTGGGGGCGCCTTCCTCCCTCCCTCCCTCTTTGCTCACGAGAGGGCTGTGGCCTTCTGCAGGTCGCAGCTCAGGGAATGTGGCCTCAGGGGAAGTGTCCAAAACTTGCTGCATGCGCTCTACCCCTGTCCGTTGTCCCTTGCAACCCGGGTATGTTGCGCCCCTGAGCTCTCCAAGTCCCCGAGACCCGTGCTGGCAGGGCAGGATGGCAGGTGGCCCAGGCTAGCGCCGAGGGGAGGTGCGGGAAGGGATGAAGCCGGGCGGGCTTCATGAAGGGGCGCTGCTGAAGCCGCACTCTTTCCCCGTGTGCCAGGGCAGTGTCTGTTGCAGTTACCAGCGGGACGGTGTTCTGCGGACTCACTGGCCACCCTGTGAGATATGAATACACAGGTACGAGGCGTGTGTCTGAGGTGCGGGAGGCTGTCGTGGGCCTGCTTAAGCATAGCAGTCTGGAAGAGGAAGGTGGGCTGGGAGAGGGCTTGCCCAGCAGCCCGTCAGGAACGGCCCAGGCAGCTCTGGTCCTGGCCTGGGGCGGGAGAATGGGCTCCGTGGCCGGTTGTTCCCCTGAGTTCTCCTGACCCCGCCGTGGGGTTGGCCTGTGCCGGAGGTGAGGCAGCCATTGGCCTGGAAGGGTGCCGTGGGGCTGGTGGCACCGGCACATCAATGCGTGCTCTCTCTTTCTCTCTCTGGCAGTCATTGGCCAGAAGGTGAATTTGGCAGCCCGGATGATGGTGCACTACCCCGGGCTGGTGTCCTGTGATGCAGTGACCTACGCCACCTCTCGGCTGCCCCCTTACTACTTCAGGGAGCTGCCGGCGAGAGAGATGAAAGGCCTTAGGCATCCTGGCACTGTCTACCAATATGTGGGGATCCCCGAGGAGAGGTGAGTGTCCTCTGAGAGGGCTGGATGAGGGGACGGTGGCACCGAGGGTGCAGCCTTGGCCAGCAAAGAGGAGTTCTGCAGAGAGAGACCAAGCTGGTCTCCCTTCCCTGTGGCTGAGAGGGTCGGAAGCCCTCGCGTGGGAGGCTTTTTGCCTTTCTCCCCTGCTGTCTCCTGCTGGCTCTGTCCAAATGGCTTTCGACTGTGCTTTCCGTGCTGTGCTTGCTCCAGCCCATGCCCTGGTAACGCTGACCCAAGGAGGTTTTTGTCCCAGCTGCTTCTGAGCAGGAAGCTTTGGGCCAGTCCGGTTCCCATGGGGAAACGTGGACCATCGGGACACTCTTCCTCATGTCTTCCTGCTGAAATCTCAGCTCTTCCCCCGGGCCAGGAGTTGACCCCCTCTTTGGATGAGGGTTTGAATGTTAACATTGCCGTCTCTTTGAAACTACGGGAAGACTTGAGCCAAAGGTGCCAGGTGCTTGGCATCCCAACCCGTTCAGTGACACAAGTCCTCCTTTCCAAGGCACTTGTTTTTCTTGGCCAACGTGGTAAATGTCTGCTAGCCAACAGCACACCCTGGCTTCTCTCGCGTGTCTCCGATTTCTCTGGGTATGGCCTCTGGTGATGGACTCTCGATACGTTCTCCTGCCGCGCCGTGGCCATTGGGCTTCTTTATGCTTGCAGCTGTCCTAGCGTGCAGCTCGAACGTTGGCTAGGGGAGCGTGCAGGGGCTAACACGCTGCTCGAAAGAAAAGCAGGTACCCGAGGAGCAGCACGTCCTGCCCCTCCCTGCCAGGCTGCTTCTCTACGTCCCTTGGCTTCTCACCAGCTAATTGACTTGTGTTTTCTGTTCCCCTGTTTCTAGCATATTTGGCATGGCTCTTACCAAGAAGAGGTCCGAGTACGTCCCATTGCTGGGTAGGTGGAGAACGCCTTGCTCTTCTGAAGCCGTTTCTTCCCCTTGGTAACTTTTAGTGCCACGCTGGGAAGGGAGAAGCTTTTGCCAGGGACGGTGTTGCCTGCAGCGGCCCTAAGGAAGTGCCGCCTGTCTTGGTCACTACTTGGCTGATATCTTTGGGGTGGAAAGCAGGGTGAGGCGCCTGGTGCTCCCTGCCGTGCTCCAGACCTGGTAGGAAGGTTCCTTTCAGCTATGGAGCTGCTCACCCCCTGGGGGCTAAACTGATCCCTGTCTTTGGGATCAGGAAAGAGATTTCCTTCTGCCAGACTGACAGAGAGTTTGGGTGGTAGGTTCTCCCCCTGGTAATCCTCAGCGTTCCTTTCTTGGCAGCATCTGGGTGTAGATATGGAAATGCCAGGACACACGGGATGCCTTTAATCACTCGGTGTCTTGCCGGATGCTTTGGGCCTTGTTATGGGTTAGGCCTGGTAGGCAGCTCAGCCCCACAGAGCCGCTCGCTCCCCACAGTGGGATGGGGAAGAGAATCGGAAGGGTAAAAGTGAGAACACTGGTGGGCTGAGATACAGGCAGCTTAACAGGTAAAGCAAAAGCTGCGCACGTGCGCAAGGCAGAATCGGGCACTCGTTCACTGCTTCCCATCGGCAGGCAGGTGTCTAGCCATTCCCAGGAAAGCAGGGCTTCATCATATGTAATGGTGACTTGGGAAGACAAGCGCCATAACTCCGAATGTCCCCCCTTCCTCCTTTTTTCCCCCAGCTTTCCTTGCTGAGCACAGCATCATATGGTATGGCAATAGGCCTGTGGTCAGTTGGGGTCAGCTGGCGCAGCTGTGCCCCCTCTCAGCTTCTTGTGCACCCCCAGCCTGCTCGCTGGCGGGGCGGCGTGAGAAATGGAAAAGGCCTGGACGCCGTGCAAGCGTTCTTCAGCAATAACTAAAACATCGTTGTGTTATCGACACCAATGTTTGGTCGCAAATCCAAAACACACCACCATACGAGCTATTCCTGAAGAACATTAACTCTAGCCCAGCCAAAACCAGTACAGGCCTGAAGACGCTGCCTTAACTCCCGGGAAGCGCTCTGTGGCTCGTGGTACAGCAAGGAGATGCTTTGAGCCTCTTTGGGACATAGCTGCCTGCAGCGACTCAAATCATCCCTTCCAGTCTTGTGCTGGATCACTGTGGGGAGTTGCATGGGGCCGGCTGAATCTCTGTGCCTGTGGGAGGGGAGGGGTGCGGGGCAGGGAAGAGGGCATGGGAGCCGCGCGGTGGGGCAGGCGGGCCCACTACTGCTCTGAGGAAGGCAGAGGTGCAAAAGCTGGGATGAGCGGGCGGGAAGGAGGCCTGGGTGCAGGCAGGCTGGCGGATGTAGTGGCGGGGAGGGAAGCTGTGGTGGAGGGTGCCAGCAAAAGGGACGGCTCTTTGCTTTTCAGCACGCGCCAGCAGCTCGTTTTCTTGTTTGTCTTCCCAGGTCGGGAGAAGGAGATTGACCTCTTTGTCAGCTGCTTGAAAGCCTATAAGGCTTTAGGAGAAAGGCACATCCTGGCATTTGAGGGCCCGATGGGCTCCGGAAAGAGCCACTTACTTACTGAACTGGCCTATTTAGGCCAGGCTGCTGGCCACAGGTACAGGTTTTTGACCTGCAGCTTTGGGACACTGCCCCTGCCCGTCCCCTGGCAGCCATGGAACACTCCAGCCCCTCTGCCAGTGCGCCTGGCCCTTGGGCTGCAGCCTCCCGAAAAAGCCTCCTGGAGACACTCGCTAGGAGCTCCTGCGTGCTCTGCTCCCGCCTCTGCCTCTTTGGGGAGTTGGAGGTGGCTTCTTGAGCCATGGCCTTTCCTCCTTCACCTCTGGGCCAGGCACAGACAGAAGGAAAGAGCTCAAGCTCAGTGCTTTTCATCTGACTCCAGACCCAAGAGACAGCAGGGCGGCCTGTCTCAGAAGCCCTGCTTGCCCTCTGCGTGTTTCCCAGAAGGAGCACTGGGGCAGAAAAGCCTTCCCGTGGTCTGGGAGGCAGACTGCTAAGGTCTGGAGCCCAAAGGCAAACTCACCGCTTGCTCCATCCTTGCCTCTTAGCCCCGTGAGTTCCTCTGCAGGGGGCACGTAACGAGACCTGGGCTGGCGCTGCGGAGACACAGGGCCTGGACCTGGCTCTCCCAGTGGCTTGGCAGCAAGTGCCCCTCTGTGCCCTTTCTCGTAGGAGGAGTGAAAAGCTTGGCCTTCTCTGGGAAGCACTTTGAGATGGGTGGCTGAAGAGCTCCCCCCAAGGGCATCTCCACCCCTTTTGTCTTAGAAGGCTTGGGCTGTTGGGGATCTCAGTCCCTTTTGCTTTTGCACGGCAGGGTAGTTGCCATGGAACTGCTAGAGGTCAACGTGAGGCAGTCCTTCTCTGCCATCCGTACGCTGACGGCCAGGGCCCTGGGCCTCCAGGACTGTGAACTGTGCAGTGACAGGCAGTGCATGCTGCAGACAAAGCTCCGAGGGACAATCGAAGAGAGCAGCTATTGCCTCCTCAATGACGTTTTCCTTGTCAAGGTGAGCGCGAGAGGCCTCTCTGGCCCTGGAGAAGGCCTTCTCACGAGCTTTTCTGGGTCTGGCATCGGGTGGGCACGCTGCTGGGAGTGCCTTAGCTCAGGGGTGGGAATCGCAAGGGTCCTAGCACACGTTTCCCATTCCTGGGCCCGGGGGGCTCCCTGACTGTGGTGAGATCATGTCCCGTGCTGCACCTGGCAGTGCCCGGTGCCTTGTTCGGCACCCTGGAAGTGGCATTGGAGAGAGGCTGGTGCTGACCTCGTGCTGAGGTCACTGCTGTGTGAGTGCTCTGCTCCAGTCAGCCCAAGATTCCCACAGCCAGAGAGCCAGCTCTTCAGCCCACCCCCAAGCCCCAGCTCTGCCAGAGACCCTCAGCAGAGGGCCTTCGCTTTAGGCTCCAGGTGAAGTCCCCCCTGTGGCTCCTTGCGCCTGTGTTGGGGAGAGGGAAGGTGCGGAGGCCAGCAGAGGCGGTTTGCTCTGTGGTCTTGCTCGGTGGGTAGGTGTGCCCTAGCCCCGGAGTGATCTTTCTCCCTGACTCCTTTTCTGGCCAGTTTCCCGTTTCGGACAAGGTTCGCGAGATGCCTGAAAGTCAAAGGAAAACGGAATTGCACTCGACTTGGGCAAAAGTGCTAGAGAAGGTGAGCATTTCTCCTCCTTCCTCCTGGGTCAGAGAAGGAAAACAACCCTGCCGGCTGTGGGCTCTGCACCACAGCGTGTGAGCGGGTGAGAGGACCAGGCATCTGGGTTATCGCCATTCAGGGCCTGAGAAACCCCCCACCTCCTCCCCGCAGCCCCACAAGCACACCCAATAACTTTCCTCCCGCAAGGTGTGCCCTGGAGGAGGAACGATGTCTTCTGCATTCCCTTGCTCAAGCTCCCTCCTTCTGCAGGGCAAGTGATGTTAGGTGTGACCTTAAAGTCTCCAAGAAATTAAGAGTCAGTAAGCTTCTGAGCAGGGAAGTGGTTGGGGAGAGACATCAGAGCATCCTCTCAAGAGACAGAGGCTAAATCTCCTCCCCGGAAGACACTTGAGAATCCACCGGACTGCCCTCAGAACACCCTGCTTTTTTTCAGGCCATTGGAGCAGAATTTGGCATATTTGTCATCGACAATGCCCATTTCATCGACCCTGCCTCCTGGAGTATCATGTCACCCCTGCTCCAAGACGTCTCCCTCTTCACGGTCATGAGCTTAGCTCCAGGCTACGCGCGAACAGAGAGCTTTTGCAAAGCCGCAGCAGAGAACACAACATCCCAGCAGATCACCTGTCTTCACCTGGACGAGCTGAAACCTTCAGCCATGGTGCAGAAAGTCTGCCAGGGCCTTGGAGTGGTCAGCATCTCCAGGGATCTAGCGAGGTAAGTTCGAAGCAGGGGAGCTCTTCCTGAGGGCTTGAACCTATGCAGACCATGGAAGGGACTCACCTCCCCAGGAAAGGGAGCGCAGGGCCGCTAGAAGCATCAGTGCCTCTAGCAAGTACTGGGCGCGGGTTGCTTTTTATGCCTCGCCCTGGCAGGTGGGAGCCGAGAGTGGGCAACTCCCTCGGCACAGAGCGTGGGAGGTGTCAGCCCTTCGCTGTTGCACAGGGAGGAAGGGAGGAAGGGAGGAAGAGTCCCAAGCCCAAGCGTGGCTGGGGTGTGAAAAGGCCTTGGTCTAGGTGGCCAGGCTGTGGGGGAGATTCCCCGGGGCAGAGGTCTGCCCTGCTGCCAGAGAGGATCTAGGCTCCCGAGGAGAGGAAAGGCAGGGCTTGCTGCTCTGTGCTTTGGGCATTGTCCGCAATTCTTTTCCGATGGACTTCCGTGAAGGCTGGGGGTTCAGGGGGGCCCAAAAGCTCAAGCCAGCGGGAGGACCGTCCCTTTCAAAAGTGAGGTGTAGCTGTGACGAAGATGCTGGCTACCCTGCTATGCCCGAGTTACTCGCCGCCCACCTGAACTGTGTTTCACCTTACTTTCCTTGTGGGGGTCACTGCCGGGTCTGCTCCTGTCCAGGTTCCTGATCCAAAGAAGCTTGGGGGTCCCCTATTACTGCGAGGAGCTGCTGCGCTGCCTTTGTTGCAACGACATGCTCTTGTTCCGCAACCGGAGGCGGGGTGAAAAAGCAGAGGACAACTGGGAGAACCTGATCAGTAAGCACCTTTGCTGCTGACTAGAGAGTCGCTGTGGCGCGTTGTCTGCAGCACAGTCTTGCCCTGTCGTTCCCCCATGGATCTGGGCAGAGTCAGATCTTGCAGCAGTGCAGAAGTTGGTCTGGCGGAGGTTGTGGGCTCCTGTGTGCCTCGCTGTTGGGACAGCCAAAGCAGGGGCTAGCGAGTTCTGGTGGCTTGGAGGGGCCTAAATTCTTGGGGCGGGGGTTGGGGGGCTAAACCAGAGGGGAAATTGTTCCGGAGCACATGTGTTTCTGGTGTTCCTTAGGCATTCTAATGGGCACGTAATTTACCTTGCCCAAACGCCAGCTCGCTTGAGAACAAACCCCAGCTTGGGGTGAGGGACAGGCCCGGGAAACTTGAATCCAAAACCATAAATCCCCACAAGGGTGCTGGTAACGGAAGAAAACGGTGGTAATGCCACCGAGAGAGCAATGCCAGCCAGAGTGCCGTGGCCTTGGGAACAGCCAGGACTGACGCTCCGTTTTGCATGACCACCGGCAATTTCCCTGGCTGCGGACGTAGCGCTGTTGAAGGCAGCAATGCTGCTGCTTTCTGTCCCAGGGCGTTCAGTCGCCCCCTGGGAAGTCTGGAAGCTTTGACTGAGGGACTGTTTGGGAAAGCTGGTCTGAAGGCAGAACATCTTTGGGAGGGCTGTGCAAGGAAACTGTTTTGCTCTGCTTAATGACCCACGTTCAGCGCAGGCAGGTCAGCGCGCCCACACTGGCCCGTGTAAGGTGGGACTTGTCCCATCTCAGGTGAAGTTTGAAATGTTTGCAAGCTGCAAGTCACTTTGCAAATTGCCTTATTCGTGCTCTCCTGCTCCACCCAGCTTCTGCAGTCGAGGCTTCAGCCCTCGCAGCAACCTCGAGCTCCAGCGCGGGGAATGATGGCAGGGTCTGCATCATCAGACCAGACGTGAACCTGGAGAACACCATGCTGCCCGCCAGCTTGAAAGGTGAGGGGCCGAGCGCCGCTCTGCCGGCTTGCGGCTGTGCTGGGGCCCCTTCCCGGGGCATCGGCTAGAGGAAGGCTGGGCATCTGTGTGCTGCAGAGTCACCCTCTCAGCTTGGGGGCTCTGCTGGGAAGGTGGCTCCAGTCCAACCAGGAACAGGCCTGGGGTTGCGGGCAGCCCTTTTCCCCTCCTGGGCGTGGACCAGCCGTGAGCGTGCTGCCTGCTTTCCAACAGCGGGTAGGAGAGAAAAGCTTACTGGTGCAGCACTAAAATGGCTCCCTTTTCTCACAGAAGCAAAGCCTTTGCTGGGAAAAATCTTTGACTTGCCTCTGACTCGACTTTGAACGTGGCTTCTACCTCGCTATTCTCTTTTTAAGTTCCCCAGCTAGCGCTGGTCTCAGGGCACTTAATCCAAACCAAACCCGGTTTTTTTCTGTGGATTGCCACGGAAATTCCCCCGTAGCCAGGGGAGCTGGATGGGGGAACTGTCAATGAGTGTCTCTCCTCTCTAGCCATAGCCATTTGTATGAACCTTGGAGAAGCATCATGCTAAAAAGTTGTTTTGTCCAAAAAAAAAAGACGACAACCAAAAGAAAGGAATAGTATCGTCTGGCCAAGTTAAGACAACTGTTGTGGGGAGCTCTGAGTCCACCTCTGATGTGGGGAAAGTTCTCTGTTCTCTCTGCGCACTACTCCAGATCTGGTAGGGCGCATCATGGGATGCGTGTACCTGCTGGATCCTGCCCTCCTCACCCTTGGTGGAGGAGCGTGCGTTTGAGCGTCTTGCTCTTCCCCAGGCCTTGTGGCCTGCGATTCCAACAGGAGCGGAGCCATTTTGAAGACGCCTACCCTGGGTTGCGATTGCCCAGCAGGTGCAGTCCCGAAGAGAGGAGGCCAAAGTCGACCCCGTTTCATGTGTTGAAACTTCCCAGCCTCTCCAGCCTCAGCATGGGGAACAGGCAAGAGAGAGACGTGTTGCTGCTTTTTGACAGAGATTGCGCTGGCTCAGCTGGACCGGATAAAGCCGCTGAAGCAGATGGTTTTGAAGTTTGCAGCTGTCATCGGGCCAGTGTTTACCACCCAGCTGCTGTCGCACATCCTTCCCACTGGCGTCAGGCCCAAGATGAACTGCTTGTTGAACACGTTGGTGAGCGACAACATCCTTAAGCGGCTGAAAAGCACAGAGGTGCCAGAAGATGTCCAAGATCCTACCAAGGGGCCAGCCACCTCTCTGCGGGCAGAGCGCGGTAAGTGGTAGCAGTAAGGCGGACAAGGGAGCTCCCAGCTGTGTCCCGGCGGGGCTCCCCAGGGCATGGTGCGCTTTCCCCCGCCAGTGATGGGTGGGTGGAGCTCAGGCAGGCATGGCTGTTCGGGATGGGTTGTTCAAAGATCTTACAAGTCAATCTCAAAGCACACTAGCTTTGCACCGGAGGGAAGTCCGCACCAGCCGTCCCAAGTGCCTCTGCTCCCCTGCCTCCAAGCACTGCTCACAGCGCAGGCATGGGAGGGCTTGTGGAATCCCTGACATCCTCTCCCAGCCGCCTGCAGCGTCCAGATCAAAGATGCCCTCCAGAGTGCCCCGGGGCCTTTGACAGGCTTTTACTCGGCTTTGATTCCCCTGTGGCCCAGGGCGGGAAGCTCAGGAGGCTGGGAACCGCCTTGCCAAGAGCGGGGAGAAAGCGCTGGCCGGGGCTTGCTTCGGCTGGCGGCAACATCCCCAGCTCCTGCCTGGAGTGCAGCTGAGCACTGTGTCCCCAGGGCTGTGCTAGCGTCAGCAAGGCGAGCGGGCCCTTTCTCCCCGTGCTGCAAGGCTCGGTGTGCAGCAGCGCTGGTTCTCTGCCGAGGATGTGCATGACTTTCATACCCCGGCTGGGACGGCCCTGAGCCCTGGCCCCAGCTCGGGCTGCCGCAAAGGCCCTTTGCCTTGCAGGTGTGGAGAGGCCCTCTCTGAGCAAGACGACTGTGGAGCAGCAGTCTGGCGTCCTGGCCTTCTGTGTCCTGCTGCTGCGAGAGGCTGCCTATGAGCTGTGGCCCGAGAGACAGCGGGTCGCCTTGCACTGCAAGTGTGCCGCCTTCCTGGAGCAGCACGCGCACAAATGCAAGAGCTGCAGCCAAGGGGACTTTGTTGCCTTCCACCGCTTCGCCGTCACCAGCACCCAGGACGGAGGGAGCCCTCATGGCCCTGCTGCCCAGGGCGACTCCCGCAGCTGGGAGGCCTTGGTGCTTGCAGGAGAACAGCTGAAGAGGGCTAGGACCCACGGCACTGAGGGTATGCTGTGTACCATGCTCTGCAGCCCGGGCCCTCCTGGAGGCCAGGGGTGTGTGCTGGGGATCGGGTGGGAGTAGATCTGCTAGGGATGAGCCCAGGAGGTGAGGACGACCACTGCAGACTTTCCTCAGTCTGTTGGGACCCTTGCAAGGATCCTTGCAAGCCCGCTGGGAAGAGCAGCTCTTACCCCCGGGGTACGCGAGGAGGTGTCTAACCCCCTGTTTTCTTTCCAGATGCTGCAGATGCTCTGCAGCAGCAGCAGGCTTTCAGGGAGGAGGATTTTGGGTGAGCAGACAAGGTTTTGATTATTTTTGAAGCCAGTGAGCTCAGGGTCTCCAGAGGAGACAAAGGAAGCGGCAGCATTTGGCTGCCGGTTGTGACTCTAGCTTAGGGGAGAGGCTTTCTGTGCGGTGGGAGCTGGGAGGAGATGGCCACGGCGATGAGAGAGTGCTTGAGGAAGCCCGTGGGCTCAGAGTGATCGTCACCCTCCACTGGAGCAGCCCTTGCTTTGCAGTTCCTCCAGAGTAGCGCTGCAAACTCTGCAGGGGAGACGCCGCCCCAGGGACTCGAGTGCTTTGCCTGTGGGAGGTGACAGAAAGCCCAGCTTGTCTTTTTCTCCCTACCTACAAAGCACCTGTATGAGTCCTGCCTGCCCGTGGCCTCGTGCTCTGCTTTGAACAAAGGGCTTTTGATGCCGTCTCTGTGGGGAGAAGGACCAGTATAGGTGATGCCCGTGTATTCTGTGCTCTCTTCTTCCCCTGGGAACTGTCCTCTGACTAGTGTGGCAGGGCGGTTTCTGGCAAAGAGCGAAGAGACAACTGAGCTGCCCAGCAAGACCGACGGGAAGCACAACGGCACATGTGAATGCAAAGCCATCGTGGAATCGGTGCTTGTGCCTTTGGCTCGCCACTACATGGCAATGGGCGATGCTGCCAGAGCCTTTTACTACCTTCTGGAGTGCGCGGCTGCCTACCTGCATGTCTCCAACAGCTACATGGTGAGTTGCCCTGCTTGCCAGGACCCACTGTGCACGGAGTCCTCTCAGTCGCCTGGCTCTGGGCAGGACAACTTCCCCGTTGCAAGAGGGCATGCCTTCGCGGGGCCTTGGAAGGGAAATGCTGGGTCAGACCCTGACTTCTTCCTCCGGTTTGCCTCTTCTGCGGCAAGAGACACAGGGCACTGTGCCCTTAGCACGAGGAGCATTAGCAGGGAGGCGGTCTGAAGGATCACTGGTGCCTGTGCTCTGAGTCAGGGTGACTGTGTCTGAGCGGGCATCACCAGGGAGAGAAGCAGGCTCTCTTAAGACAGATGCCAGAGGCAACGGGGGAGGACAAGGCTGGCCATGGGCTCTGCACCCACGCTCACCTGCTCTCTGTGTGCTTGCGCAAAGGCCCTCATGAAGCTGAACGAAGCGGAGGTCCTGAGGAGCTCGGTAGAGAAGAAAGTGAATGTGATAGCCCGCTTTGAAGAGGCCACCTTCTTCAGCCTCAAAGGGGAGGTAAAGAGACGGGGAGGTCTGGAGGGACCGCCTGGGGGACGCAGCTGGATGCCTTCCCCAGTTGCAGTGGATATCCCTGGCATCTCCAGCCACTGGCAGATTCCTGCAGTCTCTTGGGCAACTACTCCATATCGGGATGATTCCCTTTTCCTGTGCAGGTCTGCTGTCATATGGGACGCCTGAAGCTGGCAAAGAAAATGATCAGGAAGGCGCTGAGCCTGCTCAAAAGGCAGTTTCCCCGGACCTCCGTTGGAGCCTTTGTCAAGCCGCAGCTGGAAAAGTTTCAGTGTGCCGCTTATGTTGCCAGAAGAGCATCCTCCCTTCCGCAGGAGGCCCGGTAAGAAGCAGAACTGAGAACCCGGGAAGGAAGAGCCATTTCCTACCTGGTCCCAGGCATCTGGGCCCAGACCTGCCTAGACTTGAGGCCACACCTAACCTGACACATAGGCCTTAGCAGGACCGAGGCGTTAAGGACCGATGTGCGGGTAAAACAGGCAACGACAGAGCCCCACGCTCCCTCCCCTCCCTGCGCAGTCATGGGAACAAAGCACGCCTTTTGGTAAAAAGCAGCTTGCAGCCGGGGATGTGGCTGCTGACACGTGTTGGCTGCGGCAGGGGGTTGGTGGTGACTGGGAAGAGAGCGCTGTAAAGAGGGAGTAGAGGCTGAAGAGGGGCAGGGGTCTGGAGGCAGGACCGGGACATGGGGAAGGAGCAGTAGGTGGAGGTGAGGTGTGAGAATCAGGAAGCTCAGGGGCCGATACCCCTTTTCCTGCTGGTTCCCGGCTTTGCTTGGCCCCCCCCCCGGCGCTGTAGTGCCAACGTGCCCTCTCGAGCGGTCAGCTTCCCCCGGCAGCACTTCTTTGCCCCCTTCCGCTCTGGCAGCCCTCTCTCCATCAGCTCCCTTTCCTCCGAGGAGGTGTAACTGGCTTGTCCACCGCCCTGCTTTCCCCCGGCCCTGTCCGATTTAGCACTGTACAGCTAGAGCCTCTGGGCCCAGCAGTTTCTCTTGTGTGGCAGGAGGAAGAGGCTAGCCTGGCTGCTGCGGCAGAGCTGCTGCCTTTCCTTACTGGAGCACCTCTTCAGCCTGGAGGGCACTTCCAGCGGACGGACGTTCTCCCGCCTGGCAGCGCGCATGAAGGCCAACACGGACAGGGCGGCAGACTCCTATCGGGCAGCAGACTCCCGCCACAGATAGACTTAAACCAGAAGGGTGGAGCTGAAGTCAGCTAATTACACATCTCCTCCATGATGACCTTTGTTGTTGGGCCTTTCTTTCTGAGGCACGGAAAGAGACGCTGTCTTTCGTTGCTGTGGAGGGCTACTGTTGCTCCAGCAGTGATGGCTACAGCTCTCTTGCAGGTCCCGGTGCGGACTCGTGATTGAAGACGCTTCTGATTTTAGGTCACGTTAAAACCAGAGGCCCTCTAAAACCAGAGGCCCTCTCTGTTGCTCTTGTTCCTCACCACCCACGTACGGTCAGCCAGCGACTGCTGCTCCCTATCTTTCCCCAGCTAAAGGGGAGGAGAAACCTGTATAAAAAGGCAGGGGGTGACAGGAAAAGCCCCAGACGCCGAGGGGACTTGGGACAGCTATCGCCAAAGGTTTTGCCTTGTCTGAACCCGTCGGGGGACTGGAAACAACACGCCCTTCTGCCTAGCATTGCCCCCAAGTCAGCGTCTGCAGCAAAACTCTACAATTACGGTGTATAAGCAGCGCCGCAGACACTGGGGAACAATGTGGGGACACAGCACGCAGGCAGGTCATACATCCGCTCCTCCCTCCCGGCCAGCTGGCAGCACTCCTTCTAGTGGCAGAATTCCTCGGGCTCGTCCCCTCTGGCTGCCTACCAAGGGCTTGGGCAGGAGAAGGGTTTGCACCCGGAGGTTACCTTCCGCGCTTCGCACTGAGGCACCTGTAGGTTTGTGGCAGACCTCAAAATTGCGGGCATAGCTACCGCTGTGCTCACTGAGATGGGCAGGAGCTCACTGGCGAATTGCAGCTCGGTTCGGGAACGGCAGGATGGCAGGGGCTTCATTCAAGGAGCTTCCAGTTGCCTGCAGGAGCTCTGCATATGCAGATTTTCCTCTGGCACCCTCCTTAGCACACAAGTTCCACGGCCACCACAGAAACATCGGGCATGCTGAGCTTACAGCTGTGCCACGCCTTCTGGCCCAGAAGCTTCCATTTCGTCACACAGGTGTTAAGCAGGACTGGGGTCCCTCTGGCTGCAGGTAACGGCCTCCCTGCTGCCAGCTGGGACCGTCAGTATGTGTGGCATCTACTACAGTGGCCAGTTATGCCTTCAGCTAGGAAGGCTGTGGCTGTGCCGCAAACAACTGCCTTCCTCCTTACGTTTCTGTCTTACAGAGTATGGAAATAGATGTCCAGCTGGCTGTTTGAACGGTGCAGGTTTTCACCGGCACTGGCGTGCACTGCTGGCCTCAGACTAGCTCCTTGCAAACTCCACCATCTTTTCCGTCCTTTCACAATGGTATATATATTGCAAACGGACACCTGCAAACGCCTGAGAGTAACATAAAGGCTTGGTGGAAAAGTAAAATAAAATGAAATAAAATAATCATATCTATTTGTCCATAGCCGCTTCTTCTTCTTCCTCCCTCTTTTTCCTCTCACCCATTCTTTCTTCTTTAATTTCTGCTCGGCTTCTGTTTCCAGCTACGCTGTGCCTGGTCTCTCTCTGAAGCCCACCCTTGCAAACCACCCACCTCAGAGCAGTTCTCAAATTTTTCCCATTGATCTTTGCCTGTCTCAGTAGCTGGAAGCAAAACAAACTCCAAAGCTTCTGTTAAACTCTGGGTGCGTGGCCGCATGGATGTGAAGAGACTGAAAGTTGGTACTGAGTCAAGCCAGAGCCGGGAGGAGCGTTCAGTCGAGATTTTTGCAGTGGGCTTGCAGAGGACGCAGACCCAGGTAGACGCGCTTCTGGATAGGCTCCCCCTTGACATCCAAGCCCTCGCACATGGGAAGCGAATCTTTGTAGGCCAGCTGTTATTCTTGTACGGTTTCGATCTAGCGGAGGCAGTGGGGCTTCCTGCCTTTGTGCTGGTGGTGGGTCCACCCCTCGCTGGTGCTGGGCAAAACAAAATCTGGAGGGGAGCAAGAGGTGGCGATGTTGTAATGGGCTCAGACTGGCAGCAGGCAGCTGTCTCTTCTCGAAATGAGCGGCTTAGCTTAACTGCAATAACGGGCCGGCTGGATTATTGTGGTGATTCCACCTCATTTTGTTGTATCTTTGGGGGGGGAACAGTCCCCCAGGCTGAGCCCATGGCGTTGCCCCGTGCTCCAGGCCCTGTTCCAGGCCGTGAGGGCTCCCTGTGGCCGCAGCAATGGGACACTGTGGCCACGCCCCCCAGGGCGCGGCCCCGCCCTCAACCACCACCCATGGGGCATGCCCTGCTGCACACCTGTCTGTCACCTCGGGAGGGCGGGGCCCTGTGGGGGCTGCCCACAGGGGAGGGAGAGAGAGAGAGAGAGACTGCTCCGCCCTGCCCCATCCCAGGACAGGGCCGTGTGCAGCAGAGGCCCTCCCCCACGCCCCCGCAGGGCCGTGTGCAGCGCAGCGCCCTCACCTCGTGGGGCCCTCTCTGATGCTGGTTCCCTGGTCATGGCTGTAGTGGGTTGACCCTGGCTGGATGCCAAGGTGCCCACCAAAGCCGCTCTATCACTCCCCCTCCTCAGCTGGGCGGGGGAGAGGAAATACAACAAAAGGCTCCTGGGTCGAGATAAGGACAGGGAGATCACTCATCAATTACCGTCACGGGCAAAACAGACTCGACTTGGGGAAACTAAATTAATTTATTACCATTCAAATCAGAGTCGGGTAATGAGAAATAAAACCAAATCTTAAAACACCTCCCCCCCACCCCTCCCGTCTTCCCAGGCTCAACTTCACGCCCGATTTCCTCTACCTTGTCCCCGCCCCGAGCGGCGCAGGGGGACGGGGAATGGGGGTTGCAGTCAGTTCATCACGCGTTGTCTCTGCCGCTCCTTCCTCCTCACGCTCTTCCCCTGCCACATCCCTCCCACGGGAGACAGTCCTCCACGAACTGCTCCAATGTGGGGCCTTCCCACAGGCTGCCGTTCTTCACAAACCGCTCCAGCGTGGGTCCTTTTCACTTGTCCTTCCCACGGGGCGCAGTCCTTCAGGAACGGGCTGCTCCAGCGGGGGTCCCCCCACGGGGTCACAAGTCCTGCCAGCAAACCTGCTCCATTGTGGGTTCCTCTCTCCGCAGGTCCACAGGTCCTGCCAGGAGCCTGCTCCAGCGCAGGCTTCCCACGGGGTCACAGCCTCCTTCGGGCACCCACCTGCTCCAGTGTGGGGGTCCTCCGCAGGCTGCAGGTGGATATCTGCTCCACCGTTAACCTCCATGGGGACAACCTGCCTCACCATGGTCTTCACCACGGGCTGCAGCGGTATCTCTGCTCCGGTGCCTGGAGCACCTCCTCCCCCTCCTTCTGCACTGACCTTGGTGCCTGCAGGGTTGTTTCTCTCACATAGTCTCACTCGAGTCCCTCCCGGCTGCTGTTGCGCAGCAGTTTTTTCCCGTTCTTAAATATGTTATCACAGAAGCGCTACCACCGTCGCTGATTGGCTCAGATTTGGTCAGTGGCAGGTCCGTCCTGGAGCCGGCTGGCATTGGCTCTGTCGGACACAGGGGAAGCTTCTAGCAGCTTCTCACAGAAGCCACCCCTGTAGCTCCCCCCGCTACCAAAACCTTGCCACGCAAACCCAATACACCCATTGACCCATCTGGCGAGTCTCCCAACCGGGTATCGTGGACCTGTCGGTGAAGGAAGGTTTTTCCCTTTGGGTTTTAATCCTTTCTCTGAAAACAGGGTGATTCATGTCCTAGAAATGACAGTTCTTTCTGTTTTATGAAGCGTGGGGGAGTTGGTTAGACTAAAATGCCTACGTGGGATACGTGTGAACCTGAGCAGACTACTTGCCTCCTGCCTGACCATGACCGAGTCCTGAGGACATCAACTCCACGAGGCATTTACTTGCACTGGTGGTCCATCATAAGGACCGTAACATCCATCTCTCTGGATGCCCTGGTAAGTCCTCTTCGTCCCTGTCTGCCTATGTTTCTGTGTTTCTTCCTTCAAAGGCTGTGTCACACACCCAAGCTCCAAGACTTAAAAGGAATTAAAGGGCCAGAAGTGCAAGCCAGGCCAACAATAACTCTCTATCAAAGTTTAAACCGTAACAAACATGTCAAGCAGCAGTCGTCTCTGAGACTAAAGATATCCTACAGCATGAGTCCTACAGACTCAATGATTCTATGACTCTATTTAAAAGACGTGTAGATGAGGCGCTTAGGGACATGGTTTAGTGGGCATGGTGGTGTTGGGTTGACGGTTGGACTCGATGATCTTAGAGGTCTTTTCCAACCTCAATGATTCTATGATTCTATGATTCTATGATTCTATGATTTGAGTGTAGATCACCTGAAGGATGCCTCAAGACTCTTCAGATGCATCCAGTCATCGGGAGGTGGTTTCAGATCCTCTCCACAGTTGTGCTGCAACTGTGAAGAGTTACAGAGATCCTCCAGAGGGTAGAATTAGTGCCACTTCATGCTGTGGTGGGTTGACCTTGGCTAGCCGCTAGCTATCCACCAAGCTGCTCTATCACTCCCGCGCCATCAGCCGGACAGGGGGAGAAAATGTGGTGAAAAGCTCATGGGTCGCGGTAAGGACAGAGAGATCACACCAATTACAGTCACGGGCAAGACAGACTCGACTTAGGGAAATTCAATTTATTGCAAATTAAACAGAGTAGGATAATGAGAAACACGAACACATCTTAAAACGCCTTCCTCCCACCCCTACCGTCTTCCCAGGCTCAACTTCACTCCCGACTCTTCTACCTCCGAGCGGTGCAAGGGGACAGGGAGTGGGGGTTGCGGTCAGTTCATAATGCTTTGACCCTGCCGCTCCTTCCTCCTCACGCTCTTCCCCTGCTCCAGTATGGCATCCCTCCCACAGGAAACAGGCCCGAACTTCTCCAGGGTGGGTCCTGCTCGTGGGCTACAGTTCTTCAAGAACTGCTCCAGGAAGGGTCCTTGCCACAGGGTGCAGTCCTTCAGGAACAGACTGCTCCAGTGGGGGTCCCCCGCGGGGCCACAGGTCCTGCCAGAAAACCTGCTCCTGCCAGGAGCCTGCTCCAGCATGGGCTCTCTATGGGCTGCAGCTTCCTTCAGGGCACATCCACCTGCTTTGGCGTGGGGTCCTCCACAGGCTGCAGGGTGGATATCTGCTCCACCGTTAACCTCCGTGGGCTGCATGGGGACAACCTGTGTCATCATGGTCTTCATGACGGGCTGCAGGGGAGTCTCTGCTCCGGTGCCTGCAGCTCCTCCTCCTCCTCCTCCTCCTCCTCCTCCTCCTCCTCCTCCTTCTTCATTGACCTTGGTGTCTGCAGAGTTGTTTCTCTCACATATTCTCACTCTTTTCTAACAGCTGCCACCCAGCATTTTTTACCCTTTCTTAAATACATCATCACAGAGGCGCTACCAGCATCGCTGGCGGGCTCAGTTTTGGCCAGCTGGGGCTCCAGCTTGGAGCCGACTGGAACTGGCTCTGTCCGACACGGGGGCAGCTCCTGGTGTCTTCTCATAGAAGCCAGCCCTGCACCCCCACCCTGCCCCCACCCGCTACCAAAACCTTGCTACGTAAACCCAAGACGCCAGGTTGCTGCAGATCACCTCCACCTCAGCTGATTCCCTCCAGCACACTGGATTGCCCCAGCACACTGCAACAATTTGTGTCTCTTTGGCATAGCCAGGGCCAGGATACTCTTTTTTCAAACATTCTGTCACTTCATCAGGATCCCACACTTGTTCGGGGGTGAAGTCCCAGGCCACCGGCGGTGACAACCCTTCCGGGTACCTGCCCATATTCTCCCACACACCTTGCCACCCATAACCACACCGCCTTGCGTCATATCCCTGTGCTGATCTTTTTAAAGAGTTGGTTAACCTTTGCAAAAGCAGAAACAATAGTCTGGGGAAGTACCAACAGGAGTATTGTGGTTACCCAAGGCTGTTCAAGATACTGAAGAGCTATTGTAACAAGAGAGAAAACATCTACTCCACAGGAGAAAAAGGGGAAGGTGCCATTCTGTGTTTCTTCCACCGACTGGCTCTCGGAGGAGAAAAAGGACAAAGTGTAAGTAAGTGTTAATGGTCTCCATCAGATGGTTCCCAAAATACAGGGAAGGCATCAGTGCAGGGCCCACATACCAAATTAGGCTCAAGGCCACTGCTTTTATCGTCATTCTCCCAGGTAAAACACCGCCAAGTGCTACACAGCACAGCAAAGAAGGGAGCATGGCACGGATCAGATAACCGATGTCGGGAACAGGTAAGTCAACATCACGACCAGCAACTGTTAAACAGATGTAATCATTATAGGTTCCCTGCAATAGGCTCTGGTCAAATCTTTTGTTACTCCAGACCCTTTGAGCCCCACGTTGGCTTTAACTGCGGTAGGCAGCTGAGCACCACATAGCTGCTCAATCGCTTGCCAACCCGCAGTGGGATGGGGAGAGAATCGGAAGGGTAAAAGTGCAAAAACTTGTGACTTGAGATGAGGACAGTTTAATTAAAAGGGGGGGGGGGGGGAGGGGCGGGGGGCGGGAAACAACAAAGAAAAACAAAACCAAGAAAAGTACGTGACGCAAAAAACCCCAGTTGCTCACCACCAACCAACTGATGCCCAGCCAGTTCCTGAGAAACAGCAGCCCCCCGCAAATATCCCCTCCCCACCCACCCCACCCCACCCCACCCCACCCCGATTTTATTGCTGAGCACAACATCATATGGTGTGGAATACCCCTTTGGTCAGCTGGGGTCAGCGGTCCCAGCTGTGTCCCCTCCCAACTTCTTGTGCACCCCCAGCCTGCCCGCTGGCGGGGCACTGGGAGAAGCAGAAAAGGCCTTGCTGCCGTCTAAGAACTGTTCAGCAGTAACTAACACGTCCCTGTGTTATTCACTGTTGTAATAACAAATCCAAAACATAGCACCGTACAAGCTGCCGTGAAGAACTTTAACTCTATCCCAGCTCAAACCAGCACACAGAGGCACCGTTACAATTAAAGACACACACACATTCAATTGCAGATACAGGCATAAACCCTATAGAATGACAGATACAGTTAGAGCCACAGACACCGTAACATGCACAACTGCAGGCACATGAACAGCCACACCAGTTATTACACGTACAGTTGCAGACACAATTACAGATAAGGATACAATTATATGTACAACTGCAGAGCCAAGTACAGTCACAGGCACAAGCACACATTCCATTACACCTACAACTACAGCTACCGCTTGTGACACCGTTACCAGTAGAGGTGCCGTTAAACAAACAGGTACTGCTCCACATGCAGTGTGTGAAGGTACACATACAGATACCAGTACGGACGCAGATACAGGTACAATTAGACATGCAGGTACCCATATAGATACCGTTACAGACACCGATACCAACAGAGGCAGAGACACCGATACTGATACCATGAGAGATACCACTGCCGATTCCATTGCAGATGCAGATGCCATTGGAGACGCCACGGCAGACACAGACGCCACTGCAGATGCAGTGTTGCAGAAACACGTAATATTTCAGATGCAACTGCAAATGGAGATGCCCTTGGAGAGACAGATGCCACTCCAGATACCCTTGCATACGCCGCTGCAGATGTTCACAAAACTGGAGGTGCAGAGAGCGTTGCAGATTCCCTTGCAGACAGAGGTAGCATTGCTGATGCCGATACCATTTCAGAGGAAGGTATCTCTGGGGATGCCGTTGCAGATGCAGATAACATTTAGGATGCCAATGCAGATGAAGATAACATTGCAGATGCTACTGCAGATGCAGTTAGCATGGCAGATGCAGCTACCAATGCAAATACCACAGCAGATGGAGACGCCAGTGCTCATGCAGATACGACTGCGCGTACAGAGACAATAGCGAATGCCAAAAAAAATGCAGAGATGGCTGGAGATGCAGATACCAGTACAGATGCAGATACAGGTACTCTCAGACATACAGGTACTCGTATAGATACCATTACGGACACCGATACCAACAGAGGCAGAGACACCGATACCGAGACCTTTCATTGCATCTGAAATTGTATCTGCATCTGCCATCGTACCTTCAATGGCACCTGCATCTCCTATGGCATCTGCCACGGCATCTGCAGTAGCATCTGCATCTGAAATGGCATGTGCATGCCGTTCCTGACAATGATGAAGATGCAGACACCAAACCAATGCAATTGCAGATACAGACGCCATTTCAGACGCTGCAGCTGCAGATTCTGCTGCAGCTGCAGCTACCATTGGAGAAATCACTGCAGACGCCATTGCTGAGGCAAAGTCAGGTGCAGAGACCTTTGCAGATGCAGGTATCTTTGCAGCTGCAGGCAGCGTTGCAGATGCAGAGGCCATTGCAGATTTCATTGACAATGCCATTGCAGATACACCCACGGACAGAATACCATTTGAAAGACACCCATTCAATTGCAGATACAATGCCAGGTGCAATGGCAGACGCAATGGCAGGTACAGACACAATACACCCACCATAAGAGAGACCAGTACAGTCACAGACAGAATTACACCTACAATTACAGACACAAGACGAGCCACAGACACGAGTACACGTTCCATTACACCTATAAATACAGACACTGATCTCATTCCTGATAGGGGTACCATTACAGAGGGAGGAGCCGTTACACACCCAGGTAGTGCTGCACATGCCATTGAAGACACAGGGAGTACTGGCACCAGCGCTGCTATCTGCAATGGCATCAGCATCTGCAACAGCATTGGCAATGTTATCCACAATGGTA
This sequence comes from Aptenodytes patagonicus, assembly GCF_965638725.1. Classification (NCBI taxonomy): domain Eukaryota; kingdom Metazoa; phylum Chordata; class Aves; order Sphenisciformes; family Spheniscidae; genus Aptenodytes; species Aptenodytes patagonicus. The sequence continues at coordinate 769,824 of NW_027472001.1, forward strand.
CCTGCCTCCGCAGTGATGGCTGCATTGGAGACCTGCAGCCAACAGTAGAGTTGCACACATAGCTTTCCAGACGCAGAAACCTTTGCAGATGGCATCGCAGGTTCAAATACCACTGCAGGCACCATTTCAGATGCCCGTACCACTCCTGATACCTTTGCAGATGCCATTGGCAAAGCAAGTCACACTGCAGCTGCAGGTACCACTGCAGTTGAAGAAACTGTTGCAGATGCCACTGCAGATACTGATCCCGTTACAGACATCGATAACATTACACATACCGATACAGAGACCAAGGCCTTTACAGATGCCATCACCGATACCGTGACAGATCCTGGTACCAGGACAGAGACAGCGATACCATTACAGACAGTCACACCCATACCGAGACCGTGACTGGTAGAGTGGTACCGTTAGAGAGAGCCTTGCTGAGGCTATTTCAGCCAGCGAGGGAATTTGGCTTGCCCTTGCTCATCCCCATGGGACAGCTCAGACTCCAGCCCAGCAACTTGGTTTGGTTAAAACAGATTTTGCCAAACTTAGGCAAGCGGTCACGGCTCATGGACTTGCTTTGGGTTTGGACTCCAGTGTCTGGTATTCGGAAGGCTTGCAAACATTTCTGAAGTTGTGCCATGCCCCTTCAGAGTCTGACCGTCTTGTTAGTGTAATTATCCCCGCCAAGTCACCTGTAACCAGCAGCCAGAGCTTGATGGGGTTAGTTAGCAGCTCAAGCAGAGTGAAGGGACAGAGCTCTCACATCGATTAACAGCAGTCAAGATCAAACTGGAATGTAATAATATTGCCTTCTTCCTGGGAGTCAGGCCCGTGCAAGGCGGGTCAGCATGTCCTACACCATTACTTCAAGGCTGGAAGCTGCAAGCCAGATCATTAATTTCCCTCCTCGCTTTGCGGAAAAGATCAACATTTTGGGGCTTGCAGCTGGGATTGGCTCACAGAGCACACAGCTTACAAAATTAAAGGAAGCAAATGGGCAGTATTTTGGACACTTCTCTGATGCCAGTAATAGCACAGTAGGATGCAGTAAGCATCAGTGAAGGCTGCTCATGTTTGGCTGCTGTGCTCACCTGTACTTTTGCATCAGGAGAAAGCAGCACAAGCGTCAGTATGTCAAGGAGCAAAGAGCTGGTGTTTCCATGAGTGTCCAAGCAGTTGGGTGGTGTAAAAGCCAGTTCTTCGCTGGCCGAGGAGGGAGGCAAGGATGCTTAGCATAGAATTACCAAGGGAATTTACTCTTTAATATTTTAGCGATGTGCATAGCAGTGCCCCAGCCTAATGCATGGGGGACCCCAATACGGAAGAAAGCAGGGTTTACAGATGTTACAGTACAGTTGTGTAGACCAATCCAATTACTTACGTGAAGGGGTGGGCTAATCAATTACTATTGCTCACATAATTGGTATGTACTTGTCCCGTGCAGGACCAGCACATGCTTGTCCCGTGCAGGTGGTGCAGACTTATGGTCAGTGGTGTGTTAATCTTCGTTGCTCTAAACCGATGTCCCACGCGGGCAGGGGGGGGTTCTCCTGGATTTGGGTCGGTTGCAGTTCTGGCTGTGGTTTCCTCCCCCTTCTTGGTGATCCTTCACATTTGCGCACAATTTCATAGAATCGTAGAATAGTTTGGGTTGGAAGGGACCTCTAAAGGTCATCTAGTCCAACCCCCCTGCCGCGGGCAGGGACATCTTCAACTAGATCAGGTTGCTCAGAGCCCCGTCCAACCTGACCTTGAATGTATTATTTATTCTAAAAAAGCATCATCTTCTGACGTACAGTACCCCTGTTGGTCCTGGTAACAGGGACGCCGGAAGGGGTGAGGCTGAGGTGAGTCCAGAGAAATCCAGGTGTCCAGTGAAGAGGCATCGTCAGTGAGAGAGCAGCTGGGACAAGTGGGCAGAGGCGAGGCGTCTGCGCTCACGTTCCTGTACAGCTGGGCGAGCTCTGCTGCAAAGGTCCACGGGGATGGGCTGGAGCTGTTGTTGAAAATCTCATTTTCTTGGGCAATCTCACCCTTTCTTGTTCCTTCTCCTGACTCTGCTTTGCCTTTATCATTAGCTCGATCGTCACTTTTCCAGGCAGAGTCAGTATCGGCTTGTCCCAGTGCTTCTTCATCTCTCTGGGTCCTTCTGGACAAAGGGGTTTCAGAAAAGCCTACTCGTTGATAGCAATTAGGAGGCCAGTTAAAAAATGGTACAGCAGAAATCTCAGCAGAGTACTGCCAGCAGCTGCCTTGGCACTCCAGGATACTCTAACTGCAAATACTTCATTGCCAACTGCAGCAATAACTCACTCTGGGGAAAAGCCAACTCACGGGTCTCTCTTCCTCCGCCGTGAAATGACTATGCAAGACACCACTGTCCCAGGCAGCAGCACACCCAAGGCTGCTGCAGTCCCCGGGATATAGTACTTGCGCAGCTCTTCGTGATCAGCAGCCTCAGCCTTTTTCCCAGCATCCGCCCCTGGAGGAGGAGAAGAGGCAATGCCACACGTTACTGTGCTCTGCGCTACAGATAATCTCACAGGGTACTACTTCACATGCCCCGGAGAGTTTATTTGTCAGTGGTTGGTGCCTCTGGCTCTGGTGTCTTAGCACCTTAGAAGGATTGTTTAAACTTCTCGGGGAGAAGAGCCCGCATGCCAGTGAGCAGCTGCACCAGCGCTACCCCTGGCTGTTCCTCCGGGCTGCAGGCCAGGGCTGCGTGCTGGGGAGCTGCGGTTCATCCAAGGAGAGCACTGCAGGGACAGAGCAGAAATGCTCCTGTTCTCCCAAGCGGAAATCTCCCAAGCACTCCCCTCCAGGACGTCTCTGAGGCCGAAAGATGGGATCCAGCCCACGGGCTATTGCCTGGCTCCTGCGGTGCCGCTTGCTCGTCACCCCCAGCCCCGATGCACACGTTGGGGGAAGGCTGGCCCCGGGACAGCACGGCACAGGGCTGGGCTGTAGCCCTCAGATGGCCTCATTCCCAAAAGGGCAAAGTTCCCAGATTCCTAGGAACTGGGTGTGGTGGGAGGTGAGCAATCGCTAACCGCATCCAGAGAGGTCTACGACTGTCTCTCTGGCACGCTGCTGGCAATAACCTCCACACGCCAGAGACAACAGTCGTCCTCAGAGAGCAGCTCCTGGCTTCGCTGACAACACCTTCTCTGCACTAACACTTCCAGCTTTGGCTGCTGGCATGATGTGCAAGAGCGGGCTCCGGGGGAAGAGCCTGCAGGCACACAGTGATTCTGACTGGTGATACCGGGTGACCACGGGACAGCAATTACCTGGCGTGCCGGTTTCTTGCATTGCCTCTCTTTCTTCATCTGAGACTGGCACTGTGTGACTGCTTCCCTTCCGAAAGGCCTCCTTCTGCACGGTCTCACGGTCCGTCTCTTTAGAAAGAAAGCGGGACAGTTTAAGGAGAAGGAACCGTTCCTCAGCAGGAACACGATACCTTCAGGGGGCGATACTCTCCAAAGACAATAATAAAGCTTAAAAACAAAGCCTGGGTGCATCTAGTCCAAACAATGTGTCATTCATCGTGAAAAAATTAAGCACGTGACGCTTTCCACTTTACCAGTACAGACAGCAAAACCTGACCTGCTGGGAAACCAGGAAATTGCATGGGACCTTCCTGTTCACGTTACATGTAGTGCATTTTTGGCAAACTGCAAAATGATGCTAAATTACATCCTTCAAAGAGGATGGGAAAAAGCCGCAGCCAGTTCAGCTGGGGAAAGAGCCCTTCTGAGAAGCACATCCCACCCTGCCAACTCCATCACACAAGAAGGATTACAGACAGACACGGTGGACTGAACCCCAAGCTCTTGCAACCATCTTCCGGGCACTTTCACAAGCGGCAGTGAAGAGCCCACTGTCCCCCAAAACAAGAAGAAAACCACAGCCAAGTTTTCTGAAATGTAATTAGAAACGGGGAGCTAAACCACCCAAGACTGAGTTAACCAAATGAACCACCCAAGGCCAGCCTCAAGCTGGGTGTCCAGCTCCGGCCCGCCCCTGAGCCCGCGGTGTCACCGAGAGTCCACAGACATCAAGGACAGCAACGAGGCCGGACCAGGCTGTGAAGCCTGGGCTGCTCTGATCCCAGCCGGGGTATCAATCCCGCCTGCAGCGCAGGCAAAGCCTGCCGGTCCCAGCCACTGAAATCTGCCTGCGCAGGCTCTCCACTGCCCAAGGGCCCTCTCCCCTCCAGCGACTGGCAGCGTGCTGGCCCTCTCATGCCTCGTGAGCAATTAGCTCCTCCGCAAGTCCCTCACGCACTCCGGGAGCACCACCAAGAGTCATACTCGTGCCACCACAGCTATCAGTCTGCAGGCTGAAAGTCCATCACAAACAGAAATGCCTGCAGAATCAGCATCTGCACCCGATTTCCAACATTAGGAAAGGGCAGCCAAGATTTCTGGGGATGTCATTCCTGCCTTCAACTTGCCCAGCTGCAAGCCGGGCTGTGCACGAGCTGAACACAAACGCAGCACACGCCGGTTCCGGACATCTGGAGACCAGCGTCTGCACAAAGCAGCTCTGACCAGTAATGCTACCACTGGGGCAGCAGCTGCCCCTGGCACTCAGCTTGAACCACAACTGGTAGCAGACGCTGTGCTGGACCATCTCTGGGGCTCACCAGCCCACTCCAGTTGTGAAATCGAGTGGCACTGCAGCCAGGCTCTGACTCATCCCTTCCTGCTGCGTAGGCTACAGCACGTCCACAAACGCATCTGAAACTTCAGCTTCCAAAGTCGTACGGTTAACAGCGTGAAACGTACCAACCAGGGGCTGCTTTCTCCAAGTCTTTCAGGATTTCCTTTGGAACTTGAGATATCTTTTGGGAATACTTCCCTATACGAGCTTTATACTTTCCTCTTCGAGGACATCAACAGAAAGTATGAGGGCAAATGTCACATGAACAAAATATTGAAAAGGAGTGCTTGTTCTGTGAAGTCAATAAAGACTGACTACTCGCTCTTGGGCTGCCAGCTGGGATCCAGCCCGGGATCCAGCCAAGGAGCTGGAAAAGCCCTCCCTGTGGCCACATCTGCAACCAAACACCCATGAGAAGTTAACATCACATGTTCCGATCTACACCGTCATAACTGAATAGCGGAACATAGACGGGGGTCACGTAATGACATGGCACACACATGCAGGCGTGTGACATTCTCACACCTGCAGAGGCGCCTGCCTGACATTTGGGCTTTGAGCTGGCAGCTCTCAAAGGAAGTAGAAAGCCACGACGTGCCACTCAGGAGCATCTTGCAAACATTTACCAGGTGCCTGCCGTGGCCACTAACCAGGCACGGAGCTGTCGGGAGAAAGGACTCCCTGGAGCTCGCACCAGCTCTAAGCTCAACCCCAACATGCCTGCTGGCTTCGCAGTCAGCACTGGAAGCAGCACAGGGGCGGAGCAGCTGGCAAAGACAGCTTCACAAGGCAGAGCCCCCTGGGGCACATCACTGAGCCTGACCCATTCCCTCTCTGCTCTTCTGCGTGCCCGAGCATCAGCCAAGAAAGTAGTAAGTTAAATTTCACGTGAACAGAAAATTAAAACGTAAGTGCTCATTCGTTCAAGGGACTTACCTGTGGGATCGCCCTGAGGCTCACGGACAGGCTCAAGTTGAGAAGTCAAGTAGCCGTTGTCTACAGGGCCAGCTCTAATCAAGCAGAGATGGAAGACGCTTCCATTGCGTGTTGTGATCTACCTCTTCCTTAGTGACCTGCTGTGACTGGAAGCGGGGCAGGCAACAACACGGGACCCAGATGCAGGCTGAGATTTCCAAAGCTCAGAGGGGCCTTGTGACCTCTTGGCTGGGACCTGACAGCTTTCAAACTACTGTCTCCAGGCCACGTGCAACACCCCTCAAGGACCAGACGGACAAACACAGGGCCTCTCAGGGCCTTCTTACCAGGAGACCTCTCACCCACACAACAGGAAGCCCACACTACAGCGGGAGCATGGAGCACCAGAGGAAAAAATGATCATTCACCACTCTTGTAGAGAAGAGCCTGCTGGCCACTGGAAGGCTGAACTATCACAACAAAAGATTAACAAATAAGAAACCAAATATTAACAAAGACAAAAGGCCAGTAACAAATGAAGACTGAATACTTACCTCCGGGATACCACCCGGGCTCAGGAACAGGATTCCACTGAGTGGCTTGATCAACAAGGACTGCAGGAACCAAACACACGTAATCAAACACAGGTGAGGAGAGTTTCCACTGCATGTTCTGATCTGCTTCTTCCTGAGTCACCTGCAGTGACTGGAAGGGGGTGAGGTAATGACATGGCACACATACCAAGGTGTTGGTTCCCACAGCTAAAAAGGAACATGGGTGACCTTTTCTCTGAGACCTAGCAGGTCTTCAGGCAAAGAAATATTCATGACTCATCTGGGCAACGCCCGCAAGGCACAAAAAGCTCTTGGAAGGCCTTAAGAGGATCTTAGGTAAAATTGCACATGAATAACCTATTGAAACATAAGTGTTTATTCCCTCAAGCAGACAGACATTGATAACTTACCTCTGGGACGCCCCCAAGGATCGCCTCCCCATAAGCAGGATCCAGCTGAGAAGCTCGATAAGCACTGCCAATGCCATCATCTGGAATCAAGCACAGATCAGAGAAGCTTCCATGCGCACAGAGGAAGCCCACGCTAAAGAACTGGAGGAAAAAGCAATTGTCTACGCTTCTCGTGGACAAGAGCCCGTGAAAGGCTGCACCAGTGCTACCCCTGCGTGTTCCTGTGGGCCAGGGACCTGCAGTTCGTCCAAGGGGAGCAGGGCTGCAGGACTAGAGCAGAAACGCTCCTGTTTTCCCGAGCAGACATCATCTGAGCACGCCGCTCCGGGACGTCCCCGAGGCTGAAAGCCACAGGGACTCAGTGCCCAGGTCTCTCACCCCGCACCACTGCTCCCGGCCCCCTCGCCTGCCCGGAAAACACCCCCAAAGTGGCCGCAGACCCTCCACACCTCCCCGCGGGGTGTCTGCCCCCCCTGCCCGCACCATGGTGCCTGCCTGGCTTGCCTGGCCCAGCCCGGCTCAGCTGCTCTCCCGGACCCAGCCCTAGCCCTGGCCCCACTGCCACCCCGCTGAGGTGCGGTGGGTGCCACGCCGCACTGCTTGGGGCTGGGTGCTGTCCCCCTGCCCGCCTACCTGCTCCCTGTGCTCGTCTCAGAGCAGCCTGGGTGTCCTGGGCTTGCAGGGCCACCAGGAGGAGGAAGAGGAGGAGGCGGGTGAGGACCACGGCCCCCCAACTCTCACACCGTGCTGCTGCTGCTGCGGCCACGGGCTCTGAGACCTCACGGCCCCGTTGGGCCACGCCTTACGCCAGGCCTCCCCAGCGAACACCCGTTGCCAGCAAATTACTGAATCTGCACACTCCTGCATTTCCTTGTTCCATACGAGCGTGGAAGGAGCAGAAGTGGAAGAGGGCCGGCCTATTTTGGGAGGCAGCACTGCGTATGAGAGTGCACAGGAACTCAGGTCTTACTTCCCAGAAGTCAATCCATACCAAAAGCTCCGTAGGAAGATTGCATAAAAAAGCCAATTGCAAGGGCCTCTACTTGCTACTGTTTTTCTCAGACAGCACTCTAGGAAGAAACTAGCTTTTCCTGCTAGTTTTGCTACAGCTTCGTTACCTTGAAAGATGAAACTTCTTACTTCTGCTACTCCCAAACAGCCTCGCAGCCCAGCAAAACCATACTGCAGGGAGGAAACCTTCACCATGCAAAGATGGGCACGCCACGGGAATACGTTACTCTCAAAGAACAGACTCTTTCAACCACTCTTCCTCTTGCTTACCAAAGTTCTGACACTGTTAGAAAACAACAACAACAACAAAGCGGGGTTCTCATTCACATTTTATTGAGCCCGTTATATCAGCCATTCAACGGTAGGTCCAACTCCAGCCCGAAGCCCAGAATAAGAAATGCCATCTTGAAGTTTCTGGAAGAAGGAAGGGCTTTGAAGCGGCAAGACCAGAGAACATTCATGAAGGCACTGTCGTGCAGGTACGCATCCCTGATCACAGACCAACTGCACCGTTACCTGAGTAAGTGATGCGCTCAGCTAACTTGCAGCCAGTGACGTCTGGAAAAGTAGCGCACGGTCTCTTGTTCATTAGCGCCGAGCACGTTGGTTGGAATTGGGTCTGCGAAGAAAACCATATGCAGTTAGTCTGGTTTATTCGAGTACATTAGGACAAGCCCAGTTCACGTTTACGAGGAATCACAGCAGGTCCCACCTGTCCCTGCAGACCCCAACACCACTCCTGTGCAGCATCCCGAGGAGCAGTAAGCGCAGAACAAGAAACCTTCCTTCAAAATAAGGCCCACAGCCTGCTCGAAATTTCAACAAGAGGCACAGAGCACCAGCTGAGAATAACCTCTGCTTTAACTATGCCGAGCTCCGCCGTCTCCATAAGGAGATCAGCTTCCAAATGAGCCCTAGCCCTAAAAACACACATCTTCCCTAGGGCAATGCAAGGTAAACACCAGAGCACAGGGACACCTGCTCATTCCGTTTAAGCTGATGGGGAGAAGGACAGAGGACTAGAAAGAGAAAAATAAGGCGAGAGAGGAGACAGGGGAGCCGAGAGAGAAAGACAGGTACAGGGAAAAGGCTAGAGAGATGGAGAAATCAAGAGAAATCGGGATGAGGAGCCCTGCAGAGAGATGGAGGAAGAAAAGGTACGGTCGGGGAGCAGGACAGAGGCATGGGGGGGCGGCGGGAAGGAGAAGCAGAAGGAAGGGGGGATAGAGAAAGACAGGGACAGGGAGTGGGGCATACAGGTGAAGAGTGACAAAGAAGGACAGAGAGCAGGACAAAGGGACTGAGAAATAAAGAGAGGGTCAGATTCGGACAAGGAGACCGAGAAGGGGGAAAAAAATGGCAATGGGCTGGAGCACAGAGATGGGCAGCAGAACAAAAGGAAAGAGAGACAGGGACAGGGGCAGGGAGCAGGACAAAGGGATGGAAGAGGGAAAAAAAATAGCGATGTGCTGCAGGACTGAGATGGCGGCATTAAAGAATTGACACGGGGAGCAGGCCAGAGTGACAGAGAGAGAAAAAAGGAACGGGGAGCAGGACAGCACTGGAAGAAAACAAACTGTGACGGGCAGCGGGACAGAGAGACGGCCGGGGCAGCTGCAGGGGGCGAGCGGGGCTGGGGCGGCTCTGGGAGTCGGGGAGCCCGGTGCCTGTGCCTGGGGGGGCGGCGGTCTGTCTCCGTCTCCTTCCCCGCCACAGTTCTCGGGTCACTCCCAGGGCTGCCCCGGCTGGGCCCGGCTCCAGCTGACCGGGAGCCCGTCGTACCGGGCAGTTTGGAGCCCCCCCACCATCCCCGGGCAGCCAGCGGGCAGCAGACATCCCCGCACCCGCACAAGGGCCTCGGTCACCTCACCGGTGGCCCCAGCCCTCACCTCAGCTGGGCCACTGCTGGAGCACAGACTGCACCTCCCGTCACCAACAGGGCTGCCGGGAAGCTGAGGCGGGGGGAATGACAGCTCCCGGCATGCCCCGGGACGGAACATGGTCGCCCGGCAGCCCCGTGCCCCAGGACTACAGCTCCCGGCATGCCCCGGGACGGAACATGGTCGCCCGGCAGCCCCGTGCCCCAGGACTACAGCTCCCGGCATGCCGCGGGGCACGCCTTCCTGCTGCCTGACCCTGCGGGGACACCGTCCCCCGGCTGGGCCCCGCCCCCCCGCAGGCCCCATGGCTGCCACCTCCGCGGGGCTGCCCAGGCCCTGGAGCCCTGGTGGAGCAGGGAGGAGGAGGAGGGAGGGACAGAGCGGCAGAGAGGGGTGGGGCAGGGCGGTGGGGTGCCCGGAGAGGGACGGGAGACGGACAGAGGGACAGGAGCAGGACAGAGGGACGGGAGCAGGACAGAGGGACGGGGAGAGCAGGGGGAGCTGGGCAGGGAGTGGAGAAAGGCAAACTACTGGTGAGGAGCGGGCAGAGGGATAGAGCGGGGAGGAGATGGAGGGGGAGGGGACAGGAGGGTGCAGGAATAAAAGTAGTGGTAAGCAGCAGGAGAGGGGGACAGAGAAGAAGAAGGGCAGGAAGGAGGACAGAGGGACGGACTGTCACAGGCAGGGTGAGGGAGCGGGCCAGGGGTCAGAGAGAGGGAAAAGGCACGAGGAGAGCGGAGTGAGAGAGATGGGGCAGGGAGCAGGACAGAGGGGCAGAGGGGAGAGAGAAAGGGAGAGGCAGAGACAGAGAGCGGGACAGAGAGCAAGAGAAGGATGGGAAACAATCCAGAGAGACTGAGAAACAGAGGGATGTGGATGAGGACAAGGAGGCGGAGAAGGACAGAACAGCGATGGCCTCCAGGATGGAGACGGAGGAAGAGCAAAAGGCGATGGGGAGCAGGACGGAGGCCCAGAGGGGAGAATTCGCCAGTGAGCTCCTGCCCATCTCAGTGAGCACAGCGGCAGCTATGCCCGCAATTTTGAGGTCTGCCACAAACCTACAGGTGCCTCAGTGCGAAGCGCGGAAGGTAACCTCCGGGTGCAAACCCTTCTCATGCCCAAGCCCTTGGTAGGCAGCTAGAGGGGACGAGCCTGAGGAATTCTGCCACTAGAAGGAGTGCTGCCAGCTGGCCGGGAGGGAGGAGCGGATGTATGACCTGCCTGCGTGCTGTGTCCCCACATTGTTCCCCAGTGTCTGCGGCGCTGCTTATACACCGTAATTGTAGAGTTTTGCTGCAGACGCTGACTTGGGGGCAATGCTAGGCAGAAGGGCGTGTTGTTTCCAGTCCCCCGACGGGTTCAGACAAGGCAAAACCTTTGGCGATAGCTGTCCCAAGTCCCCTCGGCGTCTGGGGCTTTTCCTGTCACCCCCTGCCTTTTTATACAGGTTTCTCCTCCCCTTTAGCTGGGGAAAGATAGGGAGCAGCAGTCGCTGGCTGACCGTACGTGGGTGGTGAGGAACAAGAGCAACAGAGAGGGCCTCTGGTTTTAGAGGGCCTCTGGTTTTAACGTGACCTAAAATCAGAAGCGTCTTCAATCACGAGTCCGCACCGGGACCTGCAAGAGAGCTGTAGCCATCACTGCTGGAGCAACAGTAGCCCTCCACAGCAACGAAAGACAGCGTCTCTTTCCGTGCCTCAGAAAGAAAGGCCCGACAACAAAGGCCATCACTGCTGGAGCAACAGTAGGCCTTGGTGCAGGCCGGTGGTGAGGGCACTGCCTGCGCTGGGCAACTCCCCGCTCCCCTTCCCCTAGGGACCAGCCAGCCCTTGCTGCTCCTCACAGGAGGGACTGTTGGCTGGCCGCCTGCATGCTGCCGCATGCTCTTCAGATATGGCCCAGCAAGCGTCCCTGGTCCCTCTCCACCTCCTGTCTCCAGAAGAGAGAGCTCTGTCCCTTCCTTTTGCTGCAGCAGCAGCTCCCAGGCCCTTCTGTCCCAGCTCTCTGGTGTGAGAGCTGGGCAGGCAGGCACACAGAAACCTTCCTGGCTTTTTTTTGTGCGTGTCGGAATGTCACGGGCAGGCACCGGGTGTAAGTGTTTTGCACGAGTCACTTCTGCTTGCTTTTAAGACCCTTTTTTGGTACTGGTCTTTCAGGGAAGGCTTATGCAGGCGAGAAGACAACCTCTCCTGTAGTGCTGAGGAAGGGAGAGAAGGCGGCAGGCAGGTTTCCAGCATCATGTGCTCGGCTGTGAGCCGTCAGCAGCAGGATGGCACGGGCTGGCCTGAAGCCCCTTCCCGGGTCTGGTGCTCGCTTCCCCATTCACTTCCCAAGGCAGAGGCCAAGTCAGAGGGGCACTGAGGGGGCTGCGCAGACCACTGTCCCCCCCAGCATCACTGTCTTCCTGGCACCCAATCTCATCCACCCCTTGCTTTGACTGAACAGGGAGAAGAAGAGCTTTGGCCTCCGCGGGACCTGGTGGTGCTGGCTGGTAGCCCTCCTCCCCTTCACAGTCCTGCTCTTGGCAGTGCTCGTGCTTCTCCGGTAGCGCACTGCCTGGCCCATGGCGACAGCTGACGGGACCGTGGAGCCCGGTGGAGGAGGGCTGTTTGTGAGCCAGGGTTCCCAGCCCGGGGAGGTTTCCTCGCCACACGAGAGGCTGCACAGCTCTCGTGCCAGTCCCAGGAGGCGCAGCACCTCCTGCTGACTCGCTGCGAATGACCCCTGCCTCCTCTGGCATCGCCCTGGGAGAGTGGTGGCACTTGGGCCTAGTGCTTCGGCACAACCGAGAACGCGGTCGTGCAGCTGCGTGAGGCTTGATTGCTGCTCCACCACGGTCTCTCTGATGGCTTCCGCTCTGCCACCTGGCAGCTGTGGGGCAGCCTAGGTATGTGCCCTGGCCTCCCTTTCCATTGGGAAACCCCGGCTGCCGCCAGGGATGAGAGGCCTGGCTCCACGTGCTGGAGCTCTCGCACAGCCCAGGGAAGAGGGCAGCTCAGGAGCCGCTGTCTCTGCCAGAGGCAGGCCACCGTCCATGACAGGCACTGTGTGGATGGAGGGATGGGAGAGCTGGAGGGCTCCCCTGTCTGAGCTGGGGCAGCGGGGGGCTTGGGGAGGGATCAAGGGAGCAAGAAGGGAGCGAGCCTGCTGGGAAGATGGCGACAGGCTGTGTAGCTGCAGGGGAAGGACCAGTGGTAGCAAAGAGCTGTGTGTGCCGGCGGCAGCTGGTCCTTGGGAACGGGGGAAGCAGCTGGAAATTCAGCAACAGGTCGCTGCAGGAGCCTCCCTTCGGCACTGTCCTCGAAGAAGTGGGGTGGCGCTGGCCGCCTCTGAGTCGGTGGCTCAGCGTCAAGGAGGGAGCCTGGGTCACGGTGGCAGCTGCTCAGCAGGCGATGACATATGGAGGATGTCACTGTTAGCTGATTGTGTCGCTTGAGGACAGCTGACGGGTAAGCGATGAGCTAGAGAGGAGGCCACTGCTGGGTGACTGTGAGCACTCCCGTGAGGGCAGAGGGCCAGTCGTCCCGCACAGAGGCCCCGGGCTCACTGTGCAACTCGCACTGTGCGGTGAGGTCCTCGTCCTCCTCCCAGCGGGGCACGGCCATCTTCTCCTGAGGTACCCCGTGTGCCACAGGGCGCTGACAATGGCTTCTGCCTGGGAGAGGAAACATCACCGCTCAGGCCTGGAGAAAGCAGCAGTTTTCCTCCCCAGACTCCTTGCTGAGGTCTCCCCCAAGAGCGACAGTCAGACTGTCCACGGAGTGTTGCTCTTTGCAGATATTTCAGGTGGGGTGACACGAGCCGTTTTGGGACACACCGGGCCCTTTGGAGCCCCGCCCCTGCCCCTCAGGCAGAGTGGCCATCTTGTCACTGCTGGGATGCCCAAAGAGAGCGGGATGGGTTATCTTGGGTGGTCAACCACAGCTGCCACCAGCACTGAGCCGGGGCATGGGAAGGTGTGACCTACAGGCTCTCGGGCCAGGCAGCGTGGAACTGGCTGCCAGGTCCTTTGGCCCACGTGGGCATTTCCTGACTTCTGGGTGTCCGTGTTACAGGTTTCACTGCTCTGACGGAGAAATTCATCCAGAGGAGCGGCGCAGACAGAGGCACCGATGAGCTGGCGCAAACCCTCAATTACTACCTGTGTGACATTTTGGAGGGTAAGAGCCATGCTGCAGGACTGTCTGGCATCGGGCCGTGAGGCTGCTCATGGAGGGTGGAGGCAGACCTGCTGGGCAGCCTGGTCCTGCCTCCTTTGAAGGGCTGGAGCTTTCTGTGGCCCGGAGGAACAGGAAGAGCAGCCAGGGTCTCCTGGCGAGTCAGGACCAGCGCAGGTCCTTTCTGCTCCCCACTGTGGCTGAGGAGGCACCCGCTTTCTCAGCAGCCACCTCTGTGTCTCTGGCGTGAACACCCGGCTCAGTGATGCGTTAGGGCCCAGAGCAGGCTGAGGGCATCCAGCAAGTGCCAGCGCGAGAGTGACCTGAGGGTGCTGGCACTGACGTGTGTGTGCGTGTGCGAGACCCTCACGAGCCCCTTTTCACAGGGCACATCTTGACCCTTCCGAGCTGACCGTGAGCACATTGTGGCCACCCCTTTGGCAGCACTTGTAGAGCAAAGCAAGAGAGTCCTCAGGGATGATGAAGGGTGTGGAGCATCTCTCCTGTGAGGAAAGGCTGAGAGAGCTGGGACCGTTTAGCCGAGAGAAGAGAAGGCTCAGGGGGGATCTTAGTAATGTGCCTAAAACCTGAAGGGAGGGTGCAAAGAGGACAGAGCCAGGCTCTTTCCAGCGGTGCCCAGTGTCGGGACCAGAGGCCACGCCACGGGCACGCACTGAATCACAGGAGGTTCCCTCTGTACGTCAGGAAACGCTTTGACTGTGAGAGTGACTGAGCGCTGGCACAGGTTGCCCAGGGAGGTTGCGGAGTCTCCCTCCTTAGTGCTCCTCTCTGGGCAGAGGGGCTTGCTCCGTGGCTTCTGGAAGAAGGTGTCCACATGACTCTTCCTTTCCTTCCCTCTGTCCACAGAGATGCTGATTTTTGGAGGAGACATCTTGAAGTTTGCTGGTACGTACTTAGGACGACGATGCCCACGTCTAGTCATCTGCAGCATTTAACTGTTGTGGCGGCCATTTGCTCTGCTCTCCTTCTCAGGAGGCTCTGTGCAGCACCTTGAGCCAGCTTTCTGGCCAGGCATGCACCCCGCCCTTTCTCCAGGCTTCTCTTTCCCCCCGGGCCTGCCTGCGGTTTGGCTTTGGCAAGGGCTGTGGCTCCCCTCACTCTGCCCCCACTTGTAGGGCCCTGGGCTGGGGGTGGGGGCAAAGAAGCGCTGAGAGGAGGAGACCGCCTAGAAAGCGCAGCCCAAAGGTGTGTGTTGGGGTGGTGGTGAGGGGCAGGGAGGCCCTGGTGGTGGCGGAGCTCGGGCTGCCAGGCTGCGAGGCGGGGAGGATTCCCTGGTGTGCTGCAGCTGCAGAGGAGCGCTTGGGGCAGGGGGTGCCACCGCTGCCGGCTGGCTGCTGCTGTGGCTGGCCCGGGAGAGGAGAGGTGTCCCGGTGCCATCGTCCTGGAGGACCATGCCCTCCCACAAGCCCATCTTCCTCAGCACATTGGCCGGTTTCTGCTGTCCCTGCCACTGAGCGTAGGTCGGGGAGAGTCAGGTCTCAGCAGAGCCTTTACCTTCCCCTCGCTTTCCCCAGGGGATGCTGTGCTGGTGCTGTGGAGAACAGGACCCCAGGAGCTGGCTAAGACCATCAGCCTGGTGCTGCAATGTAGCTGGCAGATCCAGAAGAAGTGTGGGAGTCGTGACACGCACGTGGGTCAGAAGGTCCAACTGAAGATAGGTACGGGCGCTGTGCCAGGCGCAGATCCGTGGCACTCTCCCGTGCCATAGGGTGCTTCTCACGGGCAGGGAACGCGGGGATCCCTACTGGGGCTAGTGCCAAAGGAAAGCATGTCCTGCGAGCATTCAAGGGGCCAGCTGTAGTCGGAGTGGGGATGGGAGACCAGGACTGCTGGCTTTGCGTGCGTTTGCAGATGCAGAGGAAGCTTAAAGGCAGAGCGGGTGTCAGATCAAGTATTAGGGTCTTTGAATGCCTGCTTTAGCACAGACGTCTGCGGGAGGTAGTTCTCCTTTCCTTTTTTTCAGGTGGGGGCGGCTTTGCATCCTTTCCCCTGCTGGATTCTCCCCTGCCTTTCACAAAGAGCAAAGGGGAACTGCTTTGCATGCGGCTGTGAGAAGGGCTTTGGCAGGCTGTTGTGTTTTCTCAAGCAGACAGCTCCAACCTGCCTGCACGTAAACGGAGCAGGCGGTGATCAAGCCCGCTGGTTTGCTGGGCTTCTGGGGCAGGCAGCTGGGCAAGATGCCCGGCACTCTCAACACATTGTCAATGTCACCTTTGCTTGTCTCTTTCTAGACACCCGTTTCAGGGACCTGTGTCAGTATCCCCCCGAGTAGGACGGAGGACGCCCTCCCCTTCCATAAAGCCCGTCTCCCCACTGGGCTTCAGATTAGCTTCTGACCAGCGGAGATGCTGGGGACTGTAGAGCTCAAAATGTTCCCTGTGTCAGTTCTGCTTCTCCCTCTCTCTCTCTCTCTCTCACCAGGGATCTCTGCAGGGTCCATGAGCCTCCTGACTGTCGGAGACAAGAGGCGGCAGTACTTCTTGATCTGCGGCCAGGCCCTGGGTGAAGTTTGTGAGGCTGAACAGCTTGCGAATGCAGGTGAAGTTATCCTCTCAGCCACCTCCTGGGAGCTCTGTGAGCAGCACCGGCTCAGGACCAAGCGTCTTGCAGGCAAAAGAGCTGTGAAGGTAGGTGGATGGGACGGCCTCTAGAGCGATTCCGAGGGCCCGGACCTGGGCATGAATGAGGGAGGTGTCAGAAGGCCGAGGAGCTGAATGTGGAGAGAGCTGTAGCTGTGAAAGCGGGCAGGCAGCTGAAGCTCTTGTCCTTCCATCTCGGGGGTAACGGTGGGCTGGGCTCGCTTGGTTTGAGGGGTCGGGAGGCACTGGAAGGGTTTTGGCCCCACCAGCAATGTCCTCTGTGGGTCATGGAGCTGTTGTTGACAGCTGGGGGATGCTTGGGTGATACCTGCCCAGCTCCGGTGCTTCTGAGGAAGTACTTGTGTCCCATCCAGCCAGGTGGGCTTGTTGTGCCCTTTTCTGGGCAGTGACGGTGGAGGGCAGGCTCTGTCCCCTGGACTCCTGGGGAGGCCAGTGGCAGTGCTTTCATTCTGTGTGTCTCCAGGTTACAGGCATGGATTGGATGTCTTGGTCAGAATGCCAAGACGCTTTACGCAAGCTTGTACAACGCTCAGTGAGCCACGGCTTGGAAGGGGAAGGTGGGTGCCAACTTCACCTTGTTCTGTGATTGCCCGGAAAGGTGGGGCCTGGCTGCTTCAGGGGCCAGAGAGGAACCACCTCCGCCCTCTCCCCCCTTTCGGATAGCACTCCTGCTTTTGGCCCTCCTGTGCCTCAGCTGGGGCAGTCGCTGCTGCTGCCTCCTCCTTCCAGGGGACAGCTCTGCCCCGAGCATCTGGAGGTGGCAACATGAGCAAACGCAGAAGACTCTTTCTCCCCCGTTTCCAGCGCCAGCCCCTGCTTTCCAACACCTCGTAGTCCCATCCTCCCAGCGACCAGCTGCATTTTCTCTCCTCAGGCGCCATGAGGCCTGCTTTTCTCTTGCCCAATGATTATGATGCGGAGGAGGTGCTTAGGCAGTACATACCAGAAGCTGCTCTCAGGAAGGTACGGCCAGGCCGCCACTGCTGGGGGCTGCATTTTTGGAGGGTAGAAGAAGTGGTGCATTGCAGAGATGGAGTCTTCACGAAGACAGACAAACAAAAGAAAATGCACCCTGAGACAACAACGTGGGGAAACTGAGCCAAGGAGCACCGGTGCTGCACCATTGTGTGCGTTGTCCTCAGAGAGACACGGGTGGCGGGAGGCGGACTTCTGTCTCTCTGTCTTTTCCGTGGGTATGGTGCTGGAGGTGCTGCGGACATGATGGTGGCATAAAGGGGAGATTCCACTGAAGTCCCTAGAGCATCCCTGAGGGTCGGCCCTCATGCCCATACCTGTCCCAAGATGGGGTGTTACCGGAGCACCTTTCTCTCCTTTGTCATTTGTGTTATGATTCGGCATCTGCCTGCCGCAGGCTGGGCAGCCTGCCGGCCGTTTGCACTGAGAGGAGGCTTTATCCCTTCCTCCGGTAGTACCTGCTATTGCCAGTACGCCTGCCGTCCCTCGGTATCTGGTGTGGGCAGTAAGCCCCCAGGAGAGCAGGCTGGTGAAGCCGTCGTGCTCTTGTCTTCCAGCTTGATGACAGCGTGCCGCTGGACCTCTTCTCTGAGCTACGGCCAGTCACCAGCCTCTTCATCCAGCTGCGGCTGGCTGAGGATAAAACCACAGTGGAAGTCTACACGATCCTCCACAATGCCAGCAGGATGATGCGAGAAATCCTCTGTCCTCACAAGGGCGAACTCAACAAAGTCCTCCGGTTTGATAAAGTGAGTGTGGGGGAGCAATCGCCTCCCCCCACGCTGAGAGGGTGGGCAGTGAGCAAGAGGGAGAGACTCCCTCTTAGGCATTGTAGCAAGATGTGCTGCATCTGTCCTTGGCAGGGCTGCACGTTCCTCTGTGTGTTTGGACTCGCTGGAGAAAAGCTGCCCTACGAGAGCCTTCACGCCTTGCAGAGTGCTATTCAGATCTTCAACTCGTGCTCCACAATGCTCGGGGAAAGAGAGTGAGTGTGTGGCGGGGGTGAGGGGGGTGCATGCTGGCTGGGACGGCGCAAGGGGGCTTACCAGGAAGAGACGTGCCTTCCAGCTTGCCCTCCCTTGTCCCTGGCAGGAAGGAGGCAGTGCCCTGAGAGGTGGCAGGTGACCCCTGGGCTTAGCCCACGGCAGCCAGGCCGAGTCCCTCCGAGCACACCCTGCTAGCCACCGCGCTGGAACGAGCCCTCGCAAGGGCGAGAGGCTCCTTGGTGTCAGAGGCAGGCCCTTCTGGGTGACTGGCCCATGACCAGGGATGGGGCCCAGCCACCTGATCTCAAGATGCTGTCATGGCAGGCGGTGCCATCGTGGGGGCGCCTTCCTCCCTCCCTCCCTCTTTGCTCACGAGAGGGCTGTGGCCTTCTGCAGGTCGCAGCTCAGGGAATGTGGCCTCAGGGGAAGTGTCCAAAACTTGCTGCATGCGCTCTACCCCTGTCCGTTGTCCCTTGCAACCCGGGTATGTTGCGCCCCTGAGCTCTCCAAGTCCCCGAGACCCGTGCTGGCAGGGCAGGATGGCAGGTGGCCCAGGCTAGCGCCGAGGGGAGGTGCGGGAAGGGATGAAGCCGGGCGGGCTTCATGAAGGGGCGCTGCTGAAGCCGCACTCTTTCCCCGTGTGCCAGGGCAGTGTCTGTTGCAGTTACCAGCGGGACGGTGTTCTGCGGACTCACTGGCCACCCTGTGAGATATGAATACACAGGTACGAGGCGTGTGTCTGAGGTGCGGGAGGCTGTCGTGGGCCTGCTTAAGCATAGCAGTCTGGAAGAGGAAGGTGGGCTGGGAGAGGGCTTGCCCAGCAGCCCGTCAGGAACGGCCCAGGCAGCTCTGGTCCTGGCCTGGGGCGGGAGAATGGGCTCCGTGGCCGGTTGTTCCCCTGAGTTCTCCTGACCCCGCCGTGGGGTTGGCCTGTGCCGGAGGTGAGGCAGCCATTGGCCTGGAAGGGTGCCGTGGGGCTGGTGGCACCGGCACATCAATGCGTGCTCTCTCTTTCTCTCTCTGGCAGTCATTGGCCAGAAGGTGAATTTGGCAGCCCGGATGATGGTGCACTACCCCGGGCTGGTGTCCTGTGATGCAGTGACCTACGCCACCTCTCGGCTGCCCCCTTACTACTTCAGGGAGCTGCCGGCGAGAGAGATGAAAGGCCTTAGGCATCCTGGCACTGTCTACCAATATGTGGGGATCCCCGAGGAGAGGTGAGTGTCCTCTGAGAGGGCTGGATGAGGGGACGGTGGCACCGAGGGTGCAGCCTTGGCCAGCAAAGAGGAGTTCTGCAGAGAGAGACCAAGCTGGTCTCCCTTCCCTGTGGCTGAGAGGGTCGGAAGCCCTCGCGTGGGAGGCTTTTTGCCTTTCTCCCCTGCTGTCTCCTGCTGGCTCTGTCCAAATGGCTTTCGACTGTGCTTTCCGTGCTGTGCTTGCTCCAGCCCATGCCCTGGTAACGCTGACCCAAGGAGGTTTTTGTCCCAGCTGCTTCTGAGCAGGAAGCTTTGGGCCAGTCCGGTTCCCATGGGGAAACGTGGACCATCGGGACACTCTTCCTCATGTCTTCCTGCTGAAATCTCAGCTCTTCCCCCGGGCCAGGAGTTGACCCCCTCTTTGGATGAGGGTTTGAATGTTAACATTGCCGTCTCTTTGAAACTACGGGAAGACTTGAGCCAAAGGTGCCAGGTGCTTGGCATCCCAACCCGTTCAGTGACACAAGTCCTCCTTTCCAAGGCACTTGTTTTTCTTGGCCAACGTGGTAAATGTCTGCTAGCCAACAGCACACCCTGGCTTCTCTCGCGTGTCTCCGATTTCTCTGGGTATGGCCTCTGGTGATGGACTCTCGATACGTTCTCCTGCCGCGCCGTGGCCATTGGGCTTCTTTATGCTTGCAGCTGTCCTAGCGTGCAGCTCGAACGTTGGCTAGGGGAGCGTGCAGGGGCTAACACGCTGCTCGAAAGAAAAGCAGGTACCCGAGGAGCAGCACGTCCTGCCCCTCCCTGCCAGGCTGCTTCTCTACGTCCCTTGGCTTCTCACCAGCTAATTGACTTGTGTTTTCTGTTCCCCTGTTTCTAGCATATTTGGCATGGCTCTTACCAAGAAGAGGTCCGAGTACGTCCCATTGCTGGGTAGGTGGAGAACGCCTTGCTCTTCTGAAGCCGTTTCTTCCCCTTGGTAACTTTTAGTGCCACGCTGGGAAGGGAGAAGCTTTTGCCAGGGACGGTGTTGCCTGCAGCGGCCCTAAGGAAGTGCCGCCTGTCTTGGTCACTACTTGGCTGATATCTTTGGGGTGGAAAGCAGGGTGAGGCGCCTGGTGCTCCCTGCCGTGCTCCAGACCTGGTAGGAAGGTTCCGTTCAGCTATGGAGCTGCTCACCCCCTGGGGGCTAAACTGATCCCTGTCTTTGGGATCAGGAAAGAGATTTCCTTCTGCCAGACTGACAGAGAGTCTGGGTGGTAGGTTCTCCCCCTGGTAATCCTCAGCGTTCCTTTCTTGGCAGCATCTGGGTGTAGATATGGAAATGCCAGGACACACGGGATGCCTTTAATCACTCGGTGTCTTGCCGGATGCTTTGGGCCTTGTTATGGGTTAGGCCTGGTAGGCAGCTCAGCCCCACAGAGCCGCTCGCTCCCCACAGTGGGATGGGGAAGAGAATCGGAAGGGTAAAAGTGAGAACACTGGTGGGCTGAGATACAGGCAGCTTAACAGGTAAAGCAAAAGCTGCGCACGTGCGCAAGGCAGAATTGGGCACTCGTTCACTGCTTCCCATCGGCAGGCAGGTGTCTAGCCATTCCCAGGAAAGCAGGGCTTCATCATATGTAATGGTGACTTGGGAAGACAAGCGCCATAACTCCGAATGTCCCCCCTTCCTCCTTTTTTCCCCCAGCTTTCCTTGCTGAGCACAGCATCATATGGTATGGCAATAGGCCTGTGGTCAGTTGGGGTCAGCTGGCGCAGCTGTGCCCCCTCTCAGCTTCTTGTGCACCCCCAGCCTGCTCGCTGGCGGGGCGGCGTGAGAAATGGAAAAGGCCTGGACGCCGTGCAAGCATTCTTCAGCAATAACTAAAACATCGTTGTGTTATCGACACCAATGTTTGGTCGCAAATCCAAAACACAACACCATACGAGCTATTCCTGAAGAACATTAACTCTAGCCCAGCCAAAACCAGTACAGGCCTGAAGACGCTGCCTTAACTCCCGGGAAGCGCTCTGTGGCTCGTGGTACAGCAAGGAGATGCTTTGAGCCTCTTTGGGACATAGCTGCCTGCAGCGACTCAAATCATCCCTTCCAGTCTTGTGCTGGATCACTGTGGGGAGTTGCATGGGGCCGGCTGAATCTCTGTGCCTGTGGGAGGGGAGGGGTGCGGGGCAGGGAAGAGGGCATGGGAGCCGCGCGGTGGGGCAGGCGGGCCCACTACTGCTCTGAGGAAGGCAGAGGTGCAAAAGCTGGGATGAGCGGGCGGGAAGGAGGCCTGGGTGCAGGCAGGCTGGCGGATGTAGTGGCGGGGAGGGAAGCTGTGGTGGAGGGTGCCAGCAAAAGGGACGGCTCTTTGCTTTTCAGCACGCGCCAGCAGCTCGTTTTCTTGTTTGTCTTCCCAGGTCGGGAGAAGGAGATTGACCTCTTTGTCAGCTGCTTGAAAGCCTATAAGGCTTTAGGAGAAAGGCACATCCTGGCATTTGAGGGCCCGATGGGCTCCGGAAAGAGCCACTTACTTACTGAACTGGCCTATTTAGGCCAGGCTGCTGGCCACAGGTACAGGTTTTTGACCTGCAGCTTTGGGACACTGCCCCTGCCCGTCCCCTGGCAGCCATGGAACACTCCAGCCCCTCTGCCAGTGCGCCTGGCCCTTGGGCTGCAGCCTCCCGAAAAAGCCTCCTGGAGACACTCGCTAGGAGCTCCTGCGTGCTCTGCTCCCGCCTCTGCCTCTTTGGGGAGTTGGAGGTGGCTTCTTGAGCCATGGCCTTTCCTCCTTCACCTCTGGGCCAGGCACAGACAGAAGGAAAGAGCTCAAGCTCAGTGCTTTTCATCTGACTCCAGACCCAACAGACAGCAGGGCGGCCTGTCTCAGAAGCCCTGCTTGCCCTCTGCGTGTTTCCCAGAAGGAGCACTGGGGCAGAAAAGCCTTCCCGTGGTCTGGGAGGCAGACTGCTAAGGTCTGGAGCCCAAAGGCAAACTCACCGCTTGCTCCATCCTTGCCTCTTAGCCCCGTGAGTTCCTCTGCAGGGGGGACGTAACGAGACCTGGGCTGGCGCTGCGGAGACACAGGGCCTGGACCTGGCTCTCCCAGTGGCTTGGCAGCAAGTGCCCCTCTGTGCCCTTTCTCGTAGGAGGAGTGAAAAGCTTGGCCTTCTCTGGGAAGCACTTTGAGATGGGTGGCTGAAGAGCTCCCCCCAAGGGCATCTCCACCCCTTTTGTCTTAGAAGGCTTGGGCTGTTGGGGATCTCAGTCCCTTTTGCTTTTGCACGGCAGGGTAGTTGCCATGGAACTGCTAGAGGTCAACGTGAGGCAGTCCTTCTCTGCCATCCGTACGCTGACGGCCAGGGCCCTGGGCCTCCAGGACTGTGAACTGTGCAGTGACAGGCAGTGCATGCTGCAGACAAAGCTCCGAGGGACAATCGAAGAGAGCAGCTATTGCCTCCTCAATGACGTTTTCCTTGTCAAGGTGAGCGCGAGAGGCCTCTCTGGCCCTGGAGAAGGCCTTCTCACGAGCTTTTCTGGGTCTGGCGTCGGGTGGGCACGCTGCTGGGAGTGCCTTAGCTCAGGGGTGGGAATTGCAAGGGTCCTAGCACACGTTTCCCATTCCTGGGCCCGGGGGGCTCCCTGACTGTGGTGAGATCATGTCCCGTGCTGCACCTGGCAGTGCCCGGTGCCTTGTTCGGCACCCTGGAAGTGGCATTGGAGAGAGGCTGGTGCTGACCTCGTGCTGAGGTCACTGCTGTGTGAGTGCTCTGCTCCAGTCAGCCCAAGATTCCCACAGCCAGAGAGCCAGCTCTTCAGCCCACCCCCAAGCCCCAGCTCTGCCAGAGACCCTCAGCAGAGGGCCTTCGCTTTAGGCTCCAGGTGAAGTCCCCCCTGTGGCTCCTTGCGCCTGTGTTGGGGAGAGGGAAGGTGCGGAGGCCAGCAGAGGCGGTTTGCTCTGTGGTCTTGCTCGGTGGGTAGGTGTGCCCTAGCCCCGGAGTGATCTTTCTCCCTGACTCCTTTTCTGGCCAGTTTCCCGTTTCGGACAAGGTTCGCGAGATGCCTGAAAGTCAAAGGAAAACGGAATTGCACTCGACTTGGGCAAAAGTGCTAGAGAAGGTGAGCATTTCTCCTCCTTCCTCCTGGGTCAGAGAAGGAAAACAACCCTGCCGGCTGTGGGCTCTGCACCACAGCGTGTGAGCGGGTGAGAGGACCAGGCATCTGGGTTATCGCCATTCAGGGCCTGAGAAACCCCCCACCTCCTCCCCGCAGCCCCACAAGCACACCCAATAACTTTCCTCCCGCAAGGTGTGCCCTGGAGGAGGAACGATGTCTTCTGCATTCCCTTGCCCAAGCTCCCTCCTTCTGCAGGGCAAGTGATGTTAGGTGTGACCTTAAAGTCTCCAAGAAATTAAGAGTCAGTAAGCTTCTGAGCAGGGAAGTGGTTGGGGAGAGACATCAGAGCATCCTCTCAAGAGACAGAGGCTAAATCTCCTCCCCGGAAGACACTTGAGAATCCACCGGACTGCCCTCAGAACACCCTGCTTTTTTTCAGGCCATTGGAGCAGAATTTGGCATATTTGTCATCGACAATGCCCATTTCATCGACCCTGCCTCCTGGAGTATCATGTCACCCCTGCTCCAAGACGTCTCCCTCTTCACGGTCATGAGCTTAGCTCCAGGCTACGCGCGAACAGAGAGCTTTTGCAAAGCCGCAGCAGAGAACACAACATCCCAGCAGATCACCTGTCTTCACCTGGACGAGCTGAAACCTTCAGCCATGGTGCAGAAAGTCTGCCAGGGCCTTGGAGTGGTCAGCATCTCCAGGGATCTAGCGAGGTAAGTTCGAAGCAGGGGAGCTCTTCCTGAGGGCTTGAACCTATGCAGACCATGGAAGGGACTCACCTCCCCAGGAAAGGGAGCGCAGGGCCGCTAGAAGCATCAGTGCCTCTAGCAAGTACTGGGCGCGGGTTGCTTTTTATGCCTCGCCCTGGCAGGTGGGAGCCGAGAGTGGGCAACTCCCTCGGCACAGAGCGTGGGAGGTGTCAGCCCTTCGCTGTTGCACAGGGAGGAAGGGAGGAAGGGAGGAAGAGTCCCAAGCCCAAGCGTGGCTGGGGTGTGAAAAGGCCTTGGTCTAGGTGGCCAGGCTGTGGGGGAGATTCCCCGGGGCAGAGGTCTGCCCTGCTGCCAGAGAGGATCTAGGCTCCCGAGGAGAGGAAAGGCAGGGCTTGCTGCTCTGTGCTTTGGGCATTGTCCGCAATTCTTTTCCGATGGACTTCCGTGAAGGCTGGGGGTTCAGGGGGGCCCAAAAGCTCAAGCCAGCGGGAGGACCGTCCCTTTCAAAAGTGAGGTGTAGCTGTGACGAAGATGCTGGCTACCCTGCTATGCCCGAGTTACTCGCCGCCCACCTGAACTGTGTTTCACCTTACTTTCCTTGTGGGGGTCACTGCCGGGTCTGCTCCTGTCCAGGTTCCTGATCCAAAGAAGCTTGGGGGTCCCCTATTACTGCGAGGAGCTGCTGCGCTGCCTTTGTTGCAACGACATGCTCTTGTTCCGCAACCGGAGGCGGGGTGAAAAAGCAGAGGACAACTGGGAGAACCTGATCAGTAAGCACCTTTGCTGCTGACTAGAGAGTCGCTGTGGCGCGTTGTCTGCAGCACAGTCTTGCCCTGTCGTTCCCCCATGGATCTGGGCAGAGTCAGATCTTGCAGCAGTGCAGAAGTTGGTCTGGCGGAGGTTGTGGGCTCCTGTGTGCCTCGCTGTTGGGACAGCCAAAGCAGGGGCTAGCGAGTTCTGGTGGCTTGGAGGGGCCTAAATTCTTGGGGCGGGGGTTGGGGGGCTAAACCAGAGGGGAAATTGTTCCGGAGCACATGTGTTTCTGGTGTTCCTTAGGCATTCTAATGGGCACGTAATTTACCTTGCCCAAACGCCAGCTCGCTTGAGAACAAACCCCAGCTTGGGGTGAGGGACAGGCCCGGGAAACTTGAATCCAAAACCATAAATCCCCACAAGGGTGCTGGTAACGGAAGAAAACGGTGGTAATGCCACCGAGAGAGCAATGCCAGCCAGAGTGCCGTGGCCTTGGGAACAGCCAGGACTGACGCTCCGTTTTGCATGACCACCGGCAATTTCCCTGGCTGCGGACGTAGCGCTGTTGAAGGCAGCAATGCTGCTGCTTTCTGTCCCAGGGCGTTCAGTCGCCCCCTGGGAAGTCTGGAAGCTTTGACTGAGGGACTGTTTGGGAAAGCTGGTCTGAAGGCAGAACATCTTTGGGAGGGCTGTGCAAGGAAACTGTTTTGCTCTGCTTAATGACCCACGTTCAGCGCAGGCAGGTCAGCGCGCCCACACTGGCCCGTGTAAGGTGGGACTTGTCCCATCTCAGGTGAAGTTTGAAATGTTTGCAAGCTGCAAGTCACTTTGCAAATTGCCTTATTCGTGCTCTCCTGCTCCACCCAGCTTCTGCAGTCGAGGCTTCAGCCCTCGCAGCAACCTCGAGCTCCAGCGCGGGGAATGATGGCAGGGTCTGCATCATCAGACCAGACGTGAACCTGGAGAACACCATGCTGCCCGCCAGCTTGAAAGGTGAGGGGCCGAGCGCCGCTCTGCCGGCTCGCGGCTGTGCTGGGGCCCCTTCCCGGGGCATCGGCTAGAGGGAGGCTGGGCATCTGTGTGCTGCAGAGTCACCCTCTCAGCTTGGGGGCTCTGCTGGGAAGGTGGCTCCAGTCCAACCAGGAACAGGCCTGGGGTTGCGGGCAGCCCTTTCCCCCTCCTGGGCGTGGACCAGCCGTGAGCGTGCTGCCTGCTTTCCAACAGCGGGTAGGAGAGAAAAGCTTACTGGTGCAGCACTAAAATGGCTCCCTTTTCTCACAGAAGCAAAGCCTTTGCTGGGAAAAATCTTTGACTTGCCTCTGACTCGACTTTGAACGTGGCTTCTACCTCGCTATTCTCTTTTTAAGTTCCCCAGCTAGCGCTGGTCTCAGGGCACTTAATCCAAACCAAACCCGTTTTTTTTCTGTGGATTGCCACGGAAATTCCCCCGTAGCCAGGGGAGCTGGATGGGGGAACTGTCAATGAGTGTCTCTCCTCTCTAGCCATAGCCATTTGTATGAACCTTGGAGAAGCGTCATGCTAAAAAGTTGTTTTGTCCAAAAAAAAAAGACGACAACCAAAAGAAAGGAATAGTATCGTCTGGCCAAGTTAAGACAACTGTTGTGGGGAGCTCTGAGTCCACCTCTGATGTGGGGAAAGTTCTCTGTTCTCTCTGCGCACTACTCCAGATCTGGTAGGGCGCATCATGGGATGCGTGTACCTGCTGGATCCTGCCCTCCTCACCCTTGGTGGAGGAGCGTGCGTTTGAGCGTCTTGCTCTTCCCCAGGCCTTGTGGCCTGTGATTCCAACAGGAGCGGAGCCATTTTGAAGACGCCTACCCTGGGTTGCGATTGCCCAGCAGGTGCAGTCCCGAGGAGAGGAGGCCAAAGTCGACCCCGTTTCATGTGTTGAAACTTTCCAGCCTCTCCAGCCTCAGCATGGGGAACAGGCAAGAGAGAGACGTGTTGCTGCTTTTTGACAGAGATTGCGCTGGCTCAGCTGGACCGGATAAAGCCGCTGAAGCAGATGGTTTTGAAGTTTGCAGCTGTCATCGGGCCAGTGTTTACCACCCAGCTGCTGTCGCACATCCTTCCCACTGGCGTCAGGCCCAAGATGAACTGCTTGTTGAACACGTTGGTGAGCGACAACATCCTTAAGCGGCTGAAAAGCACAGAGGTGCCAGAAGATGTCCAAGATCCTACCAAGGGGCCAGCCACCTCTCTGCGGGCAGAGCGCGGTAAGTGGTAGCAGTAAGGCGGACAAGGGAGCTCCCAGCTGTGTCCCGGCGGGGCTCCCCAGGGCATGGTGCGCTTCCCCCCGCCAGTGATGGGTGGGTGGAGCTCAGGCAGGCATGGCTGTTCGGGATGGGTTGTTCAAAGATCTTACAAGTCAATCTCAAAGCACACTAGCTTTGCACCGGAGGGAAGTCCGCACCAGCCGTCCCAAGTGCCTCTGCTCCCCTGCCTCCAAGCACTGCTCACAGCGCAGGCATGGGAGGGCTTGTGGAATCCCTGACATCCTCTCCCAGCCGCCTGCAGCGTCCAGATCAAAGATGCCCTCCAGAGTGCCCCGGGGCCTTTGACAGGCTTTTACTCGGCTTTGATTCCCCTGTGGCCCAGGGCGGGAAGCTCAGGAGGCTGGGAACCGCCTTGCCAAGAGCGGGGAGAAAGCGCTGGCCGGGGCTTGCTTCGGCTGGCGGCAACATCCCCAGCTCCTGCCTGGAGTGCAGCTGAGCACTGTGTCCCCAGGGCTGTGCTAGCGTCAGCAAGGCGAGCGGGCCCTTTCTCCCCGTGCTGCAAGGCTCGGTGTGCAGCAGCACTGGTTCTCTGCCGAGGATGTGCATGACTTTCATACCCCGGCTGGGACGGCCCTGAGCCCTGGCCCCAGCTCGGGCTGCCGCAAAGGCCCTTTGCCTTGCAGGTGTGGAGAGGCCCTCTCTGAGCAAGACGACTGTGGAGCAGCAGTCTGGCGTCCTGGCCTTCTGTGTCCTGCTGCTGCGAGAGGCTGCCTATGAGCTGTGGCCCGAGAGACAGCGGGTCGCCTTGCACTGCAAGTGTGCCGCCTTCCTGGAGCAGCACGCGCACAAATGCAAGAGCTGCAGCCAAGGGGACTTTGTTGCCTTCCACCGCTTCGCCGTCACCAGCACCCAGGACGGAGGGAGCCTTCATGGCCCTGCTGCCCAGGGCGACTCCCGCAGCTGGGAGGCCTTGGTGCTTGCAGGAGAACAGCTGAAGAGGGCTAGGACCCACGGCACTGAGGGTATGCTGTGTACCATGCTCTGCAGCCCGGGCCCTCCTGGAGGCCAGGGGTGTGTGCTGGGGATCGGGTGGGAGTAGATCTGCTAGGGATGAGCCCAGGAGGTGAGGACGACCACTGCAGACTTTCCTCAGTCTGTTGGGACCCTTGCAAGGATCCTTGCAAGCCCGCTGGGAAGAGCAGCTCTTACCCCCGGGGTACGCGAGGAGGTGTCTAACCCCCTGTTTTCTTTCCAGATGCTGCAGATGCTCTGCAGCAGCAGCAGGCTTTCAGGGAGGAGGATTTTGGGTGAGCAGACAAGGTTTTGATTATTTTTGAAGCCAGTGAGCTCAGGGTCTCCAGAGGAGACAAAGGAAGCGGCAGCATTTGGCTGCCGGTTGTGACTCTAGCTTAGGGGAGAGGCTTTCTGTGCGGTGGGAGCTGGGAGGAGATGGCCACGGCGATGAGAGAGTGCTTGAGGAAGCCCGTGGGCTCAGAGTGATCGTCACCCTCCACTGGAGCAGCCCTTGCTTTGCAGTTCCTCCAGAGTAGCGCTGCAAACTCTGCAGGGGAGACGCCGCCCCAGGGACTAGAGTGCTTTGCCTGTGGGAGGTGACAGAAAGCCCAGCTTGTCTTTTTCTCCCTACCTACAAAGCACCTGTATGAGTCCTGCCTGCCCGTGGCCTCGTGCTCTGCTTTGAACAAAGGGCTTTTGATGCCGTCTCTGTGGGGAGAAGGACCAGTATAGGTGATGCCCGTGTATTCTGTGCTCTCTTCTTCCCCTGGGAACTGTCCTCTGACTAGTGTGGCAGGGCGGTTTCTGGCAAAGAGCGAACAGACAACTGAGCTGCCCAGCAAGACCGACGGGAAGCACAACGGCACATGTGAATGCAAAGCCATCGTGGAATCGGTGCTTGTGCCTTTGGCTCGCCACTACATGGCAATGGGCGATGCTGCCAGAGCCTTTTACTACCTTCTGGAGTGCGCGGCTGCCTACCTGCATGTCTCCAACAGCTACATGGTGAGTTGCCCTGCTTGCCAGGACCCACTGTGCACGGAGTCCTCTCAGTCGCCTGGCTCTGGGCAGGACAACTTCCCCGTTGCAAGAGGGCATGCCTTCGCGGGGCCTTGGAAGGGAAATGCTGGGTCAGACCCTGACTTCTTCCTCCGGTTTGCCTCTTCTGCGGCAAGAGACACAGGGCACTGTGCCCTTAGCACGAGGAGCATTAGCAGGGAGGCGGTCTGAAGGATCACTGGTGCCTGTGCTCTGAGTCAGGGTGATTGTGTTTGAGCGGGCATCACCAGGGAGAGAAGCAGGCTCTCTTAAGACAGATGCCAGAGGCAACGGGGGAGGACAAGGCTGGCCATGGGCTCTGCACCCACGCTCACCTGCTCTCTGTGTGCTTGCGCAAAGGCCCTCATGAAGCTGAACGAAGCGGAGGTCCTGAGGAGCTCGGTAGAGAAGAAAGTGAATGTGATAGCCCGCTTTGAAGAGGCCACCTTCTTCAGCCTCAAAGGGGAGGTAAAGAGACGGGGAGGTCTGGAGGGACCGCCTGGGGGACGCAGCTGGATGCCTTCCCCAGTTGCAGTGGATATCCCTGGCATCTCCAGCCACTGGCAGATTCCTGCAGTCTCTTGGGCAACTACTCCATATCGGGATGATTCCCTTTTCCTGTGCAGGTCTGCTGTCATATGGGACGCCTGAAGCTGGCAAAGAAAATGATCAGGAAGGCGCTGAGCCTGCTCAAAAGGCAGTTTCCCCGGACCTCCGTTGGAGCCTTTGTCAAGCCGCAGCTGGAAAAGTTTCAGTGTGCCGCTTATGTTGCCAGAAGAGCATCCTCCCTTCCGCAGGAGGCCCGGTAAGAAGCAGAACTGAGAACCCGGGAAGGAAGAGCCATTTCCTACCTGGTCCCAGGCATCTGGGCCCAGACCTGCCTAGACTTGAGGCCACACCTAACCTGACACATAGGCCTTAGCAGGACCGAGGCGTTAAGGACCGATGTGCGGGTAAAACAGGCAACGACAGAGCCCCACGCTCCCTCCCCTCCCTGCGCAGTCATAGGAACAAAGCACGCCTTTTGGTAAAAAGCAGCTTGCAGCTGGGGATGTGGCTGCTGACACGTGTTGGCTGCGGCAGGGGGTTGGTGGTGACTGGGAAGAGAGCGCTGTAAAGAGGGAGTAGAGGCTGAAGAGGGGCAGGGGTCTGGAGGCAGGACCGGGACATGGGGAAGGAGCAGTAGGTGGAGGTGAGGTGTGAGAATCAGGAAGCTCAGGGGCCGATACCCCTTTTCCTGCTGGTTCCCGGCTTTGCTTGGCCCCCCCCCGGCGCTGTAGTGCCAACGTGCCCTCTCGAGCGGTCAGCTTCCCCCGGCAGCACTTCTTTGCCCCCTTCCGCTCTGGCAGCCCTCTCTCCATCAGCTCCCTTTCCTCCGAGGAGGTGTAACTGGCTTGTCCGCCGCCCTGCTTTCCCCCGGCCCTGTCCGATTTAGCACTGTACAGCTAGAGCCTCTGGGCCCAGCAGTTTCTCTTGTGTGGCAGGAGGAAGAGGCTAGCCTGGCTGCTGCGGCAGAGCTGCTGCCTTTCCTTACTGGAGCACCTCTTCAGCCTGGAGGGCACTTCCAGCGGACGGACGTTCTCCCGCCTGGCAGCGCGCATGAAGGCCAACACGGACAGGGCGGCAGACTCCTATCGGGCAGCAGACTCCCGCCACAGATAGACTTAAACCAGAAGGGTGGAGCTGAAGTCAGCTAAT
Organism: Aptenodytes patagonicus; assembly: GCF_965638725.1. Classification (NCBI taxonomy): domain Eukaryota; kingdom Metazoa; phylum Chordata; class Aves; order Sphenisciformes; family Spheniscidae; genus Aptenodytes; species Aptenodytes patagonicus. Next base: position 800,747 of record NW_027472001.1, read on the forward strand.
TACACATCTCCTCCATGATGACCTTTGTTGTTGGGCCTTTCTTTCTGAGGCACGGAAAGAGACACTGTCTTTCGTTGCTGTGGAGGGCTACTGTTGCTCCAGCAGTGATGGCCTTTGTTGTTGGGCCTTTCTTTCTGAGGCACGGAAAGAGACGCTGTCTTTCGTTGCTGTGGAGGGCTACTGTTGCTCCAGCAGTGATGGCTACAGCTCTCTTGCAGGTCCCGGTGCAGACTCGTGATTGAAGACGCTTCTGATTTTAGGTCACGTTAAAACCAGAGGCCCTCTAAAACCAGAGGCCCTCTCTGTTGCTCTTGTTCCTCACCACCCACGTACGGTCAGCCAGCGACTGCTGCTCCCTATCTTTCCCCAGCTAAAGGGGAGGAGAAACCTGTATAAAAAGGCAGGGGGTGACAGGAAAAGCCCCAGACGCCGAGGGGACTTGGGACAGCTATCGCCAAAGGTTTTGCCTTGTCTGAACCCGTCAGGGGACTGGAAACAACACGCCCTTCTGCCTAGCATTGCCCCCAAGTCAGCGTCTGCAGCAAAACTCTACAATTACGGTGTATAAGCAGCGCCGCAGACACTGGGGAACAATGTGGGGACACAGCACGCAGGCAGGTCATACATCCGCTCCTCCCTCCCGGCCAGCTGGCAGCACTCCTTCTAGTGGCAGAATTCCTCAGGCTCGTCCCCTCTGGCTGCCTACCAAGGGCTTGGGCAGGAGAAGGGTTTGCATCCGGAGGTTACCTTCCGCGCTTCGCACTGAGGCACCTGTAGGTTTGTGGCAGACCTCAAAATTGCGGGCATAGCTGCCGCTGTGCTCACTGAGATGGGCAGGAGCTCACTGGCGAATTGCAGCTCGGTTCGGGAACGGCAGGATGGCAGGGGCTTCATTCAAGGAGCTTCCAGTTGCCTGCAGGAGCTCTGCATATGCAGATTTTCCTCTGGCACCCTCCTTAGCACACAAGTTCCACGGCCACCACAGAAACATCGGGCATGCTGAGCTTACAGCTGTGCCACGCCTTCTGGCCCAGAAGCTTCCATTTCGTCACACAGGTGTTAAGCAGGACTGGGGTCCCTCTGGCTGCAGGTAACGGCCTCCCTGCTGCCAGCTGGGACCGTCAGTATGTGTGGCATCTACTACAGTGGCCAGTTATGCCTTCAGCTAGGAAGGCTGTGGCTGTGCCGCAAACAACTGCCTTCCTCCTTACGTTTCTGTCTTACAGAGTATGGAAATAGATGTCCAGCTGGCTGTTTGAACGGTGCAGGTTTTCACCGGCACTGGCGTGCACTGCTGGCCTCAGACTAGCTCCTTGCAAACTCCACCATCTTTTCCGTCCTTTCACAATGGTATATATATTGCAAACGGACACCTGCAAACGCCTGAGAGTAACATAAAGGCTTGGTGGAAAAGTAAAATGAAATGAAATAAAATAATCATATCTATTTGTCCATAGCCGCTTCTTCTTCTTCCTCCCTCTTTTTCCTCTCACCCATTCTTTCTTCTTTAATTTCTGCTCGGCTTCTGTTTCCAGCTACGCTGTGCCTGGTCTCTCTCTGAAGCCCACCCTTGCAAACCACCCACCTCAGAGCAGTTCTCAAATTTTTCCCATTGATCTTTGCCTGTCTCAGTAGCTGGAAGCAAAACAAACTCCAAAGCTTCTGTTAAACTCTGGGTGCATGGCCGCATGGATGTGAAGAGACTGAAAGTTGGTACTGAGTCAAGCCAGAGCCGGGAGGAGCGTTCAGTCGAGATTTTTGCAGTGGGCTTGCAGAGGACGCAGACCCAGGTAGACGCGCTTCTGGATAGGCTCCCCCTTGACATCCAAGCCCTCGCACATGGGAAGCGAATCTTTGTAGGCCAGCTGTTATTCTTGTACGGTTTCGATCTAGCGGAGGCAGTGGGGCTTCCTGCCTTTGTGCTGGTGGTGGGTCCACCCCTCGCTGGTGCTGGGCAAAACAAAATCTGGAGGGGAGCAAGAGGTGGCGATGTTGTAATGGGCTCAGACTGGCAGCAGGCAGCTGTCTCTTCTCGAAATGAGCGGCTTAGCTTAACTGCAATAACGGGCCGGCTGGATTATTGTGGTGATTCCACCTCATTTTGTTGTATCTTTGGGGGGGGAACAGTCCCCCAGGCTGAGCCCATGGCGTTGCCCCGTGCTCCAGGCCCTGTTCCAGGCCGTGAGGGCTCCCTGTGGCCGCAGCAATGGGACACTGTGGCCACGCCCCCCAGGGCGCGGCCCCGCCCTCAACCACCACCCATGGGGCATGCCCTGCTGCACACCTGTCTGTCACCTCGGGAGGGCGGGGCCCTGTGGGGGCTGCCCACAGGGGAGGGAGAGAGAGAGAGAGAGACTGCTCCGCCCTGCCCCATCCCAGGACAGGGCCGTGTGCAGCAGAGGCCCTCCCCCACGCCCCCGCAGGGCCGTGTGCAGCGCAGCGCCCTCACCTCGTGGGGCCCTCTCTGATGCTGGTTCCCTGGTCATGGCTGTAGTGGGTTGACCCTGGCTGGATGCCAAGGTGCCCACCAAAGCCGCTCTATCACTCCCCCTCCTCAGCTGGGCGGGGGAGAGGAAATACAACAAAAGGCTCCTGGGTCGAGATAAGGACAGGGAGATCACTCATCAATTACCGTCACGGGCAAAACAGACTCGACTTGGGGAAACTAAATTAATTTATTACCATTCAAATCAGAGTCGGGTAATGAGAAATAAAACCAAATCTTAAAACACCTCCCCCCCACCCCTCCCGTCTTCCCAGGCTCAACTTCACGCCCGATTTCCTCTACCTTGTCCCCGCCCCGAGCGGCGCAGGGGGACGGGGAATGGGGGTTGCAGTCAGTTCATCACGCGTTGTCTCTGCCGCTCCTTCCTCCTCACGCTCTTCCCCTGCCACATCCCTCCCACGGGAGACAGTCCTCCACGAACTGCTCCAATGTGGGGCCTTCCCACAGGCTGCCGTTCTTCACAAACCGCTCCAGCGTGGGTCCTTTTCACTTGTCCTTCCCACGGGGCGCAGTCCTTCAGGAACGGGCTGCTCCAGCGGGGGTCCCCCCACGGGGTCACAAGTCCTGCCAGCAAACCTGCTCCATTGTGGGTTCCTCTCTCCGCAGGTCCACAGGTCCTGCCAGGAGCCTGCTCCAGCGCAGGCTTCCCACGGGGTCACAGCCTCCTTCGGGCACCCACCTGCTCCAGTGTGGGGGTCCTCCGCAGGCTGCAGGTGGATATCTGCTCCACCGTTAACCTCCATGGGGACAACCTGCCTCACCATGGTCTTCACCACGGGCTGCAGCGGTATCTCTGCTCCGGTGCCTGGAGCACCTCCTCCCCCTCCTTCTGCACTGACCTTGGTGCCTGCAGGGTTGTTTCTCTCACATAGTCTCACTCGAGTCCCTCCCGGCTGCTGTTGCGCAGCAGTTTTTTCCCGTTCTTAAATATGTTATCACAGAAGCGCTACCACCGTCGCTGATTGGCTCAGATTTGGTCAGTGGCAGGTCCATCCTGGAGCCGGCTGGCATTGGCTCTGTCGGACACAGGGGAAGCTTCTAGCAGCTTCTCACAGAAGCCACCCCTGTAGCTCCCCCCGCTACCAAAACCTTGCCACGCAAACCCATTGACCCATCTGGCGAGTCTCCCAACCGGGTATCGTGGACCTGTCGGTGAAGGAAGGTTTTTCCCTTTGGGTTTTAATCCTTTCTCTGAAAACAGGGTGATTCATGTCCTAGAAATGACAGTTCTTTCTGTTTTATGAAGCGTGGGGGAGTTGGTCAGACTAAAATGCCTACGTGGGATACGTGTGAACCTGAGCAGACTACTTGCCTCCCACCTGACCATGACCGAGTCCTGAGGACATCAACTCCACGAGGCATTTACTTGCACTGGTGGTCCATCATAAGGACCGTAACATCCATCTCTCTGGATGCCCTGGTAAGTCCTCTTCGTCCCTGTCTGCCTATGTTTCTGTGTTTCTTCCTTCAAAGGCTGTGTCACACACCCAAGCTCCAAGACTTAAAAGGAATTAAAGGGCCAGAAGTGCAAGCCAGGCCAACAATAACTCTCTATCAAAGTTTAAACCGTAACAAACATGTCAAGCAGCAGTCGTCTCTGAGACTAAAGATATCCTACAGCATGAGTCCTACAGACTCAATGATTCTATGACTCTATTTAAAAGACGTGTAGATGAGGCGCTTAGGGACATGGTTTAGTGGGCATGGTGGTGTTGGGTTGACGGTTGGACTCGATGATCTTAGAGGTCTTTTCCAACCTCAATGATTCTATGATTCTATGATTCTATGATTTGAGTGTAGATCACCTGAAGGATGCCTCAAGACTCTTCAGATGCATCCAGTCATCGGGAGGTGGTTTCAGATCCTCTCCACAGTTGTGCTGCAACTGTGAAGAGTTACAGAGATCCTCCAGAGGGTAGAATTAGTGCCGCTTCATGCTGTGGTGGGTTGACCTTGGCTAGCCGCTAGCTATCCACCAAGCTGCTCTATCACTCCTGCGCCATCCGCCGGACAGGGGGAGAAAATGTGGTGAAAAGCTCATGGGTCGTGGTAAGGACAGAGAGATCACACCAATTACAGTCACGGGCAAGACAGACTCGACTTAGGGCAATTCAATTTATTGCAAATTAAACAGAGTAGGATAATGAGAAACACGAACACATCTTAAAACGCCTTCCTCCCACCCCTACCGTCTTCCCAGGCTCAACTTCACTCCCGACTCTTCTACCTCCGAGCGGTGCAAGGGGACAGGGAGTGGGGGTTGCGGTCAGTTCATAATGCTTTGACCCTGCCGCTCCTTCCTCCTCACGCTCTTCCCCTGCTCCAGTATGGCATCCCTCCCACAGGAAACAGGCCCGAACTTCTCCAGGGTGGGTCCTGCTCGTGGGCTACAGTTCTTCAAGAACTGCTCCAGGAAGGGTCCTTGCCACAGGGTGCAGTCCTTCAGGAACAGACTGCTCCAGTGGGGGTCCCCCGCGGGGCCACAGGTCCTGCCAGAAAACCTGCTCCTGCCAGGAGCCTGCTCCAGCATGGGCTCTCTATGGGCTGCAGCTTCCTTCAGGGCACATCCACCTGCTTTGGCGTGGGGTCCTCCACAGGCTGCAGGGTGGATATCTGCTCCACCGTTAACCTCCGTGGGCTGCATGGGGACAACCTGTGTCATCATGGTCTTCATGACGGGCTGCAGGGGAGTCTCTGCTCCGGTGCCTGCAGCTCCTCCTCCTCCTCCTCCTCCTCCTCCTCCTCCTTCTTCATTGACCTTGGTGTCTGCAGAGTTGTTTCTCTCACATATTCTCACTCTTTTCTAACAGCTGCCGCCCAGCATTTTTTACCCTTTCTTAAATACATCATCACAGAGGCGCTACCAGCATCGCTGGCGGGCTCAGTTTTGGCCAGCTGGGGCTCCAGCTTGGAGCCGACTGGAACTGGCTCTGTCCGACACGGGGGCAGCTCCTGGTGTCTTCTCATAGAAGCCAGCCCTGCACCCCCACCCTGCCCCCACCCGCTACCAAAACCTTGCTACGTAAACCCAAGACGCCAGGTTGCTGCAGATCACCTCCGCCTCAGCTGATTCCCTCCAGCACACTGGATTGCCCCAGCACACTGCAACAATTTGTGTCTCTTTGGCATAGCCAGGGCCAGGATACCCTTTTTTCAAACATTCTGTCACTTCATCAGGATCCCACACTTGTTCGGGGGTGAAGTCCCAGGCCACCGGCGGTGACAACCCTTCCGGGTACCTGCCCATATTCTCCCACACACCTTGCCACCCATAACCACACCGCCTTGCGTCATATCCCTGTGCTGATCTTTTTAAAGAGTTGGTTAACCTTTGCAAAAGCAGAAACAATAGTCTGGGGAAGTACCAACAGGAGTATTGTGGTTACCCAAGGCTGTTCAAGATACTGAAGAGCTATTGTAACAAGAGAGAAAACATCTACTCCACAGGAGAAAAAGGGGAAGGTGCCATTCTGTGTTTCTTCCACCGACTGGCTCTCGGAGGAGAAAAAGGACAAAGTGTAAGTAAGTGTTAATGGTCTCCATCAGATGGTTCCCAAAATACAGGGAAGGCATCAGTGCAGGGCCCACATACCAAATTAGGCTCAAGGCCACTGCTTTTATCGTCATTCTCCCAGGTAAAACACCGCCAAGTGCTACACAGCACAGCAAAGAAGGGAGCATGGCACGGATCAGATAACCGATGTCGGGAACAGGTAAGTCAACATCACGACCAGCAACTGTTAAACAGATGTAATCATTATAGGTTCCCTGCAATAGGCTCTGGTCAAATCTTTTGTTACTCCAGACCCTTTGAGCCCCACGTTGGCTTTAACTGCGGTAGGCAGCTGAGCACCACATAGCTGCTCAATCGCTTGCCAACCCGCAGTGGGATGGGGAGAGAATCGGAAGGGTAAAAGTGCAAAAACTTGTGACTTGAGATGAGGACAGTTTAATTAAAAGGGGGGGGGGGGGAGGGGCGGGGGGCGGGAAACAACAAAGAAAAACAAAACCAAGAAAAGTACGTGACGCAAAAAACCCCAGTTGCTCACCACCAACCAACTGATGCCCAGCCAGTTCCTGAGAAACAGCAGCCCCCCGCAAATATCCCCTCCCCACCCACCCCACCCCACCCCACCCCACCCCGATTTTATTGCTGAGCACAACATCATATGGTGTGGAATACCCCTTTGGTCAGCTGGGGTCAGCGGTCCCAGCTGTGTCCCCTCCCAACTTCTTGTGCACCCCCAGCCTGCCCGCTGGCGGGGCACTGGGAGAAGCAGAAAAGGCCTTGCTGCCGTCTAAGAACTGTTCAGCAGTAACTAACACGTCCCTGTGTTATTCACTGTTGTAATAACAAATCCAAAACATAGCACCGTACAAGCTGCCGTGAAGAACTTTAACTCTATCCCAGCTCAAACCAGCACACAGAGGCACCGTTACAATTAAAGACACACACACATTCAATTGCAGATACAGGCATAAACCCTATAGAATGACAGATACAGTTAGAGCCACAGACACCGTAACATGCACAACTGCAGGCACATGAACAGCCACACCAGTTATTACACGTACAGTTGCAGACACAATTACAGATAAGGATACAATTATATGTACAACTGCAGAGCCAAGTACAGTCACAGGCACAAGCACACATTCCATTACACCTACAACTACAGCTACCGCTTGTGACACCGTTACCAGTAGAGGTGCCGTTAAACAAACAGGTACTGCTCCACATGCAGTGTGTGAAGGTACACATACAGATACCAGTACGGACGCAGATACAGGTACAATTAGACATGCAGGTACCCATATAGATACCGTTACAGACACCGATACCAACAGAGGCAGAGACACCGATACTGATACCATGAGAGATACCACTGCCGATTCCATTGCAGATGCAGATGCCATTGGAGACGCCACGGCAGACACAGACGCCACTGCAGATGCAGTGTTGCAGAAACACGTAATATTTCAGATGCAACTGCAAATGGAGATGCCCTTGGAGAGACAGATGCCACTCCAGATACCCTTGCATACGCCGCTGCAGATGTTCACAAAACTGGAGGTGCAGAGAGCGTTGCAGATTCCCTTGCAGACAGAGGTAGCATTGCTGATGCCGATACCATTTCAGAGGAAGGTATCTCTGGGGATGCCGTTGCAGATGCAGATAACATTTAGGATGCCAATGCAGATGAAGATAACATTGCAGATGCTACTGCAGATGCAGTTAGCATGGCAGATGCAGCTACCAATGCAAATACCACAGCAGATGGAGACGCCAGTGCTCATGCAGATACGACTGCGCGTACAGAGACAATAGCGAATGCCAAAAAAGATGCAGAGATGGCTGGAGATGCAGATACCAGTACAGATGCAGATACAGGTACTCTCAGACATACAGGTACTCGTATAGATACCATTACGGACACCGATACCAACAGAGGCAGAGACACCGATACCGAGACCTTTCATTGCATCTGAAATTGTATCTGCATCTGCCATCGTACCTTCAATGGCACCTGCATCTCCTATGGCATCTGCCACGGCATCTGCAGTAGCATCTGCATCTGAAATGGCATGTGCATGCCGTTCCTGACAATGATGAAGATGCAGACACCAAACCAATGCAATTGCAGATACAGACGCCATTTCAGACGCTGCAGCTGCAGATTCTGCTGCAGCTGCAGCTACCATTGGAGAAATCACTGCAGACGCCATTGCTGAGGCAAAGTCAGGTGCAGAGACCTTTGCAGATGCAGATATCTTTGCAGCTGCAGGCAGCGTTGCAGATGCAGAGGCCATTGCAGATTTCATTGACAATGCCATTGCAGATACACCCACGGACAGAATACCATTTGAAAGACACCCATTCAATTGCAGATACAATGCCAGGTGCAATGGCAGACGCAATGGCAGGTACAGACACAATACACCCACCATAAGAGAGACCAGTACAGTCACAGACAGAATTACACCTACAATTACAGACACAAGACGAGCCACAGACACGAGTACACGTTCCATTACACCTATAAATACAGACACTGATCTCATTCCTGATAGGGGTACCATTACAGAGGGAGGAGCCGTTACACACCCAGGTAGTGCTGCACATGCCATTGAAGACACAGGGAGTACTGGCACCAGCGCTGCTATCTGCAATGGCATCAGCATCTGCAACAGCATTGGCAATGTTATCCACAATGGTACCTGCCTCCGCAGTGATGGCTGCATTGGAGACCTGCAGCCAACAGTAGAGTTGCACACATAGCTTTCCAGACGCAGAAACCTTTGCAGATGGCATCGCAGGTTCAAATACCACTGCAGGCACCATTTCAGATGCCCGTACCACTCCTGATACCTTTGCAGATGCCATTGGCAAAGCAAGTCACACTGCAGCTGCAGGTACCACTGCAGTTGAAGAAACTGTTGCAGATGCCACTGCAGATACTGATCCCGTTACAGACATCGATAACATTACACATACCGATACAGAGACCAAGGCCTTTACAGATGCCATCACCGATACCGTGACAGATCCTGGTACCAGGACAGAGACAGCGATACCATTACAGACAGTCACACCCATACCGAGACCGTGACTGGTAGAGTGGTACCGTTAGAGAGAGCCTTGCTGAGGCTATTTCAGCCAGCGAGGGAATTTGGCTTGCCCTTGCTCATCCCCATGGGACAGCTCAGACTCCAGCCCAGCAACTTGGTTTGGTTAAAACAGATTTTGCCAAACTTAGGCAAGCGGTCACGGCTCATGGACTTGCTTTGGGTTTGGACTCCAGTGTCTGGTATTCGGAAGGCTTGCAAACATTTCTGAAGTTGTGCCATGCCCCTTCAGAGTCTGACCGTCTTGTTAGTGTAATTATCCCCGCCAAGTCACCTGTAACCAGCAGCCAGAGCTTGATGGGGTTAGTTAGCAGCTCAAGCAGAGTGAAGGGACAGAGCTCTCACATCGATTAACAGCAGTCAAGATCAAACTGGAATGTAATAATATTGCCTTCTTCCTGGGAGTCAGGCCCGTGCAAGGCGGGTCAGCATGTCCTACACCATTACTTCAAGGCTGGAAGCTGCAAGCCAGATCATTAATTTCCCTCCTCGCTTTGCGGAAAAGATCAACATTTTGGGGCTTGCAGCTGGGATTGGCTCACAGAGCACACAGCTTACAAAATTAAAGGAAGCAAATGGGCAGTATTTTGGACACTTCTCTGATGCCAGTAATAGCACAGTAGGATGCAGTAAGCATCAGTGAAGGCTGCTCATGTTTGGCTGCTGTGCTCACCTGTACTTTTGCATCAGGAGAAAGCAGCACAAGCGTCAGTATGTCAAGGAGCAAAGAGCTGGTGTTTCCATGAGTGTCCAAGCAGTTGGGTGGTGTAAAAGCCAGTTCTTCGCTGGCCGAGGAGGGAGGCAAGGATGCTTAGCATAGAATTACCAAGGGAATTTACTCTTTAATATTTTAGCGATGTGCATAGCAGTGCCCCAGCCTAATGCATGGGGGACCCCAATACGGAAGAAAGCAGGGTTTACAGATGTTACAGTACAGTTGTGTAGACCAATCCAATTACTTACGTGAAGGGGTGGGCTAATCAATTACTATTGCTCACATAATTGGTATGTACTTGTCCCGTGCAGGACCAGCACATGCTTGTCCCGTGCAGGTGGTGCAGACTTATGGTCAGTGGTGTGTTAATCTTCGTTGCTCTAAACCGATGTCCCACGCGGGCAGGGGGGGGTTCTCCTGGATTTGGGTCGGTTGCAGTTCTGGCTGTGGTTTCCTCCCCCTTCTTGGTGATCCTTCACATTTGCGCACAATTTCATAGAATCGTAGAATAGTTAGGGTTGGAAGGGACCTCTAAAGGTCATCTAGTCCAACCCCCCTGCCGCGGGCAGGGACATCTTCAACTAGATCAGGTTGCTCAGAGCCCCGTCCAACCTGACCTTGAATGTATTATTTATTCTAAAAAAGCATCATCTTCTGACGTACAGTACCCCTGTTGGTCCTGGTAACAGGGACGCCGGAAGGGGTGAGGCTGAGGTGAGTCCAGAGAAATCCAGGTGTCCAGTGAAGAGGCATCGTCAGTGAGAGAGCAGCTGGGACAAGTGGGCAGAGGCGAGGCGTCTGCGCTCACGTTCCTGTACAGCTGGGCGAGCTCTGCTGCAAAGGTCCACGGGGATGGGCTGGAGCTGTTGTTGAAAATCTCATTTTCTTGGGCAATCTCACCCTTTCTTGTTCCTTCTCCTGACTCTGCTTTGCCTTTATCATTAGCTCGATCGTCACTTTTCCAGGCAGAGTCAGTATCGGCTTGTCCCAGTGCTTCTTCATCTCTCTGGGTCCTTCTGGACAAAGGGGTTTCAGAAAAGACTACTCGTTGATAGCAATTAGGAGGCCAGTTAAAAAATGGTACAGCAGAAATCTCAGCAGAGTACTGCCAGCAGCTGCCTTGGCACTCCAGGATACTCTAACTGCAAATACTTCATTGCCAACTGCAGCAATAACTCACTCTGGGGAAAAGCCAACTCACGGGTCTCTCTTCCTCCACCGTGAAATGACTATGCAAGACACCACTGTCCCAGGCAGCAGCACACCCAAGGCTGCTGCAGTCCCCGGGATATAGTACTTGCGCAGCTCTTCGTGATCAGCAGCCTCAGCCTTTTTCCCAGCATCCGCCCCTGGAGGAGGAGAAGAGGCAATGCCACACGTTACTGTGCTCTGCGCTACAGATAATCTCACAGGGTACTACTTCACATGCCCCGGAGAGTTTATTTGTCAGTGGTTGGTGCCTCTGGCTCTGGTGTCTTAGCACCTTAGAAGGATTGTTTAAACTTCTCGGGGAGAAGAGCCCGCATGCCAGTGAGCAGCTGCACCAGCGCTACCCCTGGCTGTTCCTCCGGGCTGCAGGCCAGGGCTGCGTGCTGGGGAGCTGCGGTTCATCCAAGGAGAGCACTGCAGGGACAGAGCAGAAATGCTCCTGTTCTCCCAAGCGGAAATCTCCCAAGCACTCCCCTCCAGGACGTCTCTGAGGCCGAAAGATGGGATCCAGCCCACGGGCTATTGCCTGGCTCCTGCGGTGCCGCTTGCTCGTCACCCCCAGCCCCGATGCACACGTTGGGGGAAGGCTGGCCCCGGGACAGCACGGCACAGGGCTGGGCTGTAGCCCTCAGACGGCCTCATTCCCAAAAGGGCAAAGTTCCCAGATTCCTAGGAACTGGGTGTGGTGGGAGGTGAGCAATCGCTAACCGCATCCAGAGAGGTCTACGACTGTCTCTCTGGCACGCTGCTGGCAATAACCTCCACACGCCAGAGGCAACAGTCGTCCTCAGAGAGCAGCTCCTGGCTTCGCTGACAACACCTTCTCTGCACTAACACTTCCAGCTTTGGCTGCTGGCATGATGTGCAAGAGCGGGCTCCGGGGGAAGAGCCTGCAGGCACACAGTGATTCTGACTGGTGATACCGGGTGACCACGGGACAGCAATTACCTGGCGTGCCGGTTTCTTGCATTGCCTCTCTTTCTTCATCTGAGACTGGCACTGTGTGACTGCTTCCCTTCCGAAAGGCCTCCTTCTGCACGGTCTCACGGTCCGTCTCTTTAGAAAGAAAGCGGGACAGTTTAAGGAGAAGGAACCGTTCCTCAGCAGGAACACGATACCTTCAGGGGGCGATACTCTCCAAAGACAATAATAAAGCTTAAAAACAAAGCCTGGGTGCATCTAGTCCAAACAATGTGTCATTCATCGTGAAAAAATTAAGCACGTGACGCTTTCCACTTTACCAGTACAGACAGCAAAACCTGACCTGCTGGGAAACCAGGAAATTGCATGGGACCTTCCTGTTCACGTTACATGTAGTGCATTTTTGGCAAACTGCAAAATGATGCTAAATTACATCCTTCAAAGAGGATGGGAAAAAGCCGCAGCCAGTTCAGCTGGGGAAAGAGCCCTTCTGAGAAGCACATCCCACCCTGCCAACTCCATCACACAAGAAGGATTACAGACAGACACGGTGGACTGAACCCCAAGCTCTTGCAACCATCTTCCGGGCACTTTCACAAGCGGCAGTGAAGAGCCCACTGTCCCCCAAAACAAGAAGAAAACCACAGCCAAGTTTTCTGAAATGTAATTAGAAACGGGGAGCTAAACCACCCAAGACTGAGTTAACCAAATGAACCACCCAAGGCCAGCCTCAAGCTGGGTGTCCAGCTCCGGCCCGCCCCTGAGCCCGCGGTGTCACCGAGAGTCCACAGACATCAAGGACAGCAACGAGGCCGGACCAGGCTGTGAAGCCTGGGCTGCTCTGATCCCAGCCGGGGTATCAATCCCGCCTGCAGCGCAGGCAAAGCCTGCCGGTCCCAGCCACTGAAATCTGCCTGCGCAGGCTCTCCACTGCCCAAGGGCCCTCTCCCCTCCAGCGACTGGCAGCGTGCTGGCCCTCTCATGCCTCGTGAGCAATTAGCTCCTCCGCAAGTCCCTCACGCACTCCGGGAGCACCACCAAGAGTCATACTCGTGCCACCACAGCTATCAGTCTGCAGGCTGAAAGTCCATCACAAACAGAAATGCCTGCAGAATCAGCATCTGCACCCGATTTCCAACATTAGGAAAGGGCAGCCAAGATTTCTGGGGATGTCATTCCTGCCTTCAACTTGCCCAGCTGCAAGCCGGGCTGTGCACGAGCTGAACACAAACGCAGCACACGCCGGTTCCGGACATCTGGAGACCAGCGTCTGCACAAAGCAGCTCTGACCAGTAATGCTACCACTGGGGCAGCAGCTGCCCCTGGCACTCAGCTTGAACCACAACTGGTAGCAGACGCTGTGCTGGACCATCTCTGGGGCTCACCAGCCCACTCCAGTTGTGAAATCGAGTGGCACTGCAGCCAGGCTCTGACTCATCCCTTCCTGCTGCGTAGGCTACAGCACGTCCACAAACGCATCTGAAACTTCAGCTTCCAAAGTCGTACGGTTAACAGCGTGAAACGTACCAACCAGGGGCTGCTTTCTCCAAGTCTTTCAGGATTTCCTTTGGAACTTGAGATATCTTTTGGGAATACTTCCCTATAGGAGCTTTATACTTTCCTCTTCGAGGACATCAACAGAAAGTATGAGGGCAAATGTCACATGAACAAAATATTGAAAAGGAGTGCTTGTTCTGTGAAGTCAATAAAGACTGACTACTCGCTCTTGGGCTGCCAGCTGGGATCCAGCCCGGGATCCAGCCAAGGAGCTGGAAAAGCCCTCCCTGTGGCCACATCTGCAACCAAACACCCATGAGAAGTTAACATCACATGTTCCGATCTACACCGTCATAACTGAATAGCGGAACATAGACGGGGGTCACGTAATGACATGGCACACACATGCAGGCGTGTGACATTCTCACACCTGCAGAGGCGCCTGCCTGACATTTGGGCTTTGAGCTGGCAGCTCTCAAAGGAAGTAGAAAGCCACGACGTGCCACTCAGGAGCATCTTGCAAACATTTACCAGGTGCCTGCCGTGGCCACTAACCAGGCACGGAGCTGTCGGGAGAAAGGACTCCCTGGAGCTCGCACCAGCTCTAAGCTCAACCCCAACATGCCTGCTGGCTTCGCAGTCAGCACTGGAAGCAGCACAGGGGCGGAGCAGCTGGCAAAGACAGCTTCACAAGGCAGAGCCCCCTGGGGCACATCACTGAGCCTGACCCTTTCCCTCTCTGCTCTTCTGCGTGCCCGAGCATCAGCCAAGAAAGTAGTAAGTTAAATTTCACGTGAACAGAAAATTAAAACGTAAGTGCTCATTCGTTCAAGGGACTTACCTGTGGGATCGCCCTGAGGCTCACGGACAGGCTCAAGTTGAGAAGTCAAGTAGCCGTTGTCTACAGGGCCAGCTCTAATCAAGCAGAGATGGAAGACGCTTCCATTGCGTGTTGTGATCTACCTCTTCCTTAGTGACCTGCTGTGACTGGAAGCGGGGCAGGCAACAACACGGGACCCAGATGCAGGCTGAGATTTCCAAAGCTCAGAGGGGCCTTGTGACCTCTTGGCTGGGACCTGGCAGCTTTCAAACTACTGTCTCCAGGCCACGTGCAACACCCCTCAAGGACCAGACGGACAAACACAGGGCCTCTCAGGGCCTTCTTACCAGGAGACCTCTCACCCACACAACAGGAAGCCCACACTACAGCGGGAGCATGGAGCACCAGAGGAAAAAATGATCATTCACCACTCTTGTAGAGAAGAGCCTGCTGGCCACTGGAAGGCTGAACTATCACAACAAAAGATTAACAAATAAGAAACCAAGTATTAACAAAGACAAAAGGCCAGTAACAAATGAAGACTGAATACTTACCTCCGGGATACCACCCGGGCTCAGGAACAGGATTCCACTGAGTGGCTTGATCAACAAGGACTGCAGGAACCAAACACACGTAATCAAACACAGGTGAGGAGAGTTTCCACTGCATGTTCTGATCTGCTTCTTCCTGAGTCACCTGCAGTGACTGGAAGGGGGTGAGGTAATGACATGGCACACATACCAAGGTGTTGGTTCCCACAGCTAAAAAGGAACATGGGTGACCTTTTCTCTGAGACCTAGCAGGTCTTCAGGCAAAGAAATATTCATGACTCATCTGGGCAACGCCCGCAAGGCACAAAAAGCTCTTGGAAGGCCTTAAGAGGATCTTAGGTAAAATTGCACATGAATAACCTATTGAAACATAAGTGTTTATTCCCTCAAGCAGACAGACATTGATAACTTACCTCTGGGACGCCCCCAAGGATCGCCTCCCCATAAGCAGGATCCAGCTGAGAAGCTCGATAAGCACTGCCAATGCCATCATCTGGAATCAAGCACAGATCAGAGAAGCTTCCATGCGCACAGAGGAAGCCCACGCTAAAGAACTGGAGGAAAAAGCAATTGTCTACGCTTCTCGTGGACAAGAGCCCGTGAAAGGCTGCACCAGTGCTACCCCTGCGTGTTCCTGTGGGCCAGGGACCTGCAGTTCGTCCAAGGGGAGCAGGGCTGCAGGACTAGAGCAGAAACGCTCCTGTTTTCCCGAGCAGACATCATCTGAGCACGCCGCTCCGGGACGTCCCCGAGGCTGAAAGCCACAGGGACTCAGTGCCCAGGTCTCTCACCCCGCACCACTGCTCCCGGCCCCCTCGCCTGCCCGGAAAACACCCCCAAAGTGGCCGCAGACCCTCCACACCTCCCCGCGGGGTGTCTGCCCCCCCTGCCCGCACCATGGTGCCTGCCTGGCTTGCCTGGCCCAGCCCGGCTCAGCTGCTCTCCCGGACCCAGCCCTAGCCCTGGCCCCACTGCCACCCCGCTGAGGTGCGGTGGGTGCCACGCCGCACTGCTTGGGGCTGGGTGCTGTCCCCCTGCCCGCCTACCTGCTCCCTGTGCTCGTCTCAGAGCAGCCTGGGTGTCCTGGGCTTGCAGGGCCACCAGGAGGAGGAAGAGGAGGAGGCGGGTGAGGACCACGGCCCCCCAACTCTCACACCGTGCTGCTGCTGCTGCGGCCACGGGCTCTGAGACCTCACGGCCCCGTTGGGCCACGCCTTACGCCAGGCCTCCCCAGCGAACACCCGTTGCCAGCAAATTACTGAATCTGCACACTCCTGCATTTCCTTGTTCCATACGAGCGTGGAAGGAGCAGAAGTGGAAGAGGGTCGGCCTATTTTGGGAGGCAGCACTGCGTATGAGAGTGCACAGGAACTCAGGTCTTACTTCCCAGAAGTCAATCCATACCAAAAGCTCCGTAGGAAGATTGCATAAAAAAGCCAATTGCAAGGGCCTTTACTTGCTACTGTTTTTTCTCAGACAGCACTCTAGGAAGAAACTAGCTTTTCCTGCTAGTTTTGCTACAGCTTCGTTACCTTGAAAGATGAAACTTCTTACTTCTGCTACTCCCAAACAGCCTCGCAGCCCAGCAAAACCATACTGCAGGGAGGAAACCTTCACCATGCAAAGATGGGCACGCCACGGGAATACGTTACTCTCAAAGAACAGACTCTTTCAACCACTCTTCCTCTTGCTTACCAAAGTTCTGACACTGTTAGAAAACAACAACAACAACAAAGCGGGGTTCTCATTCACATTTTATTGAGCCCGTTATATCAGCCATTCAACGGTAGGTCCAACTCCAGCCCGAAGCCCAGAATAAGAAATGCCATCTTGAAGTTTCTGGAAGAAGGAAGGGCTTTGAAGCGGCAAGACCAGAGAACATTCATGAAGGCACTGTCGTGCAGGTACGCATCCCTGATCACAGACCAACTGCACCGTTACCTGAGTAAGTGATGCGCTCAGCTAACTTGCAGCCAGTGACGTCTGGAAAAGTAGCGCACGGTCTCTTGTTCATTAGCGCCGAGCACGTTGGTTGGAATTGGGTCTGCGAAGAAAACCATATGCAGTTAGTCTGGTTTATTCGAGTACATTAGGACAAGCCCAGTTCACGTTTACGAGGAATCACAGCAGGTCCCACCTGTCCCTGCAGACCCCAACACCACTCCTGTGCAGCATCCCGAGGAGCAGTAAGCGCAGAACAAGAAACCTTCCTTCAAAATAAGGCCCACAGCCTGCTCGAAATTTCAACAAGAGGCACAGAGCACCAGCTGAGAATAACCTCTGCTTTAACTATGCCGAGCTCCGCCGTCTCCATAAGGAGATCAGCTTCCAAATGAGCCCTAGCCCTAAAAACACACATCTTCCCTAGGGCAATGCAAGGTAAACACCAGAGCACAGGGACACCTGCTCATTCCGTTTAAGCTGATGGGGAGAAGGACAGAGGACTAGAAAGAGAAAAATAAGGCGAGAGAGGAGACAGGGGAGCCGAGAGAGAAAGACAGGTACAGGGAAAAGGCTAGAGAGATGGAGAAATCAAGAGAAATCGGGATGAGGAGCCCTGCAGAGAGATGGAGGAAGAAAAGGTACGGTCGGGGAGCAGGACAGAGGCATGGGGGGGCGGCGGGAAGGAGAAGCAGAAGGAAGGGGGGATAGAGAAAGACAGGGACAGGGAGTGGGGCATACAGGTGAAGAGTGACAAAGAAGGACAGAGAGCAGGACAAAGGGACTGAGAAATAAAGAGAGGGTCAGATTCGGACAAGGAGACCGAGAAGGGGGAAAAAAATGGCAATGGGCTGGAGCACAGAGATGGGCAGCAGAACAAAAGGAAAGAGAGACAGGGACAGGGGCAGGGAGCAGGACAAAGGGATGGAAGAGGGAAAAAAAATAGCGATGTGCTGCAGGACTGAGATGGCGGCATTAAAGAATTGACACGGGGAGCAGGCCAGAGTGACAGAGAGAGAAAAAAGGAACGGGGAGCAGGACAGCACTGGAAGAAAACAAACTGTGACGGGCAGCGGGACAGAGAGACGGCCGGGGCAGCTGCAGGGGGCGAG
Organism: Aptenodytes patagonicus; assembly: GCF_965638725.1. Classification (NCBI taxonomy): domain Eukaryota; kingdom Metazoa; phylum Chordata; class Aves; order Sphenisciformes; family Spheniscidae; genus Aptenodytes; species Aptenodytes patagonicus. The sequence continues at coordinate 818,646 of NW_027472001.1, forward strand.
CGGGGCTGGGGCGGCTCTGGGAGTCGGGGAGCCCGGTGCCTGTGCCTGGGGGGGCGGCGGTCTGTCTCCGTCTCCTTCCCCGCCACAGTTCTCGGGTCACTCCCAGGGCTGCCCCGGCTGGGCCCGGCTCCAGCTGACCGGGAGCCCGTCGTACCGGGCAGTTTGGAGCTCCCCCACCATCCCCGGGCAGCCAGCGGGCAGCAGACATCCCCGCACCCGCACAAGGGCCTCGGTCACCTCACCGGTGGCCCCAGCCCTCACCTCAGCTGGGCCACTGCTGGAGCACAGACTGCACCTCCCGTCACCAACAGGGCTGCCGGGAAGCTGAGGCGGGGGGAATGACAGCTCCCGGCATGCCCCGGGACGGAACATGGTCGCCCGGCAGCCCCGTGCCCCAGGACTACAGCTCCCGGCATGCCGCGGGATGGAACATGGTCGCCCGGCAGCCCCGTGCCCCAGGACTACAGCTCCCGGCATGCCCCGGGACGGAACATGGTCGCCCGGCAGCCCCGTGCCCCAGGACTACAGCTCCCGGCATGCCGCGGGGCACGCCTTCCTGCTGCCTGACCCTGCGGGGACACCGTCCCCCGGCTGGGCCCCGCCCCCCCGCAGGCCCCATGGCTGCCACCTCCGCGGGGCTGCCCAGGCCCTGGAGCCCTGGTGGAGCAGGGAGGAGGAGGAGAGAGGGACAGAGCGGCAGAGAGGGGTGGGGCAGGGCGGTGGGGTGCCCGGAGAGGGACGGGAGACGGACAGAGGGACAGGAGCAGGACAGAGGGACGGGAGCAGGACAGAGGGACGGGGAGAGCAGGGGGAGCTGGGCAGGGAGTGGAGAAAGGCAAACTACTGGTGAGGAGCGGGCAGAGGGATAGAGCGGGGAGGAGATGGAGGGGGAGGGGACAGGAGGGTGCAGGAATAAAAGTAGTGGTAAGCAGCAGGAGAGGGGGACAGAGAAGAAGAAGGGCAGGAAGGAGGACAGAGGGACGGACTGTCACAGGCAGGGTGAGGGAGCGGGCCAGGGGTCAGAGAGAGGGAAAAGGCACGAGGAGAGCGGAGTGAGAGAGATGGGGCAGGGAGCAGGACAGAGGGGCAGAGGGGAGAGAGAAAGGGAGAGGCAGAGACAGAGAGCGGGACAGAGAGCAAGAGAAGGATGGGAAACAATCCAGAGAGACTGAGAAACAGAGGGATGTGGATGAGGACAAGGAGGCGGAGAAGGACAGAACAGCGATGGCCTCCAGGATGGAGACGGAGGAAGAGCAAAAGGCGATGGGGAGCAGGACGGAGGCCCAGAGGGGAGAATTCGCCAGTGAGCTCCTGCCCATCTCAGTGAGCACAGCGGTAGCTATGCCCGCAATTTTGAGGTCTGCCACAAACCTACAGGTGCCTCAGTGCGAAGCGCGGAAGGTAACCTCCGGATGCAAACCCTTCTCCTGCCCAAGCCCTTGGTAGGCAGCCAGAGGGGACGAGCCTGAGGAATTCTGCCACTAGAAGGAGTGCTGCCAGCTGGCCGGGAGGGAGGAGCGGATGTATGACCTGCCTGCGTGCTGTGTCCCCACATTGTTCCCCAGTGTCTGCGGCGCTGCTTATACACCGTAATTGTAGAGTTTTGCTGCAGACGCTGACTTGGGGGCAATGCTAGGCAGAAGGGCGTGTTGTTTCCAGTCCCCCGATGGGTTCAGACAAGGCAAAACCTTTGGCGATAGCTGTCCCAAGTCCCCTCGGCGTCTGGGGCTTTTCCTGTCACCCCCTGCCTTTTTATACAGGTTTCTCCTCCCCTTTAGCTGGGGAAAGATAGGGAGCAGCAGTCGCTGGCTGACCGTACGTGGGTGGTGAGGAACAAGAGCAACAGAGAGGGCCTCTGGTTTTAGAGGGCCTCTGGTTTTAACGTGACCTAAAATCAGAAGCGTCTTCAATCACGAGTCCGCACCGGGACCTGCAAGAGAGCTGTAGCCATCACTGCTGGAGCAACAGTAGCCCTCCACAGCAACGAAAGACAGCGTCTCTTTCCGTGCCTCAGAAAGAAAGGCCCGACAACAAAGGCCATCACTGCTGGAGCAACAGTAGGCCTTGGTGCAGGCCGGTGGTGAGGGCACTGCCTGCGCTGGGCAACTCCCCGCTCCCCTTCCCCTAGGGACCAGCCAGCCCTTGCTGCTCCTCACAGGAGGGACTGTTGGCTGGCCGCCTGCATGCTGCCGCATGCTCTTCAGATATGGCCCAGCAAGCGTCCCTGGTCCCTCTCCACCTCCTGTCTCCAGAAGAGAGAGCTCTGTCCCTTCCTTTTGCTGCAGCAGCAGCTCCCAGGCCCTTCTGTCCCAGCTCTCTGGTGTGAGAGCTGGGCAGGCAGGCACACAGAAACCTTCCTGGCTTTTTTTTGTGCGTGTCGGAATGTCACGGGCAGGCACCGGGTGTAAGTGTTTTGCACGAGTCACTTCTGCTTGCTTTTAAGACCCTTTTTTGGTACTGGTCTTTCAGGGAAGGCTTATGCAGGCGAGAAGACAACCTCTCCTGTAGTGCTGAGGAAGGGAGAGAAGGCGGCAGGCAGGTTTCCAGCATCATGTGCTCGGCTGTGAGCCGTCAGCAGCAGGATGGCACGGGCTGGCCTGAAGCCCCTTCCCGGGGCTGGTGCTCGCTTCCCCATTCACTTCCCAAGGCAGAGGCCAAGTCAGAGGGGCACTGAGGGGGCTGCGCAGACCACTGTCCCCCCCAGCATCACTGTCTCCCTGGCACCCAATCTCATCCACCCCTTGCTTTGACTGAACAGGGAGAAGAAGAGCTTTGGCCTCCGCGGGACCTGGTGGTGCTGGCTGGTAGCCCTCCTCCCCTTCACAGTCCTGCTCTTGGCAGTGCTCGTGCTTCTCCGGTAGCACGCTGCCTGGCCCATGGCGACAGCTGACGGGACCGTGGAGCCCGGTGGAGGAGGGCTGTTTGTGAGCCAGGGTTCCCAGCCCGGGGAGGTTTCCTCGCCACACGAGAGGCTGCACAGCTCTCGTGCCAGTCCCAGGAGGCGCAGCACCTCCTGCTGACTCGCTGCGAATGACCCCTGCCTCCTCTGGCATCGCCCTGGGAGAGTGGTGGCACTTGGGCCTAGTGCTTCGGCACAACCGAGAACGCGGTCGTGCAGCTGCGTGAGGCTTGATTGCTGCTCCACCACGGTCTCTCTGATGGCTTCCGCTCTGCCACCTGGCAGCTGTGGGGCAGCCTAGGTATGTGCCCTGGCCTCCCTTTCCATTGGGAAACCCCGGCTGCCGCCAGGGATGAGAGGCCTGGCTCCACGTGCTGGAGCTCTCGCACAGCCCAGGGAAGAGGGCAGCTCAGGAGCCGCTGTCTCTGCCAGAGGCAGGCCACCGTCCATGACAGGCACTGTGTGGATGGAGGGATGGGAGAGCTGGAGGGCTCCCCTGTCTGAGCTGGGGCAGCGGGGGGCTTGGGGAGGGATCAGGGGAGCAAGAAAGGAGCGAGCCTGCTGGGAAGATGGCGACAGGCTGTGTAGCTGCAGGGGAAGGACCAGTGGTAGCAAAGAGCTGTGTGTGCCGGCGGCAGCTGGTCCTTGGGAACGGGGGAAGCAGCTGGAAATTCAGCAACAGGTCGCTGCAGGAGCCTCCCTTCGGCACTGTCCTCGAAGAAGTGGGGTGGCGCTGGCCGCCTCTGAGTCGGTGGCTCAGCGTCAAGGAGGGAGCCTGGGTCACGGTGGCAGCTGCTCAGCAGGCGATGACATATGGAGGATGTCACTGTTAGCTGATTGTGTCGCTTGAGGACAGCTGACGGGTAAGCGATGAGCTAGAGAGGAGGCCACTGCTGGGTGACTGTGAGCACTCCCGTGAGGGCAGAGGGCCAGTCGTCCCGCACAGAGGCCCCGGGCTCACTGTGCAACTCGCACTGTGCGGTGAGGTCCTCGTCCTCCTCCCAGCGGGGCACGGCCATCTTCTCCTGAGGTACCCCGTGTGCCACAGGGCGCTGACAATGGCTTCTGCCTGGGAGAGGAAACATCACCGCTCAGGCCTGGAGAAAGCAGCAGTTTTCCTCCCCAGACTCCTTGCTGAGGTCTCCCCCAAGAGCGACAGTCAGACTGTCCACGGAGTGTTGCTCTTTGCAGATATTTCAGGTGGGGTGACACGAGCCGTTTTGGGACACACCGGGCCCTTTGGAGCCCCGCCCCTGCCCCTCAGGCAGAGTGGCCATCTTGTCACTGCTGGGATGCCCAAAGAGAGCGGGATGGGTTATCTTGGGTGGTCAACCACAGCTGCCACCAGCACTGAGCCGGGGCATGGGAAGGTGTGACCTACAGGCTCTCGGGCCAGGCAGCGTGGAACTGGCTGCCAGGTCCTTTGGCCCACGTGGGCATTTCCTGACTTCTGGGTGTCCGTGTTACAGGTTTCACTGCTCTGACGGAGAAATTCATCCAGAGGAGCGGCGCAGACAGAGGCACCGATGAGCTGGCGCAAACCCTCAATTACTACCTGTGTGACATTTTGGAGGGTAAGAGCCATGCTGCAGGACTGTCTGGCATCGGGCCGTGAGGCTGCTCATGGAGGGTGGAGGCAGACCTGCTGGGCAGCCTGGTCCTGCCTCCTTTGAAGGGCTGGAGCTTTCTGTGGCCCGGAGGAACAGGAAGAGCAGCCAGGGTCTCCTGGCGAGTCAGGACCAGCGCAGGTCCTTTCTGCTCCCCACTGTGGCTGAGGAGGCACCCGCTTTCTCAGCAGCCACCTCTGTGTCTCTGGCGTGAACACCCGGCTCAGTGATGCGTTAGGGCCCAGAGCAGGCTGAGGGCATCCAGCAAGTGCCAGCGCGAGAGTGACCTGAGGGTGCTGGCACTGACGTGTGTGTGCGTGTGCGAGACCCTCACGAGCCCCTTTTCACAGGGCACATCTTGACCCTTCCGAGCTGACCGTGAGCACATTGTGGCCACCCCTTTGGCAGCACTTGTAGAGCAAAGCAAGAGAGTCCTCAGGGATGATGAAGGGTGTGGAGCATCTCTCCTGTGAGGAAAGGCTGAGAGAGCTGGGACCGTTTAGCCGAGAGAAGAGAAGGCTCAGGGGGGATCTTAGTAATGTGCCTAAAACCTGAAGGGAGGGTGCAAAGAGGACAGAGCCAGGCTCTTTCCAGCGGTGCCCAGTGTCGGGACCAGAGGCCACGCCACGGGCACGCACTGAATCACAGGAGGTTCCCTCTGTACGTCAGGAAACGCTTTGACTGTGAGAGTGACTGAGCGCTGGCACAGGTTGCCCAGGGAGGTTGCGGAGTCTCCCTCCTTAGTGCTCCTCTCTGGGCAGAGGGGCTTGCTCCGTGGCTTCTGGAAGAAGGTGTCCACATGACTCTTCCTTTCCTTCCCTCTGTCCACAGAGATGCTGATTTTTGGAGGAGACATCTTGAAGTTTGCTGGTACGTACTTAGGACGACGATGCCCACGTCTAGTCATCTGCAGCATTTAACTGTTGTGGCGGCCATTTGCTCTGCTCTCCTTCTCAGGAGGCTCTGTGCAGCACCTTGAGCCAGCTTTCTGGCCAGGCATGCACGCCGCCCTTTCTCCAGGCTTCTCTTTCCCCCCGGGCCTGCCTGCGGTTTGGCTTTGGCAAGGGCTGTGGCTCCCCTCACTCTGCCCCCACTTGTAGGGCCCTGGGCTGGGGGTGGGGGCAAAGAAGCGCTGAGAGGAGGAGACCGCCTAGAAAGCGCAGCCCAAAGGTGTGTGTTGGGGTGGTGGTGAGGGGCAGGGAGGCCCTGGTGGTGGCGGAGCTCGGGCTGCCAGGCTGCGAGGCGGGGAGGATTCCCTGGTGTGCTGCAGCTGCAGAGGAGCGCTTGGGGCAGGGGGTGCCACCGCTGCCGGCTGGCTGCTGCTGTGGCTGGCCCGGGAGAGGAGAGGTGTCCCGGTGCCATCGTCCTGGAGGACCATGCCCTCCCACAAGCCCATCTTCCTCAGCACATTGGCCGGTTTCTGCTGTCCCTGCCACTGAGCGTAGGTCGGGGAGAGTCAGGTCTCAGCAGAGCCTTTACCTTCCCCTCGCTTTCCCCAGGGGATGCTGTGCTGGTGCTGTGGAGAACAGGACCCCAGGAGCTGGCTAAGACCATCAGCCTGGTGCTGCAATGTAGCTGGCAGATCCAGAAGAAGTGTGGGAGTCGTGACACGCACGTGGGTCAGAAGGTCCAACTGAAGATAGGTACGGGCGCTGTGCCAGGCGCAGATCCGTGGCACTCTCCCGTGCCATAGGGTGCTTCTCACGGGCAGGGAACGCGGGGATCCCTACTGGGGCTAGTGCCAAAGGAAAGCATGTCCTGCGAGCATTCAAGGGGCCAGCTGTAGTTGGAGTGGGGATGGGAGACCAGGACTGCTGGCTTTGCGTGCGTTTGCAGATGCAGAGGAAGCTTAAAGGCAGAGCGGGTGTCAGATCAAGTATTAGGGTCTTTGAATGCCTGCTTTAGCACAGACGTCTGCGGGAGGTAGTTCTCCTTTCCTTTTTTTCAGGTGGGGGCGGCTTTGCATCCTTTCCCCTGCTGGATTCTCCCCTGCCTTTCACAAAGAGCAAAGGGGAACTGCTTTGCATACGGCTGTGAGAAGGGCTTTGGCAGGCTGTTGTGTTTTCTCAAGCAGACAGCTCCAACCTGCCTGCACGTAAACGGAGCAGGCGGTGATCAAGCCCGCTGGTTTGCTGGGCTTCTGGGGCAGGCAGCTGGGCAAGATGCCCGGCACTCTCAACACATTGTCAATGTCACCTTTGCTTGTCTCTTTCTAGACACCCGTTTCAGGGACCTGTGTCAGTATCCCCCCGAGTAGGACGGAGGACGCCCTCCCCTTCCATAAAGCCCGTCTCCCCACTGGGCTTCAGATTAGCTTCTGACCAGCGGAGATGCTGGGGACTGTAGAGCTCAAAATGTTCCCTGTGTCAGTTCTGCTTCTCCCTCTCTCTCTCTCTCTCTCACCAGGGATCTCTGCAGGGTCCATGAGCCTCCTGACTGTCGGAGACAAGAGGCGGCAGTACTTCTTGATCTGCGGCCAGGCCCTGGGTGAAGTTTGTGAGGCTGAACAGCTTGCGAATGCAGGTGAAGTTATCCTCTCAGCCACCTCCTGGGAGCTCTGTGAGCAGCACCGGCTCAGGACCAAGCGTCTTGCAGGCAAAAGAGCTGTGAAGGTAGGTGGATGGGACGGCCTCTAGAGCGATTCCGAGGGCCCGGACCTGGGCATGAATGAGGGAGGTGTCAGAAGGCCGAGGAGCTGAATGTGGAGAGAGCTGTAGCTGTGAAAGCGGGCAGGCAGCTGAAGCTCTTGTCCTTCCATCTCGGGGGTAACGGTGGGCTGGGCTCGCTTGGTTTGAGGGGTCGGGAGGCACTGGAAGGGTTTTGGCCCCACCAGCAATGTCCTCTGTGGGTCATGGAGCTGTTGTTGACAGCTGGGGGATGCTTGGGTGATACCTGCCCAGCTCCGGTGCTTCTGAGGAAGTACTTGTGTCCCATCCAGCCAGGTGGGCTTGTTGTGCCCTTTTCTGGGCAGTGACGGTGGAGGGCAGGCTCTGTCCCCTGGACTCCTGGGGAGGCCAGTGGCAGTGCTTTCATTCTGTGTGTCTCCAGGTTACAGGCATGGATTGGATGTCTTGGTCAGAATGCCAAGACGCTTTACGCAAGCTTGTACAACGCTCAGTGAGCCACGGCTTGGAAGGGGAAGGTGGGTGCCAACTTCACCTTGTTCTGTGATTGCCCGGAAAGGTGGGGCCTGGCTGCTTCAGGGGCCAGAGAGGAACCACCTCCGCCCTCTCCCCCCTTTCGGATAGCACTCCTGCTTTTGGCCCTCCTGTGCCTCAGCTGGGGCAGTCGCTGCTGCTGCCTCCTCCTTCCAGGGGACAGCTCTGCCCCGAGCATCTGGAGGTGGCAACATGAGCAAACGCAGAAGACTCTTTCTCCCCTGTTTCCAGCGCCAGCCCCTGCTTTCCAACACCTCGTAGTCCCATCCTCCCAGCGACCAGCTGCATTTTCTCTCCTCAGGCGCCATGAGGCCTGCTTTTCTCTTGCCCAATGATTATGATGCGGAGGAGGTGCTTAGGCAGTACATACCAGAAGCTGCTCTCAGGAAGGTACGGCCAGGCCGCCACTGCTGGGGGCTGCATTTTTGGAGGGTAGAAGAAGTGGTGCATTGCAGAGATGGAGTCTTCACGAAGACAGACAAACAAAAGAAAATGCACCCTGAGACAACAACGCGGGGAAACTGAGCCAAGGAGCACCGGTGCTGCACCATTGTGTGCGTTGTCCTCAGAGAGACACGGGTGGCGGGAGGCGGACTTCTGTCTCTCTGTCTTTTCCGTGGGTATGGTGCTGGAGGTGCTGCGGACATGATGGTGGCATAAAGGGGAGATTCCACTGAAGTCCCTAGAGCATCCCTGAGGGTCGGCCCTCATGCCCATACCTGTCCCAAGATGGGGTGTTACCGGAGCACCTTTCTCTCCTTTGTCATTTGTGTTATGATTCGGCATCTGCCTGCCACAGGCTGGGCAGCCTGCCGGCCGTTTGCACTGAGAGGAGGATTTATCCCTTCCTCCGGTAGTACCTGCTATTGCCAGTACGCCTGCCGTCCCTCGGTATCTGGTGTGGGCAGTAAGCCCCCAGGAGAGCAGGCTGGTGAAGCCGTCGTGCTCTTGTCTTCCAGCTTGATGACAGCGTGCCGCTGGACCTCTTCTCTGAGCTACGGCCAGTCACCAGCCTCTTCATCCAGCTGCGGCTGGCTGAGGATAAAACCACAGTGGAAGTCTACACGATCCTCCGCAATGCCAGCAGGATGATGCGAGAAATCCTCTGTCCTCACAAGGGCGAACTCAACAAAGTCCTCCGGTTTGATAAAGTGAGTGTGGGGGAGCAATCGCCTCCCCCCACGCTGAGAGGGTGGGCAGTGAGCAAGAGGGAGAGACTCCCTCTTAGGCATTGTAGCAAGATGTGCTGCATCTGTCCTTGGCAGGGCTGCACGTTCCTCTGTGTGTTTGGACTCGCTGGAGAAAAGCTGCCCTACGAGAGCCTTCACGCCTTGCAGAGTGCTATTCAGATCTTCAACTCGTGCTCCACAATGCTCGGGGAAAGAGAGTGAGTGTGTGGCGGGGGTGAGGGGGGTGCATGCTGGCTGGGACGGCGCAAGGGGGCTTACCAGGAAGAGACGTGCCTTCCAGCTTGCCCTCCCTTGTCCCTGGCAGGAAGGAGGCAGTGCCCTGAGAGGTGGCAGGTGACCCCTGGGCTTAGCCCACGGCAGCCAGGCCGAGTCCCTCCGAGCACACCCTGCTAGCCACCGCGCTGGAACGAGCCCTCGCAAGGGCGAGAGGCTCCTTGGTGTCAGAGGCAGGCCCTTCTGGGCGACTGGCCCATGACCAGGGATGGGGCCCAGCCACCTGATCTCAAGATGCTGTCATGGCAGGCGGTGCCATCGTGGGCGCCTTCCTCCCTCCCTCCCTCTTTGCTCACGAGAGGGCTGTGGCCTTCTGCAGGTCGCAGCTCAGGGAATGTGGCCTCAGGGGAAGTGTCCAAAACTTGCTGCATGCGCTCTACCCCTGTCCCTTGTCCCTTGCAACCCGGGTATGTTGCGCCCCTGAGCTCTCCAAGTCCCCGAGACCCGTGCTGGCAGGGCAGGATGGCAGGTGGCCCAGGCTAGCGCCGAGGGGAGGTGCGGGAAGGGATGAAGCCGGGCGGGCTTCATGAAGGGGCGCTGCTGAAGCCGCACTCTTTCCCCGTGTGCCAGGGCAGTGTCTGTTGCAGTTACCAGCGGGACGGTGTTCTGCGGACTCACTGGCCACCCTGTGAGATATGAATACACAGGTACGAGGCGTGTGTCTGAGGTGCGGGAGGCTGTCGTGGGCCTGCTTAAGCATAGCAGTCTGGAAGAGGAAGGTGGGCTGGGAGAGGGCTTGCCCAGCAGCCCGTCAGGAACGGCCCAGGCAGCTCTGGTCCTGGCCTGGGGCGGGAGAATGGGCTCCGTGGCCGGTTGTTCCCCTGAGTTCTCCTGACCCCGCCGTGGGGTTGGCCTGTGCCAGAGGTGAGGCAGCCATTGGCCTGGAAGGGTGCCGTGGGGCTGGTGGCACCGGCACACCAATGCGTGCTCTCTCTTTCTCTCCCTGGCAGTCATTGGCCAGAAGGTGAATTTGGCAGCCCGGATGATGGTGCACTACCCCGGGCTGGTGTCCTGTGATGCAGTGACCTACGCCACCTCTCGGCTGCCCCCTTACTACTTCAGGGAGCTGCCGGCGAGAGAGATGAAAGGCCTTAGGCATCCTGGCACTGTCTACCAATATGTGGGGATCCCCGAGGAGAGGTGAGTGTCCTCTGAGAGGGCTGGATGAGGGGACGGTGGCACTGAGGGTGCAGCCTTGGCCAGCAAAGAGGAGTTCTGCAGAGAGAGACCAAGCTGGTCTCCCTTCCCTGTGGCTGAGAGGGTCGGAAGCCCTCGCGTGGGAGGCTTTTTGCCTTTCTCCCCTGCTGTCTCCTGCTGGCTCTGTCCAAATGGCTTTCGACTGTGCTTTCCGTGCTGTGCTTGCTCCAGCCCATGCCCTGGTAACGCTGACCCAAGGAGGTTTTTGTCCCAGCTGCTTCTGAGCAGGAAGCTTTGGGCCAGTCCGGTTCCCATGGGGAAACGTGGACCATCGGGACACTCTTCCTCATGTCTTCCTGCTGAAATCTCAGCTCTTCCCCCGGGCCAGGAGTTGACCCCCTCTTTGGATGAGGGTTTGAATGTTAACATTGCCGTCTCTTTGAAACTACGGGAAGACTTGAGCCAAAGGTGCCAGGTGCTTGGCATCCCAACCCGTTCAGTGACACAAGTCCTCCTTTCCAAGGCACTTGTTTTTCTTGGCCAACGTGGTAAATGTCTGCTAGCCAACAGCACACCCTGGCTTCTCTCGCGTGTCTCCGATTTCTCTGGGTATGGCCTCTGGTGATGGACTCTCGATACGTTCTCCTGCCGCGCCGTGGCCATTGGGCTTCTTTATGCTTGCAGCTGTCCTAGCGTGCAGCTCGAACGTTGGCTAGGGGAGCGTGCAGGGGCTAACACGCTGCTCGAAAGAAAAGCAGGTACCCGAGGAGCAGCACGTCCTGCCCCTCCCTGCCAGGCTGCTTCTCTACGTCCCTTGGCTTCTCACCAGCTAATTGACTTGTGTTTTCTGTTCCCCTGTTTCTAGCATATTTGGCATGGCTCTTACCAAGAAGAGGTCCGAGTACGTCCCATTGCTGGGTAGGTGGAGAACGCCTTGCTCTTCTGAAGCCGTTTCTTCCCCTTGGTAACTTTTAGTGCCACGCTGGGAAGGGAGAAGCTTTTGCCAGGGACGGTGTTGCCTGCAGCGGCCCTAAGGAAGTGCCGCCTGTCTTGGTCACTACTTGGCTGATATCTTTGGGGTGGAAAGCAGGGTGAGGCGCCTGGTGCTCCCTGCCGTGCTCCAGACCTGGTAGGAAGGTTCCGTTCAGCTATGGAGCTGCTCACCCCCTGGGGGCTAAACTGATCCCTGTCTTTGGGATCAGGAAAGAGATTTCCTTCTGCCAGACTGACAGAGAGTTTGGGTGGTAGGTTCTCCCCCTGGTAATCCTCAGCGTTCCTTTCTTGGCAGCATCTGGGTGTAGATATGGAAATGCCAGGACACACGGGATGCCTTTAATCACTCGGTGTCTTGCCGGATGCTTTGGGCCTTGTTATGGGTTAGGCCTGGTAGGCAGCTCAGCCCCACAGAGCCGCTCGCTCCCCACAGTGGGATGGGGAAGAGAATCGGAAGGGTAAAAGTGAGAACACTGGTGGGCTGAGATACAGGCAGCTTAACAGGTAAAGCAAAAGCTGCGCACGTGCGCAAGGCAGAATCGGGCACTCGTTCACTGCTTCCCATCGGCAGGCAGGTGTCTAGCCATTCCCAGGAAAGCAGGGCTTCATCATATGTAATGGTGACTTGGGAAGACAAGCGCCATAACTCCGAATGTCCCCCCTTCCTCCTTTTTTCCCCCAGCTTTCCTTGCTGAGCACAGCATCATATGGTATGGCAATAGGCCTGTGGTCAGTTGGGGTCAGCTGGCGCAGCTGTGCCCCCTCTCAGCTTCTTGTGCACCCCCAGCCTGCTCGCTGGCGGGGCGGCGTGAGAAATGGAAAAGGCCTGGACGCCGTGCAAGCGTTCTTCAGCAATAACTAAAACATCGTTGTGTTATCGACACCAATGTTTGGTCGCAAATCCAAAACACAACACCATACGAGCTATTCCTGAAGAACATTAACTCTAGCCCAGCCAAAACCAGTACAGGCCTGAAGACGCTGCCTTAACTCCCGGGAAGCGCTCTGTGGCTCGTGGTACAGCAAGGAGATGCTTTGAGCCTCTTTGGGACATAGCTGCCTGCAGCGACTCAAATCATCCCTTCCAGTCTTGTGCTGGATCACTGTGGGGAGTTGCATGGGGCCGGCTGAATCTCTGTGCCTGTGGGAGGGGAGGGGTGCGGGGCAGGGAAGAGGGCATGGGAGCCGCGCGGTGGGGCAGGCGGGCCCACTACTGCTCTGAGGAAGGCAGAGGTGCAAAAGCTGGGATGAGCGGGCGGGAAGGAGGCCTGGGTGCAGGCAGGCTGGCGGATGTAGTGGCGGGGAGGGAAGCTGTGGTGGAGGGTGCCAGCAAAAGGGACGGCTCTTTGCTTTTCAGCACGCGCCAGCAGCTCGTTTTCTTGTTTGTCTTCCCAGGTCGGGAGAAGGAGATTGACCTCTTTGTCAGCTGCTTGAAAGCCTATAAGGCTTTAGGAGAAAGGCACATCCTGGCATTTGAGGGCCCGATGGGCTCCGGAAAGAGCCACTTACTTACTGAACTGGCCTATTTAGGCCAGGCTGCTGGCCACAGGTACAGGTTTTTGACCTGCAGCTTTGGGACACTGCCCCTGCCCGTCCCCTGGCAGCCATGGAACACTCCAGCCCCTCTGCCAGTGCGCCTGGCCCTTGGGCTGCAGCCTCCCGAAAAAGCCTCCTGGAGACACTCGCTAGGAGCTCCTGCGTGCTCTGCTCCCGCCTCTGCCTCTTTGGGGAGTTGGAGGTGGCTTCTTGAGCCATGGCCTTTCCTCCTTCACCTCTGGGCCAGGCACAGACAGAAGGAAAGAGCTCAAGCTCAGTGCTTTTCATCTGACTCCAGACCCAACAGACAGCAGGGCGGCCTGTCTCAGAAGCCCTGCTTGCCCTCTGCGTGTTTCCCAGAAGGAGCACTGGGGCAGAAAAGCCTTCCCGTGGTCTGGGAGGCAGACTGCTAAGGTCTGGAGCCCAAAGGCAAACTCACCGCTTGCTCCATCCTTGCCTCTTAGCCCCGTGAGTTCCTCTGCAGGGGGGACGTAACGAGACCTGGGCTGGCGCTGCGGAGACACAGGGCCTGGACCTGGCTCTCCCAGTGGCTTGGCAGCAAGTGCCCCTCTGTGCCCTTTCTCGTAGGAGGAGTGAAAAGCTTGGCCTTCTCTGGGAAGCACTTTGAGATGGGTGGCTGAAGAGCTCCCCCCAAGGGCATCTCCACCCCTTTTGTCTTAGAAGGCTTGGGCTGTTGGGGATCTCAGTCCCTTTTGCTTTTGCACGGCAGGGTAGTTGCCATGGAACTGCTAGAGGTCAACGTGAGGCAGTCCTTCTCTGCCATCCGTACGCTGACGGCCAGGGCCCTGGGCCTCCAGGACTGTGAACTGTGCAGTGACAGGCAGTGCATGCTGCAGACGAAGCTCCGAGGGACAATCGAAGAGAGCAGCTATTGCCTCCTCAATGACGTTTTCCTTGTCAAGGTGAGCGCGAGAGGCCTCTCTGGCCCTGGAGAAGGCCTTCTCACGAGCTTTTCTGGGTCTGGCGTCGGGTGGGCACGCTGCTGGGAGTGCCTTAGCTCAGGGGTGGGAATCGCAAGGGTCCTAGCACACGTTTCCCATTCCTGGGCCCGGGGGGCTCCCTGACTGTGGTGAGATCATGTCCCGTGCTGCATCTGGCAGTGCCCGGTGCCTTGTTCGGCACCCTGGAAGTGGCATTGGAGAGAGGCTGGTGCTGACCTCGTGCTGAGGTCACTGCTGTGTGAGTGCTCTGCTCCAGTCAGCCCAAGATTCCCACAGCCAGAGAGCCAGCTCTTCAGCCCACCCCCAAGCCCCAGCTCTGCCAGAGACCCTCAGCAGAGGGCCTTCGCTTTAGGCTCCAGGTGAAGTCCCCCCTGTGGCTCCTTGCGCCTGTGTTGGGGAGAGGGAAGGTGCTGAGGCCAGCAGAGGCGGTTTGCTCTGTGGTCTTGCTCGGTGGGTAGGTGTGCCCTAGCCCCGGAGTGATCTTTCTCCCTGACTCCTTTTCTGGCCAGTTTCCCGTTTCGGACAAGGTTCGCGAGATGCCTGAAAGTCAAAGGAAAACGGAATTGCACTCGACTTGGGCAAAAGTGCTAGAGAAGGTGAGCATTTCTCCTCCTTCCTCCTGGGTCGGAGAAGGAAAACAACCCTGCCGGCTGTGGGCTCTGCACCACAGCGTGTGAGCGGGTGAGAGGACCAGGCATCTGGGTTATCGCCATTCAGGGCCTGAGAAACCCCCCACCTCCTCCCCGCAGCCCCACAAGCACACCCAATAACTTTCCTCCCGCAAGGTGTGCCCTGGAGGAGGAACGATGTCTTCTGCATTCCCTTGCCCAAGCTCCCTCCTTCTGCAGGGCAAGTGATGTTAGGTGTGACCTTAAAGTCTCCAAGAAATTAAGAGTCAGTAAGCTTCTGAGCAGGGAAGTGGTTGGGGAGAGACATCAGAGCATCCTCTCAAGAGACAGAGGCTAAATCTCCTCCCCGGAAGACACTTGAGAATCCACCGGACTGCCCTCAGAACACCCTGCTTTTTTTCAGGCCTTTGGAGCAGAATTTGGCATATTTGTCATCGACAATGCCCATTTCATCGACCCTGCCTCCTGGAGTATCATGTCACCCCTGCTCCAAGACGTCTCCCTCTTCACGGTCATGAGCTTAGCTCCAGGCTACGCGCGAACAGAGAGCTTTTGCAAAGCCGCAGCAGAGAACACAACATCCCAGCAGATCACCTGTCTTCACCTGGACGAGCTGAAACCTTCAGCCATGGTGCAGAAAGTCTGCCAGGGCCTTGGAGTGGTCAGCATCTCCAGGGATCTAGCGAGGTAAGTTCGAAGCAGGGGAGCTCTTCCTGAGGGCTTGAACCTATGCAGACCATGGAAGGGACTCACCTCCCCAGGAAAGGGAGCGCAGGGCCGCTAGAAGCATCAGTGCCTCTAGCAAGTACTGGGCGCGGGTTGCTTTTTATGCCTCGCCCTGGCAGGTGGGAGCCGAGAGTGGGCAACTCCCTCGGCACAGAGCGTGGGAGGTGTCAGCCCTTCGCTGTTGCACAGGGAGGAAGGGAGGAAGGGAGGAAGGGAGGAAGAGTCCCAAGCCCAAGCGTGGCTGGGGTGTGAAAAGGCCTTGGTCTAGGTGGCCAGGCTGTGGGGGAGATTCCCCGGGGCAGAGGTCTGCCCTGCTGCCAGAGAGGATCTAGGCTCCCGAGGAGAGGAAAGGCAGGGCTTGCTGCTCTGTGCTTTGGGCATTGTCCGCAATTCTTTTCCGATGGACTTCCGTGAAGGCTGGGGGTTCAGGGGGGCCCAAAAGCTCAAGCCAGCGGGAGGACCGTCCCTTTCAAAAGTGAGGTGTAGCTGTGACGAAGATGCTGGCTACCCTGCTATGCCCGAGTTACTCGCCGCCCACCTGAACTGTGTTTCACCTTACTTTCCTTGTGGGGGTCACTGCCGGGTCTGCTCCTGTCCAGGTTCCTGATCCAAAGAAGCTTGGGGGTCCCCTATTACTGCGAGGAGCTGCTGCGCTGCCTTTGTTGCAACGACATGCTCTTGTTCCGCAACCGGAGGCGGGGTGAAAAAGCAGAGGACAACTGGGAGAACCTGATCAGTAAGCACCTTTGCTGCTGACTAGAGAGTCGCTGTGGCGCGTTGTCTGCAGCACAGTCTTGCCCTGTCGTTCCCCCATGGATCTGGGCAGAGTCAGATCTTGCAGCAGTGCAGAAGTTGGTCTGGCGGAGGTTGTGGGCTCCTGTGTGCCTCGCTGTTGGGACAGCCAAAGCAGGGGCTAGCGAGTTCTGGTGGCTTGGAGGGGCCTAAATTCTTGGGGCGGGGGTTGGGGGGCTAAACCAGAGGGGAAATTGTTCCGGAGCACATGTGTTTCTGGTGTTCCTTAGGCATTCTAATGGGCACGTAATTTACCTTGCCCAAACGCCAGCTCGCTTGAGAACAAACCCCAGCTTGGGGTGAGGGACAGGCCCGGGAAACTTGAATCCAAAACCATAAATCCCCACAAGGGTGCTGGTAACGGAAGAAAACGGTGGTAATGCCACCGAGAGAGCAATGCCAGCCAGAGTGCCGTGGCCTTGGGAACAGCCAGGACTGACGCTCCGTTTTGCATGACCACCGGCAATTTCCCTGGCTGCGGACGTAGCGCTGTTGAAGGCAGCAATGCTGCTGCTTTCTGTCCCAGGGCGTTCAGTCGCCCCCTGGGAAGTCTGGAAGCTTTGACTGAGGGACTGTTTGGGAAAGCTGGTCTGAAGGCAGAACATCTTTGGGAGGGCTGTGCAAGGAAACTGTTTTGCTCTGCTTAATGACCCACGTTCAGCGCAGGCAGGTCAGCGCGCCCACACTGGCCCGTGTAAGGTGGGACTTGTCCCATCTCAGGTGAAGTTTGAAATGTTTGCAAGCTGCAAGTCACTTTGCAAATTGCCTTATTCGTGCTCTCCTGCTCCACCCAGCTTCTGCAGTCGAGGCTTCAGCCCTCGCAGCAACCTCGAGCTCCAGCGCGGGGAATGATGGCAGGGTCTGCATCATCAGACCAGACGTGAACCTGGAGAACACCATGCTGCCCGCCAGCTTGAAAGGTGAGGGGCCGAGCGCCGCTCTGCCGGCTCGCGGCTGTGCTGGGGCCCCTTCCCGGGGCATCGGCTAGAGGGAGGCTGGGCATCTGTGTGCTGCAGAGTCACCCTCTCAGCTTGGGGGCTCTGCTGGGAAGGTGGCTCCAGTCCAACCAGGAACAGGCCTGGGGTTGCGGGCAGCCCTTTCCCCCTCCTGGGCGTGGACCAGCCGTGAGCGTGCTGCCTGCTTTCCAACAGCGGGTAGGAGAGAAAAGCTTACTGGTGCAGCACTAAAATGGCTCCCTTTTCTCACAGAAGCAAAGCCTTTGCTGGGAAAAATCTTTGACTTGCCTCTGACTCGACTTTGAACGTGGCTTCTACCTCGCTATTCTCTTTTTAAGTTCCCCAGCTAGCGCTGGTCTCAGGGCACTTAATCCAAACCAAACCCGTTTTTTTTCTGTGGATTGCCACGGAAATTCCCCCGTAGCCAGGGGAGCTGGATGGGGGAACTGTCAATGAGTGTCTCTCCTCTCTAGCCATAGCCATTTGTATGAACCTTGGAGAAGCGTCATGCTAAAAAGTTGTTTTGTCCAAAAAAAAAAGACGACAACCAAAAGAAAGGAATAGTATCGTCTGGCCAAGTTAAGACAACTGTTGTGGGGAGCTCTGAGTCCACCTCTGATGTGGGGAAAGTTCTCTGTTCTCTCTGCGCACTACTCCAGATCTGGTAGGGCGCATCATGGGATGCGTGTACCTGCTGGATCCTGCCCTCCTCACCCTTGGTGGAGGAGCGTGCGTTTGAGCGTCTTGCTCTTCCCCAGGCCTTGTGGCCTGTGATTCCAACAGGAGCGGAGCCATTTTGAAGACGCCTACCCTGGGTTGCGATTGCCCAGCAGGTGCAGTCCCGAGGAGAGGAGGCCAAAGTCGACCCCGTTTCATGTGTTGAAACTTTCCAGCCTCTCCAGCCTCAGCATGGGGAACAGGCAAGAGAGAGACGTGTTGCTGCTTTTTGACAGAGATTGCGCTGGCTCAGCTGGACCGGATAAAGCCGCTGAAGCAGATGGTTTTGAAGTTTGCAGCTGTCATCGGGCCAGTGTTTACCACCCAGCTGCTGTCGCACATCCTTCCCACTGGCGTCAGGCCCAAGATGAACTGCTTGTTGAACACGTTGGTGAGCGACAACATCCTTAAGCGGCTGAAAAGCACAGAGGTGCCAGAAGATGTCCAAGATCCTACCAAGGGGCCAGCCACCTCTCTGCGGGCAGAGCGCGGTAAGTGGTAGCAGTAAGGCGGACAAGGGAGCTCCCAGCTGTGTCCCGGCGGGGCTCCCCAGGGCATGGTGCGCTTCCCCCCGCCAGTGATGGGTGGGTGGAGCTCAGGCAGGCATGGCTGTTCGGGATGGGTTGTTCAAAGATCTTACAAGTCAATCTCAAAGCACACTAGCTTTGCACCGGAGGGAAGTCCGCACCAGCCGTCCCAAGTGCCTCTGCTCCCCTGCCTCCAAGCACTGCTCACAGCGCAGGCATGGGAGGGCTTGTGGAATCCCTGACATCCTCTCCCAGCCGCCTGCAGCGTCCAGATCAAAGATGCCCTCCAGAGTGCCCCGGGGCCTTTGACAGGCTTTTACTCGGCTTTGATTCCCCTGTGGCCCAGGGCGGGAAGCTCAGGAGGCTGGGAACCGCCTTGCCAAGAGCGGGGAGAAAGCGCTGGCCGGGGCTTGCTTCGGCTGGCGGCAACATCCCCAGCTCCTGCCTGGAGTGCAGCTGAGCACTGTGTCCCCAGGGCTGTGCTAGCGTCAGCAAGGCGAGCGGGCCCTTTCTCCCCGTGCTGCAAGGCTCGGTGTGCAGCAGCACTGGTTCTCTGCCGAGGATGTGCATGACTTTCATACCCCGGCTGGGACGGCCCTGAGCCCTGGCCCCAGCTCGGGCTGCCGCAAAGGCCCTTTGCCTTGCAGGTGTGGAGAGGCCCTCTCTGAGCAAGACGACTGTGGAGCAGCAGTCTGGCGTCCTGGCCTTCTGTGTCCTGCTGCTGCGAGAGGCTGCCTATGAGCTGTGGCCCGAGAGACAGCGGGTCGCCTTGCACTGCAAGTGTGCCGCCTTCCTGGAGCAGCACGCGCACAAATGCAAGAGCTGCAGCCAAGGGGACTTTGTTGCCTTCCACCGCTTCGCCGTCACCAGCACCCAGGACGGAGGGAGCCTTCATGGCCCTGCTGCCCAGGGCGACTCCCGCAGCTGGGAGGCCTTGGTGCTTGCAGGAGAACAGCTGAAGAGGGCTAGGACCCACGGCACTGAGGGTATGCTGTGTACCATGCTCTGCAGCCCGGGCCCTCCTGGAGGCCAGGGGTGTGTGCTGGGGATCGGGTGGGAGTAGATCTGCTAGGGATGAGCCCAGGAGGTGAGGACGACCACTGCAGACTTTCCTCAGTCTGTTGGGACCCTTGCAAGGATCCTTGCAAGCCCGCTGGGAAGAGCAGCTCTTACCCCCGGGGTACGCGAGGAGGTGTCTAACCCCCTGTTTTCTTTCCAGATGCTGCAGATGCTCTGCAGCAGCAGCAGGCTTTCAGGGAGGAGGATTTTGGGTGAGCAGACAAGGTTTTGATTATTTTTGAAGCCAGTGAGCTCAGGGTCTCCAGAGGAGACAAAGGAAGCGGCAGCATTTGGCTGCCGGTTGTGACTCTAGCTTAGGGGAGAGGCTTTCTGTGCGGTGGGAGCTGGGAGGAGATGGCCACGGCGATGAGAGAGTGCTTGAGGAAGCCCGTGGGCTCAGAGTGATCGTCACCCTCCACTGGAGCAGCCCTTGCTTTGCAGTTCCTCCAGAGTAGCGCTGCAAACTCTGCAGGGGAGACGCCGCCCCAGGGACTAGAGTGCTTTGCCTGTGGGAGGTGACAGAAAGCCCAGCTTGTCTTTTTCTCCCTACCTACAAAGCACCTGTATGAGTCCTGCCTGCCCGTGGCCTCGTGCTCTGCTTTGAACAAAGGGCTTTTGATGCCGTCTCTGTGGGGAGAAGGACCAGTATAGGTGATGCCCGTGTATTCTGTGCTCTCTTCTTCCCCTGGGAACTGTCCTCTGACTAGTGTGGCAGGGCGGTTTCTGGCAAAGAGCGAACAGACAACTGAGCTGCCCAGCAAGACCGACGGGAAGCACAACGGCACATGTGAATGCAAAGCCATCGTGGAATCGGTGCTTGTGCCTTTGGCTCGCCACTACATGGCAATGGGCGATGCTGCCAGAGCCTTTTACTACCTTCTGGAGTGCGCGGCTGCCTACCTGCATGTCTCCAACAGCTACATGGTGAGTTGCCCTGCTTGCCAGGACCCACTGTGCACGGAGTCCTCTCAGTCGCCTGGCTCTGGGCAGGACAACTTCCCCGTTGCAAGAGGGCATGCCTTCGCGGGGCCTTGGAAGGGAAATGCTGGGTCAGACCCTGACTTCTTCCTCCGGTTTGCCTCTTCTGCGGCAAGAGACACAGGGCACTGTGCCCTTAGCACGAGGAGCATTAGCAGGGAGGCGGTCTGAAGGATCACTGGTGCCTGTGCTCTGAGTCAGGGTGATTGTGTTTGAGCGGGCATCACCAGGGAGAGAAGCAGGCTCTCTTAAGACAGATGCCAGAGGCAACGGGGGAGGACAAGGCTGGCCATGGGCTCTGCACCCACGCTCACCTGCTCTCTGTGTGCTTGCGCAAAGGCCCTCATGAAGCTGAACGAAGCGGAGGTCCTGAGGAGCTCGGTAGAGAAGAAAGTGAATGTGATAGCCCGCTTTGAAGAGGCCACCTTCTTCAGCCTCAAAGGGGAGGTAAAGAGACGGGGAGGTCTGGAGGGACCGCCTGGGGGACGCAGCTGGATGCCTTCCCCAGTTGCAGTGGATATCCCTGGCATCTCCAGCCACTGGCAGATTCCTGCAGTCTCTTGGGCAACTACTCCATATCGGGATGATTCCCTTTTCCTGTGCAGGTCTGCTGTCATATGGGACGCCTGAAGCTGGCAAAGAAAATGATCAGGAAGGCGCTGAGCCTGCTCAAAAGGCAGTTTCCCCGGACCTCCGTTGGAGCCTTTGTCAAGCCGCAGCTGGAAAAGTTTCAGTGTGCCGCTTATGTTGCCAGAAGAGCATCCTCCCTTCCGCAGGAGGCCCGGTAAGAAGCAGAACTGAGAACCCGGGAAGGAAGAGCCATTTCCTACCTGGTCCCAGGCATCTGGGCCCAGACCTGCCTAGACTTGAGGCCACACCTAACCTGACACATAGGCCTTAGCAGGACCGAGGCGTTAAGGACCGATGTGCGGGTAAAACAGGCAACGACAGAGCCCCACGCTCCCTCCCCTCCCTGCGCAGTCATAGGAACAAAGCACGCCTTTTGGTAAAAAGCAGCTTGCAGCTGGGGATGTGGCTGCTGACACGTGTTGGCTGCGGCAGGGGGTTGGTGGTGACTGGGAAGAGAGCGCTGTAAAGAGGGAGTAGAGGCTGAAGAGGGGCAGGGGTCTGGAGGCAGGACCGGGACATGGGGAAGGAGCAGTAGGTGGAGGTGAGGTGTGAGAATCAGGAAGCTCAGGGGCCGATACCCCTTTTCCTGCTGGTTCCCGGCTTTGCTTGGCCCCCCCCCGGCGCTGTAGTGCCAACGTGCCCTCTCGAGCGGTCAGCTTCCCCCGGCAGCACTTCTTTGCCCCCTTCCGCTCTGGCAGCCCTCTCTCCATCAGCTCCCTTTCCTCCGAGGAGGTGTAACTGGCTTGTCCGCCGCCCTGCTTTCCCCCGGCCCTGTCCGATTTAGCACTGTACAGCTAGAGCCTCTGGGCCCAGCAGTTTCTCTTGTGTGGCAGGAGGAAGAGGCTAGCCTGGCTGCTGCGGCAGAGCTGCTGCCTTTCCTTACTGGAGCA
The DNA here is from genome assembly GCF_965638725.1 of Aptenodytes patagonicus. Lineage (NCBI taxonomy): Eukaryota > Metazoa > Chordata > Aves > Sphenisciformes > Spheniscidae > Aptenodytes > Aptenodytes patagonicus. Next base: position 840,305 of record NW_027472001.1, read on the forward strand.
CCTCTTCAGCCTGGAGGGCACTTCCAGCGGACGGACGTTCTCCCGCCTGGCAGCGCGCATGAAGGCCAACACGGACAGGGCGGCAGACTCCTATCGGGCAGCAGACTCCCGCCACAGATAGACTTAAACCAGAAGGGTGGAGCTGAAGTCAGCTAATTACACATCTCCTCCATGATGACCTTTGTTGTTGGGCCTTTCTTTCTGAGGCACGGAAAGAGACACTGTCTTTCGTTGCTGTGGAGGGCTACTGTTGCTCCAGCAGTGATGGCCTTTGTTGTTGGGCCTTTCTTTCTGAGGCACGGAAAGAGACGCTGTCTTTCGTTGCTGTGGAGGGCTACTGTTGCTCCAGCAGTGATGGCTACAGCTCTCTTGCAGGTCCCGGTGCAGACTCGTGATTGAAGACGCTTCTGATTTTAGGTCACGTTAAAACCAGAGGCCCTCTAAAACCAGAGGCCCTCTCTGTTGCTCTTGTTCCTCACCACCCACGTACGGTCAGCCAGCGACTGCTGCTCCCTATCTTTCCCCAGCTAAAGGGGAGGAGAAACCTGTATAAAAAGGCAGGGGGTGACAGGAAAAGCCCCAGACGCCGAGGGGACTTGGGACAGCTATCGCCAAAGGTTTTGCCTTGTCTGAACCCGTCAGGGGACTGGAAACAACACGCCCTTCTGCCTAGCATTGCCCCCAAGTCAGCGTCTGCAGCAAAACTCTACAATTACGGTGTATAAGCAGCGCCGCAGACACTGGGGAACAATGTGGGGACACAGCACGCAGGCAGGTCATACATCCGCTCCTCCCTCCCGGCCAGCTGGCAGCACTCCTTCTAGTGGCAGAATTCCTCAGGCTCGTCCCCTCTGGCTGCCTACCAAGGGCTTGGGCAGGAGAAGGGTTTGCATCCGGAGGTTACCTTCCGCGCTTCGCACTGAGGCACCTGTAGGTTTGTGGCAGACCTCAAAATTGCGGGCATAGCTGCCGCTGTGCTCACTGAGATGGGCAGGAGCTCACTGGCGAATTGCAGCTCGGTTCGGGAACGGCAGGATGGCAGGGGCTTCATTCAAGGAGCTTCCAGTTGCCTGCAGGAGCTCTGCATATGCAGATTTTCCTCTGGCACCCTCCTTAGCACACAAGTTCCACGGCCACCACAGAAACATCGGGCATGCTGAGCTTACAGCTGTGCCACGCCTTCTGGCCCAGAAGCTTCCATTTCGTCACACAGGTGTTAAGCAGGACTGGGGTCCCTCTGGCTGCAGGTAACGGCCTCCCTGCTGCCAGCTGGGACCGTCAGTATGTGTGGCATCTACTACAGTGGCCAGTTATGCCTTCAGCTAGGAAGGCTGTGGCTGTGCCGCAAACAACTGCCTTCCTCCTTACGTTTCTGTCTTACAGAGTATGGAAATAGATGTCCAGCTGGCTGTTTGAACGGTGCAGGTTTTCACCGGCACTGGCGTGCACTGCTGGCCTCAGACTAGCTCCTTGCAAACTCCACCATCTTTTCCGTCCTTTCACAATGGTATATATATTGCAAACGGACACCTGCAAACGCCTGAGAGTAACATAAAGGCTTGGTGGAAAAGTAAAATGAAATGAAATAAAATAATCATATCTATTTGTCCATAGCCGCTTCTTCTTCTTCCTCCCTCTTTTTCCTCTCACCCATTCTTTCTTCTTTAATTTCTGCTCGGCTTCTGTTTCCAGCTACGCTGTGCCTGGTCTCTCTCTGAAGCCCACCCTTGCAAACCACCCACCTCAGAGCAGTTCTCAAATTTTTCCCATTGATCTTTGCCTGTCTCAGTAGCTGGAAGCAAAACAAACTCCAAAGCTTCTGTTAAACTCTGGGTGCATGGCCGCATGGATGTGAAGAGACTGAAAGTTGGTACTGAGTCAAGCCAGAGCCGGGAGGAGCGTTCAGTCGAGATTTTTGCAGTGGGCTTGCAGAGGACGCAGACCCAGGTAGACGCGCTTCTGGATAGGCTCCCCCTTGACATCCAAGCCCTCGCACATGGGAAGCGAATCTTTGTAGGCCAGCTGTTATTCTTGTACGGTTTCGATCTAGCGGAGGCAGTGGGGCTTCCTGCCTTTGTGCTGGTGGTGGGTCCACCCCTCGCTGGTGCTGGGCAAAACAAAATCTGGAGGGGAGCAAGAGGTGGCGATGTTGTAATGGGCTCAGACTGGCAGCAGGCAGCTGTCTCTTCTCGAAATGAGCGGCTTAGCTTAACTGCAATAACGGGCCGGCTGGATTATTGTGGTGATTCCACCTCATTTTGTTGTATCTTTGGGGGGGGAACAGTCCCCCAGGCTGAGCCCATGGCGTTGCCCCGTGCTCCAGGCCCTGTTCCAGGCCGTGAGGGCTCCCTGTGGCCGCAGCAATGGGACACTGTGGCCACGCCCCCCAGGGCGCGGCCCCGCCCTCAACCACCACCCATGGGGCATGCCCTGCTGCACACCTGTCTGTCACCTCGGGAGGGCGGGGCCCTGTGGGGGCTGCCCACAGGGGAGGGAGAGAGAGAGAGAGAGACTGCTCCGCCCTGCCCCATCCCAGGACAGGGCCGTGTGCAGCAGAGGCCCTCCCCCACGCCCCCGCAGGGCCGTGTGCAGCGCAGCGCCCTCACCTCGTGGGGCCCTCTCTGATGCTGGTTCCCTGGTCATGGCTGTAGTGGGTTGACCCTGGCTGGATGCCAAGGTGCCCACCAAAGCCGCTCTATCACTCCCCCTCCTCAGCTGGGCGGGGGAGAGGAAATACAACAAAAGGCTCCTGGGTCGAGATAAGGACAGGGAGATCACTCATCAATTACCGTCACGGGCAAAACAGACTCGACTTGGGGAAACTAAATTAATTTATTACCATTCAAATCAGAGTCGGGTAATGAGAAATAAAACCAAATCTTAAAACACCTCCCCCCCACCCCTCCCGTCTTCCCAGGCTCAACTTCACGCCCGATTTCCTCTACCTTGTCCCCGCCCCGAGCGGCGCAGGGGGACGGGGAATGGGGGTTGCAGTCAGTTCATCACGCGTTGTCTCTGCCGCTCCTTCCTCCTCACGCTCTTCCCCTGCCACATCCCTCCCACGGGAGACAGTCCTCCACGAACTGCTCCAATGTGGGGCCTTCCCACAGGCTGCCGTTCTTCACAAACCGCTCCAGCGTGGGTCCTTTTCACTTGTCCTTCCCACGGGGCGCAGTCCTTCAGGAACGGGCTGCTCCAGCGGGGGTCCCCCCACGGGGTCACAAGTCCTGCCAGCAAACCTGCTCCATTGTGGGTTCCTCTCTCCGCAGGTCCACAGGTCCTGCCAGGAGCCTGCTCCAGCGCAGGCTTCCCACGGGGTCACAGCCTCCTTCGGGCACCCACCTGCTCCAGTGTGGGGGTCCTCCGCAGGCTGCAGGTGGATATCTGCTCCACCGTTAACCTCCATGGGGACAACCTGCCTCACCATGGTCTTCACCACGGGCTGCAGCGGTATCTCTGCTCCGGTGCCTGGAGCACCTCCTCCCCCTCCTTCTGCACTGACCTTGGTGCCTGCAGGGTTGTTTCTCTCACATAGTCTCACTCGAGTCCCTCCCGGCTGCTGTTGCGCAGCAGTTTTTTCCCGTTCTTAAATATGTTATCACAGAAGCGCTACCACCGTCGCTGATTGGCTCAGATTTGGTCAGTGGCAGGTCCATCCTGGAGCCGGCTGGCATTGGCTCTGTCGGACACAGGGGAAGCTTCTAGCAGCTTCTCACAGAAGCCACCCCTGTAGCTCCCCCCGCTACCAAAACCTTGCCACGCAAACCCATTGACCCATCTGGCGAGTCTCCCAACCGGGTATCGTGGACCTGTCGGTGAAGGAAGGTTTTTCCCTTTGGGTTTTAATCCTTTCTCTGAAAACAGGGTGATTCATGTCCTAGAAATGACAGTTCTTTCTGTTTTATGAAGCGTGGGGGAGTTGGTCAGACTAAAATGCCTACGTGGGATACGTGTGAACCTGAGCAGACTACTTGCCTCCCACCTGACCATGACCGAGTCCTGAGGACATCAACTCCACGAGGCATTTACTTGCACTGGTGGTCCATCATAAGGACCGTAACATCCATCTCTCTGGATGCCCTGGTAAGTCCTCTTCGTCCCTGTCTGCCTATGTTTCTGTGTTTCTTCCTTCAAAGGCTGTGTCACACACCCAAGCTCCAAGACTTAAAAGGAATTAAAGGGCCAGAAGTGCAAGCCAGGCCAACAATAACTCTCTATCAAAGTTTAAACCGTAACAAACATGTCAAGCAGCAGTCGTCTCTGAGACTAAAGATATCCTACAGCATGAGTCCTACAGACTCAATGATTCTATGACTCTATTTAAAAGACGTGTAGATGAGGCGCTTAGGGACATGGTTTAGTGGGCATGGTGGTGTTGGGTTGACGGTTGGACTCGATGATCTTAGAGGTCTTTTCCAACCTCAATGATTCTATGATTCTATGATTCTATGATTTGAGTGTAGATCACCTGAAGGATGCCTCAAGACTCTTCAGATGCATCCAGTCATCGGGAGGTGGTTTCAGATCCTCTCCACAGTTGTGCTGCAACTGTGAAGAGTTACAGAGATCCTCCAGAGGGTAGAATTAGTGCCGCTTCATGCTGTGGTGGGTTGACCTTGGCTAGCCGCTAGCTATCCACCAAGCTGCTCTATCACTCCTGCGCCATCCGCCGGACAGGGGGAGAAAATGTGGTGAAAAGCTCATGGGTCGTGGTAAGGACAGAGAGATCACACCAATTACAGTCACGGGCAAGACAGACTCGACTTAGGGCAATTCAATTTATTGCAAATTAAACAGAGTAGGATAATGAGAAACACGAACACATCTTAAAACGCCTTCCTCCCACCCCTACCGTCTTCCCAGGCTCAACTTCACTCCCGACTCTTCTACCTCCGAGCGGTGCAAGGGGACAGGGAGTGGGGGTTGCGGTCAGTTCATAATGCTTTGACCCTGCCGCTCCTTCCTCCTCACGCTCTTCCCCTGCTCCAGTATGGCATCCCTCCCACAGGAAACAGGCCCGAACTTCTCCAGGGTGGGTCCTGCTCGTGGGCTACAGTTCTTCAAGAACTGCTCCAGGAAGGGTCCTTGCCACAGGGTGCAGTCCTTCAGGAACAGACTGCTCCAGTGGGGGTCCCCCGCGGGGCCACAGGTCCTGCCAGAAAACCTGCTCCTGCCAGGAGCCTGCTCCAGCATGGGCTCTCTATGGGCTGCAGCTTCCTTCAGGGCACATCCACCTGCTTTGGCGTGGGGTCCTCCACAGGCTGCAGGGTGGATATCTGCTCCACCGTTAACCTCCGTGGGCTGCATGGGGACAACCTGTGTCATCATGGTCTTCATGACGGGCTGCAGGGGAGTCTCTGCTCCGGTGCCTGCAGCTCCTCCTCCTCCTCCTCCTCCTCCTCCTCCTCCTTCTTCATTGACCTTGGTGTCTGCAGAGTTGTTTCTCTCACATATTCTCACTCTTTTCTAACAGCTGCCGCCCAGCATTTTTTACCCTTTCTTAAATACATCATCACAGAGGCGCTACCAGCATCGCTGGCGGGCTCAGTTTTGGCCAGCTGGGGCTCCAGCTTGGAGCCGACTGGAACTGGCTCTGTCCGACACGGGGGCAGCTCCTGGTGTCTTCTCATAGAAGCCAGCCCTGCACCCCCACCCTGCCCCCACCCGCTACCAAAACCTTGCTACGTAAACCCAAGACGCCAGGTTGCTGCAGATCACCTCCGCCTCAGCTGATTCCCTCCAGCACACTGGATTGCCCCAGCACACTGCAACAATTTGTGTCTCTTTGGCATAGCCAGGGCCAGGATACCCTTTTTTCAAACATTCTGTCACTTCATCAGGATCCCACACTTGTTCGGGGGTGAAGTCCCAGGCCACCGGCGGTGACAACCCTTCCGGGTACCTGCCCATATTCTCCCACACACCTTGCCACCCATAACCACACCGCCTTGCGTCATATCCCTGTGCTGATCTTTTTAAAGAGTTGGTTAACCTTTGCAAAAGCAGAAACAATAGTCTGGGGAAGTACCAACAGGAGTATTGTGGTTACCCAAGGCTGTTCAAGATACTGAAGAGCTATTGTAACAAGAGAGAAAACATCTACTCCACAGGAGAAAAAGGGGAAGGTGCCATTCTGTGTTTCTTCCACCGACTGGCTCTCGGAGGAGAAAAAGGACAAAGTGTAAGTAAGTGTTAATGGTCTCCATCAGATGGTTCCCAAAATACAGGGAAGGCATCAGTGCAGGGCCCACATACCAAATTAGGCTCAAGGCCACTGCTTTTATCGTCATTCTCCCAGGTAAAACACCGCCAAGTGCTACACAGCACAGCAAAGAAGGGAGCATGGCACGGATCAGATAACCGATGTCGGGAACAGGTAAGTCAACATCACGACCAGCAACTGTTAAACAGATGTAATCATTATAGGTTCCCTGCAATAGGCTCTGGTCAAATCTTTTGTTACTCCAGACCCTTTGAGCCCCACGTTGGCTTTAACTGCGGTAGGCAGCTGAGCACCACATAGCTGCTCAATCGCTTGCCAACCCGCAGTGGGATGGGGAGAGAATCGGAAGGGTAAAAGTGCAAAAACTTGTGACTTGAGATGAGGACAGTTTAATTAAAAGGGGGGGGGGGGGAGGGGCGGGGGGCGGGAAACAACAAAGAAAAACAAAACCAAGAAAAGTACGTGACGCAAAAAACCCCAGTTGCTCACCACCAACCAACTGATGCCCAGCCAGTTCCTGAGAAACAGCAGCCCCCCGCAAATATCCCCTCCCCACCCACCCCACCCCACCCCACCCCACCCCGATTTTATTGCTGAGCACAACATCATATGGTGTGGAATACCCCTTTGGTCAGCTGGGGTCAGCGGTCCCAGCTGTGTCCCCTCCCAACTTCTTGTGCACCCCCAGCCTGCCCGCTGGCGGGGCACTGGGAGAAGCAGAAAAGGCCTTGCTGCCGTCTAAGAACTGTTCAGCAGTAACTAACACGTCCCTGTGTTATTCACTGTTGTAATAACAAATCCAAAACATAGCACCGTACAAGCTGCCGTGAAGAACTTTAACTCTATCCCAGCTCAAACCAGCACACAGAGGCACCGTTACAATTAAAGACACACACACATTCAATTGCAGATACAGGCATAAACCCTATAGAATGACAGATACAGTTAGAGCCACAGACACCGTAACATGCACAACTGCAGGCACATGAACAGCCACACCAGTTATTACACGTACAGTTGCAGACACAATTACAGATAAGGATACAATTATATGTACAACTGCAGAGCCAAGTACAGTCACAGGCACAAGCACACATTCCATTACACCTACAACTACAGCTACCGCTTGTGACACCGTTACCAGTAGAGGTGCCGTTAAACAAACAGGTACTGCTCCACATGCAGTGTGTGAAGGTACACATACAGATACCAGTACGGACGCAGATACAGGTACAATTAGACATGCAGGTACCCATATAGATACCGTTACAGACACCGATACCAACAGAGGCAGAGACACCGATACTGATACCATGAGAGATACCACTGCCGATTCCATTGCAGATGCAGATGCCATTGGAGACGCCACGGCAGACACAGACGCCACTGCAGATGCAGTGTTGCAGAAACACGTAATATTTCAGATGCAACTGCAAATGGAGATGCCCTTGGAGAGACAGATGCCACTCCAGATACCCTTGCATACGCCGCTGCAGATGTTCACAAAACTGGAGGTGCAGAGAGCGTTGCAGATTCCCTTGCAGACAGAGGTAGCATTGCTGATGCCGATACCATTTCAGAGGAAGGTATCTCTGGGGATGCCGTTGCAGATGCAGATAACATTTAGGATGCCAATGCAGATGAAGATAACATTGCAGATGCTACTGCAGATGCAGTTAGCATGGCAGATGCAGCTACCAATGCAAATACCACAGCAGATGGAGACGCCAGTGCTCATGCAGATACGACTGCGCGTACAGAGACAATAGCGAATGCCAAAAAAGATGCAGAGATGGCTGGAGATGCAGATACCAGTACAGATGCAGATACAGGTACTCTCAGACATACAGGTACTCGTATAGATACCATTACGGACACCGATACCAACAGAGGCAGAGACACCGATACCGAGACCTTTCATTGCATCTGAAATTGTATCTGCATCTGCCATCGTACCTTCAATGGCACCTGCATCTCCTATGGCATCTGCCACGGCATCTGCAGTAGCATCTGCATCTGAAATGGCATGTGCATGCCGTTCCTGACAATGATGAAGATGCAGACACCAAACCAATGCAATTGCAGATACAGACGCCATTTCAGACGCTGCAGCTGCAGATTCTGCTGCAGCTGCAGCTACCATTGGAGAAATCACTGCAGACGCCATTGCTGAGGCAAAGTCAGGTGCAGAGACCTTTGCAGATGCAGATATCTTTGCAGCTGCAGGCAGCGTTGCAGATGCAGAGGCCATTGCAGATTTCATTGACAATGCCATTGCAGATACACCCACGGACAGAATACCATTTGAAAGACACCCATTCAATTGCAGATACAATGCCAGGTGCAATGGCAGACGCAATGGCAGGTACAGACACAATACACCCACCATAAGAGAGACCAGTACAGTCACAGACAGAATTACACCTACAATTACAGACACAAGACGAGCCACAGACACGAGTACACGTTCCATTACACCTATAAATACAGACACTGATCTCATTCCTGATAGGGGTACCATTACAGAGGGAGGAGCCGTTACACACCCAGGTAGTGCTGCACATGCCATTGAAGACACAGGGAGTACTGGCACCAGCGCTGCTATCTGCAATGGCATCAGCATCTGCAACAGCATTGGCAATGTTATCCACAATGGTACCTGCCTCCGCAGTGATGGCTGCATTGGAGACCTGCAGCCAACAGTAGAGTTGCACACATAGCTTTCCAGACGCAGAAACCTTTGCAGATGGCATCGCAGGTTCAAATACCACTGCAGGCACCATTTCAGATGCCCGTACCACTCCTGATACCTTTGCAGATGCCATTGGCAAAGCAAGTCACACTGCAGCTGCAGGTACCACTGCAGTTGAAGAAACTGTTGCAGATGCCACTGCAGATACTGATCCCGTTACAGACATCGATAACATTACACATACCGATACAGAGACCAAGGCCTTTACAGATGCCATCACCGATACCGTGACAGATCCTGGTACCAGGACAGAGACAGCGATACCATTACAGACAGTCACACCCATACCGAGACCGTGACTGGTAGAGTGGTACCGTTAGAGAGAGCCTTGCTGAGGCTATTTCAGCCAGCGAGGGAATTTGGCTTGCCCTTGCTCATCCCCATGGGACAGCTCAGACTCCAGCCCAGCAACTTGGTTTGGTTAAAACAGATTTTGCCAAACTTAGGCAAGCGGTCACGGCTCATGGACTTGCTTTGGGTTTGGACTCCAGTGTCTGGTATTCGGAAGGCTTGCAAACATTTCTGAAGTTGTGCCATGCCCCTTCAGAGTCTGACCGTCTTGTTAGTGTAATTATCCCCGCCAAGTCACCTGTAACCAGCAGCCAGAGCTTGATGGGGTTAGTTAGCAGCTCAAGCAGAGTGAAGGGACAGAGCTCTCACATCGATTAACAGCAGTCAAGATCAAACTGGAATGTAATAATATTGCCTTCTTCCTGGGAGTCAGGCCCGTGCAAGGCGGGTCAGCATGTCCTACACCATTACTTCAAGGCTGGAAGCTGCAAGCCAGATCATTAATTTCCCTCCTCGCTTTGCGGAAAAGATCAACATTTTGGGGCTTGCAGCTGGGATTGGCTCACAGAGCACACAGCTTACAAAATTAAAGGAAGCAAATGGGCAGTATTTTGGACACTTCTCTGATGCCAGTAATAGCACAGTAGGATGCAGTAAGCATCAGTGAAGGCTGCTCATGTTTGGCTGCTGTGCTCACCTGTACTTTTGCATCAGGAGAAAGCAGCACAAGCGTCAGTATGTCAAGGAGCAAAGAGCTGGTGTTTCCATGAGTGTCCAAGCAGTTGGGTGGTGTAAAAGCCAGTTCTTCGCTGGCCGAGGAGGGAGGCAAGGATGCTTAGCATAGAATTACCAAGGGAATTTACTCTTTAATATTTTAGCGATGTGCATAGCAGTGCCCCAGCCTAATGCATGGGGGACCCCAATACGGAAGAAAGCAGGGTTTACAGATGTTACAGTACAGTTGTGTAGACCAATCCAATTACTTACGTGAAGGGGTGGGCTAATCAATTACTATTGCTCACATAATTGGTATGTACTTGTCCCGTGCAGGACCAGCACATGCTTGTCCCGTGCAGGTGGTGCAGACTTATGGTCAGTGGTGTGTTAATCTTCGTTGCTCTAAACCGATGTCCCACGCGGGCAGGGGGGGGTTCTCCTGGATTTGGGTCGGTTGCAGTTCTGGCTGTGGTTTCCTCCCCCTTCTTGGTGATCCTTCACATTTGCGCACAATTTCATAGAATCGTAGAATAGTTAGGGTTGGAAGGGACCTCTAAAGGTCATCTAGTCCAACCCCCCTGCCGCGGGCAGGGACATCTTCAACTAGATCAGGTTGCTCAGAGCCCCGTCCAACCTGACCTTGAATGTATTATTTATTCTAAAAAAGCATCATCTTCTGACGTACAGTACCCCTGTTGGTCCTGGTAACAGGGACGCCGGAAGGGGTGAGGCTGAGGTGAGTCCAGAGAAATCCAGGTGTCCAGTGAAGAGGCATCGTCAGTGAGAGAGCAGCTGGGACAAGTGGGCAGAGGCGAGGCGTCTGCGCTCACGTTCCTGTACAGCTGGGCGAGCTCTGCTGCAAAGGTCCACGGGGATGGGCTGGAGCTGTTGTTGAAAATCTCATTTTCTTGGGCAATCTCACCCTTTCTTGTTCCTTCTCCTGACTCTGCTTTGCCTTTATCATTAGCTCGATCGTCACTTTTCCAGGCAGAGTCAGTATCGGCTTGTCCCAGTGCTTCTTCATCTCTCTGGGTCCTTCTGGACAAAGGGGTTTCAGAAAAGACTACTCGTTGATAGCAATTAGGAGGCCAGTTAAAAAATGGTACAGCAGAAATCTCAGCAGAGTACTGCCAGCAGCTGCCTTGGCACTCCAGGATACTCTAACTGCAAATACTTCATTGCCAACTGCAGCAATAACTCACTCTGGGGAAAAGCCAACTCACGGGTCTCTCTTCCTCCACCGTGAAATGACTATGCAAGACACCACTGTCCCAGGCAGCAGCACACCCAAGGCTGCTGCAGTCCCCGGGATATAGTACTTGCGCAGCTCTTCGTGATCAGCAGCCTCAGCCTTTTTCCCAGCATCCGCCCCTGGAGGAGGAGAAGAGGCAATGCCACACGTTACTGTGCTCTGCGCTACAGATAATCTCACAGGGTACTACTTCACATGCCCCGGAGAGTTTATTTGTCAGTGGTTGGTGCCTCTGGCTCTGGTGTCTTAGCACCTTAGAAGGATTGTTTAAACTTCTCGGGGAGAAGAGCCCGCATGCCAGTGAGCAGCTGCACCAGCGCTACCCCTGGCTGTTCCTCCGGGCTGCAGGCCAGGGCTGCGTGCTGGGGAGCTGCGGTTCATCCAAGGAGAGCACTGCAGGGACAGAGCAGAAATGCTCCTGTTCTCCCAAGCGGAAATCTCCCAAGCACTCCCCTCCAGGACGTCTCTGAGGCCGAAAGATGGGATCCAGCCCACGGGCTATTGCCTGGCTCCTGCGGTGCCGCTTGCTCGTCACCCCCAGCCCCGATGCACACGTTGGGGGAAGGCTGGCCCCGGGACAGCACGGCACAGGGCTGGGCTGTAGCCCTCAGACGGCCTCATTCCCAAAAGGGCAAAGTTCCCAGATTCCTAGGAACTGGGTGTGGTGGGAGGTGAGCAATCGCTAACCGCATCCAGAGAGGTCTACGACTGTCTCTCTGGCACGCTGCTGGCAATAACCTCCACACGCCAGAGGCAACAGTCGTCCTCAGAGAGCAGCTCCTGGCTTCGCTGACAACACCTTCTCTGCACTAACACTTCCAGCTTTGGCTGCTGGCATGATGTGCAAGAGCGGGCTCCGGGGGAAGAGCCTGCAGGCACACAGTGATTCTGACTGGTGATACCGGGTGACCACGGGACAGCAATTACCTGGCGTGCCGGTTTCTTGCATTGCCTCTCTTTCTTCATCTGAGACTGGCACTGTGTGACTGCTTCCCTTCCGAAAGGCCTCCTTCTGCACGGTCTCACGGTCCGTCTCTTTAGAAAGAAAGCGGGACAGTTTAAGGAGAAGGAACCGTTCCTCAGCAGGAACACGATACCTTCAGGGGGCGATACTCTCCAAAGACAATAATAAAGCTTAAAAACAAAGCCTGGGTGCATCTAGTCCAAACAATGTGTCATTCATCGTGAAAAAATTAAGCACGTGACGCTTTCCACTTTACCAGTACAGACAGCAAAACCTGACCTGCTGGGAAACCAGGAAATTGCATGGGACCTTCCTGTTCACGTTACATGTAGTGCATTTTTGGCAAACTGCAAAATGATGCTAAATTACATCCTTCAAAGAGGATGGGAAAAAGCCGCAGCCAGTTCAGCTGGGGAAAGAGCCCTTCTGAGAAGCACATCCCACCCTGCCAACTCCATCACACAAGAAGGATTACAGACAGACACGGTGGACTGAACCCCAAGCTCTTGCAACCATCTTCCGGGCACTTTCACAAGCGGCAGTGAAGAGCCCACTGTCCCCCAAAACAAGAAGAAAACCACAGCCAAGTTTTCTGAAATGTAATTAGAAACGGGGAGCTAAACCACCCAAGACTGAGTTAACCAAATGAACCACCCAAGGCCAGCCTCAAGCTGGGTGTCCAGCTCCGGCCCGCCCCTGAGCCCGCGGTGTCACCGAGAGTCCACAGACATCAAGGACAGCAACGAGGCCGGACCAGGCTGTGAAGCCTGGGCTGCTCTGATCCCAGCCGGGGTATCAATCCCGCCTGCAGCGCAGGCAAAGCCTGCCGGTCCCAGCCACTGAAATCTGCCTGCGCAGGCTCTCCACTGCCCAAGGGCCCTCTCCCCTCCAGCGACTGGCAGCGTGCTGGCCCTCTCATGCCTCGTGAGCAATTAGCTCCTCCGCAAGTCCCTCACGCACTCCGGGAGCACCACCAAGAGTCATACTCGTGCCACCACAGCTATCAGTCTGCAGGCTGAAAGTCCATCACAAACAGAAATGCCTGCAGAATCAGCATCTGCACCCGATTTCCAACATTAGGAAAGGGCAGCCAAGATTTCTGGGGATGTCATTCCTGCCTTCAACTTGCCCAGCTGCAAGCCGGGCTGTGCACGAGCTGAACACAAACGCAGCACACGCCGGTTCCGGACATCTGGAGACCAGCGTCTGCACAAAGCAGCTCTGACCAGTAATGCTACCACTGGGGCAGCAGCTGCCCCTGGCACTCAGCTTGAACCACAACTGGTAGCAGACGCTGTGCTGGACCATCTCTGGGGCTCACCAGCCCACTCCAGTTGTGAAATCGAGTGGCACTGCAGCCAGGCTCTGACTCATCCCTTCCTGCTGCGTAGGCTACAGCACGTCCACAAACGCATCTGAAACTTCAGCTTCCAAAGTCGTACGGTTAACAGCGTGAAACGTACCAACCAGGGGCTGCTTTCTCCAAGTCTTTCAGGATTTCCTTTGGAACTTGAGATATCTTTTGGGAATACTTCCCTATAGGAGCTTTATACTTTCCTCTTCGAGGACATCAACAGAAAGTATGAGGGCAAATGTCACATGAACAAAATATTGAAAAGGAGTGCTTGTTCTGTGAAGTCAATAAAGACTGACTACTCGCTCTTGGGCTGCCAGCTGGGATCCAGCCCGGGATCCAGCCAAGGAGCTGGAAAAGCCCTCCCTGTGGCCACATCTGCAACCAAACACCCATGAGAAGTTAACATCACATGTTCCGATCTACACCGTCATAACTGAATAGCGGAACATAGACGGGGGTCACGTAATGACATGGCACACACATGCAGGCGTGTGACATTCTCACACCTGCAGAGGCGCCTGCCTGACATTTGGGCTTTGAGCTGGCAGCTCTCAAAGGAAGTAGAAAGCCACGACGTGCCACTCAGGAGCATCTTGCAAACATTTACCAGGTGCCTGCCGTGGCCACTAACCAGGCACGGAGCTGTCGGGAGAAAGGACTCCCTGGAGCTCGCACCAGCTCTAAGCTCAACCCCAACATGCCTGCTGGCTTCGCAGTCAGCACTGGAAGCAGCACAGGGGCGGAGCAGCTGGCAAAGACAGCTTCACAAGGCAGAGCCCCCTGGGGCACATCACTGAGCCTGACCCTTTCCCTCTCTGCTCTTCTGCGTGCCCGAGCATCAGCCAAGAAAGTAGTAAGTTAAATTTCACGTGAACAGAAAATTAAAACGTAAGTGCTCATTCGTTCAAGGGACTTACCTGTGGGATCGCCCTGAGGCTCACGGACAGGCTCAAGTTGAGAAGTCAAGTAGCCGTTGTCTACAGGGCCAGCTCTAATCAAGCAGAGATGGAAGACGCTTCCATTGCGTGTTGTGATCTACCTCTTCCTTAGTGACCTGCTGTGACTGGAAGCGGGGCAGGCAACAACACGGGACCCAGATGCAGGCTGAGATTTCCAAAGCTCAGAGGGGCCTTGTGACCTCTTGGCTGGGACCTGGCAGCTTTCAAACTACTGTCTCCAGGCCACGTGCAACACCCCTCAAGGACCAGACGGACAAACACAGGGCCTCTCAGGGCCTTCTTACCAGGAGACCTCTCACCCACACAACAGGAAGCCCACACTACAGCGGGAGCATGGAGCACCAGAGGAAAAAATGATCATTCACCACTCTTGTAGAGAAGAGCCTGCTGGCCACTGGAAGGCTGAACTATCACAACAAAAGATTAACAAATAAGAAACCAAGTATTAACAAAGACAAAAGGCCAGTAACAAATGAAGACTGAATACTTACCTCCGGGATACCACCCGGGCTCAGGAACAGGATTCCACTGAGTGGCTTGATCAACAAGGACTGCAGGAACCAAACACACGTAATCAAACACAGGTGAGGAGAGTTTCCACTGCATGTTCTGATCTGCTTCTTCCTGAGTCACCTGCAGTGACTGGAAGGGGGTGAGGTAATGACATGGCACACATACCAAGGTGTTGGTTCCCACAGCTAAAAAGGAACATGGGTGACCTTTTCTCTGAGACCTAGCAGGTCTTCAGGCAAAGAAATATTCATGACTCATCTGGGCAACGCCCGCAAGGCACAAAAAGCTCTTGGAAGGCCTTAAGAGGATCTTAGGTAAAATTGCACATGAATAACCTATTGAAACATAAGTGTTTATTCCCTCAAGCAGACAGACATTGATAACTTACCTCTGGGACGCCCCCAAGGATCGCCTCCCCATAAGCAGGATCCAGCTGAGAAGCTCGATAAGCACTGCCAATGCCATCATCTGGAATCAAGCACAGATCAGAGAAGCTTCCATGCGCACAGAGGAAGCCCACGCTAAAGAACTGGAGGAAAAAGCAATTGTCTACGCTTCTCGTGGACAAGAGCCCGTGAAAGGCTGCACCAGTGCTACCCCTGCGTGTTCCTGTGGGCCAGGGACCTGCAGTTCGTCCAAGGGGAGCAGGGCTGCAGGACTAGAGCAGAAACGCTCCTGTTTTCCCGAGCAGACATCATCTGAGCACGCCGCTCCGGGACGTCCCCGAGGCTGAAAGCCACAGGGACTCAGTGCCCAGGTCTCTCACCCCGCACCACTGCTCCCGGCCCCCTCGCCTGCCCGGAAAACACCCCCAAAGTGGCCGCAGACCCTCCACACCTCCCCGCGGGGTGTCTGCCCCCCCTGCCCGCACCATGGTGCCTGCCTGGCTTGCCTGGCCCAGCCCGGCTCAGCTGCTCTCCCGGACCCAGCCCTAGCCCTGGCCCCACTGCCACCCCGCTGAGGTGCGGTGGGTGCCACGCCGCACTGCTTGGGGCTGGGTGCTGTCCCCCTGCCCGCCTACCTGCTCCCTGTGCTCGTCTCAGAGCAGCCTGGGTGTCCTGGGCTTGCAGGGCCACCAGGAGGAGGAAGAGGAGGAGGCGGGTGAGGACCACGGCCCCCCAACTCTCACACCGTGCTGCTGCTGCTGCGGCCACGGGCTCTGAGACCTCACGGCCCCGTTGGGCCACGCCTTACGCCAGGCCTCCCCAGCGAACACCCGTTGCCAGCAAATTACTGAATCTGCACACTCCTGCATTTCCTTGTTCCATACGAGCGTGGAAGGAGCAGAAGTGGAAGAGGGTCGGCCTATTTTGGGAGGCAGCACTGCGTATGAGAGTGCACAGGAACTCAGGTCTTACTTCCCAGAAGTCAATCCATACCAAAAGCTCCGTAGGAAGATTGCATAAAAAAGCCAATTGCAAGGGCCTTTACTTGCTACTGTTTTTTCTCAGACAGCACTCTAGGAAGAAACTAGCTTTTCCTGCTAGTTTTGCTACAGCTTCGTTACCTTGAAAGATGAAACTTCTTACTTCTGCTACTCCCAAACAGCCTCGCAGCCCAGCAAAACCATACTGCAGGGAGGAAACCTTCACCATGCAAAGATGGGCACGCCACGGGAATACGTTACTCTCAAAGAACAGACTCTTTCAACCACTCTTCCTCTTGCTTACCAAAGTTCTGACACTGTTAGAAAACAACAACAACAACAAAGCGGGGTTCTCATTCACATTTTATTGAGCCCGTTATATCAGCCATTCAACGGTAGGTCCAACTCCAGCCCGAAGCCCAGAATAAGAAATGCCATCTTGAAGTTTCTGGAAGAAGGAAGGGCTTTGAAGCGGCAAGACCAGAGAACATTCATGAAGGCACTGTCGTGCAGGTACGCATCCCTGATCACAGACCAACTGCACCGTTACCTGAGTAAGTGATGCGCTCAGCTAACTTGCAGCCAGTGACGTCTGGAAAAGTAGCGCACGGTCTCTTGTTCATTAGCGCCGAGCACGTTGGTTGGAATTGGGTCTGCGAAGAAAACCATATGCAGTTAGTCTGGTTTATTCGAGTACATTAGGACAAGCCCAGTTCACGTTTACGAGGAATCACAGCAGGTCCCACCTGTCCCTGCAGACCCCAACACCACTCCTGTGCAGCATCCCGAGGAGCAGTAAGCGCAGAACAAGAAACCTTCCTTCAAAATAAGGCCCACAGCCTGCTCGAAATTTCAACAAGAGGCACAGAGCACCAGCTGAGAATAACCTCTGCTTTAACTATGCCGAGCTCCGCCGTCTCCATAAGGAGATCAGCTTCCAAATGAGCCCTAGCCCTAAAAACACACATCTTCCCTAGGGCAATGCAAGGTAAACACCAGAGCACAGGGACACCTGCTCATTCCGTTTAAGCTGATGGGGAGAAGGACAGAGGACTAGAAAGAGAAAAATAAGGCGAGAGAGGAGACAGGGGAGCCGAGAGAGAAAGACAGGTACAGGGAAAAGGCTAGAGAGATGGAGAAATCAAGAGAAATCGGGATGAGGAGCCCTGCAGAGAGATGGAGGAAGAAAAGGTACGGTCGGGGAGCAGGACAGAGGCATGGGGGGGCGGCGGGAAGGAGAAGCAGAAGGAAGGGGGGATAGAGAAAGACAGGGACAGGGAGTGGGGCATACAGGTGAAGAGTGACAAAGAAGGACAGAGAGCAGGACAAAGGGACTGAGAAATAAAGAGAGGGTCAGATTCGGACAAGGAGACCGAGAAGGGGGAAAAAAATGGCAATGGGCTGGAGCACAGAGATGGGCAGCAGAACAAAAGGAAAGAGAGACAGGGACAGGGGCAGGGAGCAGGACAAAGGGATGGAAGAGGGAAAAAAAATAGCGATGTGCTGCAGGACTGAGATGGCGGCATTAAAGAATTGACACGGGGAGCAGGCCAGAGTGACAGAGAGAGAAAAAAGGAACGGGGAGCAGGACAGCACTGGAAGAAAACAAACTGTGACGGGCAGCGGGACAGAGAGACGGCCGGGGCAGCTGCAGGGGGCGAGCGGGGCTGGGGCGGCTCTGGGAGTCGGGGAGCCCGGTGCCTGTGCCTGGGGGGGCGGCGGTCTGTCTCCGTCTCCTTCCCCGCCACAGTTCTCGGGTCACTCCCAGGGCTGCCCCGGCTGGGCCCGGCTCCAGCTGACCGGGAGCCCGTCGTACCGGGCAGTTTGGAGCTCCCCCACCATCCCCGGGCAGCCAGCGGGCAGCAGACATCCCCGCACCCGCACAAGGGCCTCGGTCACCTCACCGGTGGCCCCAGCCCTCACCTCAGCTGGGCCACTGCTGGAGCACAGACTGCACCTCCCGTCACCAACAGGGCTGCCGGGAAGCTGAGGCGGGGGGAATGACAGCTCCCGGCATGCCCCGGGACGGAACATGGTCGCCCGGCAGCCCCGTGCCCCAGGACTACAGCTCCCGGCATGCCGCGGGATGGAACATGGTCGCCCGGCAGCCCCGTGCCCCAGGACTACAGCTCCCGGCATGCCCCGGGACGGAACATGGTCGCCCGGCAGCCCCGTGCCCCAGGACTACAGCTCCCGGCATGCCGCGGGGCACGCCTTCCTGCTGCCTGACCCTGCGGGGACACCGTCCCCCGGCTGGGCCCCGCCCCCCCGCAGGCCCCATGGCTGCCACCTCCGCGGGGCTGCCCAGGCCCTGGAGCCCTGGTGGAGCAGGGAGGAGGAGGAGAGAGGGACAGAGCGGCAGAGAGGGGTGGGGCAGGGCGGTGGGGTGCCCGGAGAGGGACGGGAGACGGACAGAGGGACAGGAGCAGGACAGAGGGACGGGAGCAGGACAGAGGGACGGGGAGAGCAGGGGGAGCTGGGCAGGGAGTGGAGAAAGGCAAACTACTGGTGAGGAGCGGGCAGAGGGATAGAGCGGGGAGGAGATGGAGGGGGAGGGGACAGGAGGGTGCAGGAATAAAAGTAGTGGTAAGCAGCAGGAGAGGGGGACAGAGAAGAAGAAGGGCAGGAAGGAGGACAGAGGGACGGACTGTCACAGGCAGGGTGAGGGAGCGGGCCAGGGGTCAGAGAGAGGGAAAAGGCACGAGGAGAGCGGAGTGAGAGAGATGGGGCAGGGAGCAGGACAGAGGGGCAGAGGGGAGAGAGAAAGGGAGAGGCAGAGACAGAGAGCGGGACAGAGAGCAAGAGAAGGATGGGAAACAATCCAGAGAGACTGAGAAACAGAGGGATGTGGATGAGGACAAGGAGGCGGAGAAGGACAGAACAGCGATGGCCTCCAGGATGGAGACGGAGGAAGAGCAAAAGGCGATGGGGAGCAGGACGGAGGCCCAGAGGGGAGAATTCGCCAGTGAGCTCCTGCCCATCTCAGTGAGCACAGCGGTAGCTATGCCCGCAATTTTGAGGTCTGCCACAAACCTACAGGTGCCTCAGTGCGAAGCGCGGAAGGTAACCTCCGGATGCAAACCCTTCTCCTGCCCAAGCCCTTGGTAGGCAGCCAGAGGGGACGAGCCTGAGGAATTCTGCCACTAGAAGGAGTGCTGCCAGCTGGCCGGGAGGGAGGAGCGGATGTATGACCTGCCTGCGTGCTGTGTCCCCACATTGTTCCCCAGTGTCTGCGGCGCTGCTTATACACCGTAATTGTAGAGTTTTGCTGCAGACGCTGACTTGGGGGCAATGCTAGGCAGAAGGGCGTGTTGTTTCCAGTCCCCCGATGGGTTCAGACAAGGCAAAACCTTTGGCGATAGCTGTCCCAAGTCCCCTCGGCGTCTGGGGCTTTTCCTGTCACCCCCTGCCTTTTTATACAGGTTTCTCCTCCCCTTTAGCTGGGGAAAGATAGGGAGCAGCAGTCGCTGGCTGACCGTACGTGGGTGGTGAGGAACAAGAGCAACAGAGAGGGCCTCTGGTTTTAGAGGGCCTCTGGTTTTAACGTGACCTAAAATCAGAAGCGTCTTCAATCACGAGTCCGCACCGGGACCTGCAAGAGAGCTGTAGCCATCACTGCTGGAGCAACAGTAGCCCTCCACAGCAACGAAAGACAGCGTCTCTTTCCGTGCCTCAGAAAGAAAGGCCCGACAACAAAGGCCATCACTGCTGGAGCAACAGTAGGCCTTGGTGCAGGCCGGTGGTGAGGGCACTGCCTGCGCTGGGCAACTCCCCGCTCCCCTTCCCCTAGGGACCAGCCAGCCCTTGCTGCTCCTCACAGGAGGGACTGTTGGCTGGCCGCCTGCATGCTGCCGCATGCTCTTCAGATATGGCCCAGCAAGCGTCCCTGGTCCCTCTCCACCTCCTGTCTCCAGAAGAGAGAGCTCTGTCCCTTCCTTTTGCTGCAGCAGCAGCTCCCAGGCCCTTCTGTCCCAGCTCTCTGGTGTGAGAGCTGGGCAGGCAGGCACACAGAAACCTTCCTGGCTTTTTTTTGTGCGTGTCGGAATGTCACGGGCAGGCACCGGGTGTAAGTGTTTTGCACGAGTCACTTCTGCTTGCTTTTAAGACCCTTTTTTGGTACTGGTCTTTCAGGGAAGGCTTATGCAGGCGAGAAGACAACCTCTCCTGTAGTGCTGAGGAAGGGAGAGAAGGCGGCAGGCAGGTTTCCAGCATCATGTGCTCGGCTGTGAGCCGTCAGCAGCAGGATGGCACGGGCTGGCCTGAAGCCCCTTCCCGGGGCTGGTGCTCGCTTCCCCATTCACTTCCCAAGGCAGAGGCCAAGTCAGAGGGGCACTGAGGGGGCTGCGCAGACCACTGTCCCCCCCAGCATCACTGTCTCCCTGGCACCCAATCTCATCCACCCCTTGCTTTGACTGAACAGGGAGAAGAAGAGCTTTGGCCTCCGCGGGACCTGGTGGTGCTGGCTGGTAGCCCTCCTCCCCTTCACAGTCCTGCTCTTGGCAGTGCTCGTGCTTCTCCGGTAGCACGCTGCCTGGCCCATGGCGACAGCTGACGGGACCGTGGAGCCCGGTGGAGGAGGGCTGTTTGTGAGCCAGGGTTCCCAGCCCGGGGAGGTTTCCTCGCCACACGAGAGGCTGCACAGCTCTCGTGCCAGTCCCAGGAGGCGCAGCACCTCCTGCTGACTCGCTGCGAATGACCCCTGCCTCCTCTGGCATCGCCCTGGGAGAGTGGTGGCACTTGGGCCTAGTGCTTCGGCACAACCGAGAACGCGGTCGTGCAGCTGCGTGAGGCTTGATTGCTGCTCCACCACGGTCTCTCTGATGGCTTCCGCTCTGCCACCTGGCAGCTGTGGGGCAGCCTAGGTATGTGCCCTGGCCTCCCTTTCCATTGGGAAACCCCGGCTGCCGCCAGGGATGAGAGGCCTGGCTCCACGTGCTGGAGCTCTCGCACAGCCCAGGGAAGAGGGCAGCTCAGGAGCCGCTGTCTCTGCCAGAGGCAGGCCACCGTCCATGACAGGCACTGTGTGGATGGAGGGATGGGAGAGCTGGAGGGCTCCCCTGTCTGAGCTGGGGCAGCGGGGGGCTTGGGGAGGGATCAGGGGAGCAAGAAAGGAGCGAGCCTGCTGGGAAGATGGCGACAGGCTGTGTAGCTGCAGGGGAAGGACCAGTGGTAGCAAAGAGCTGTGTGTGCCGGCGGCAGCTGGTCCTTGGGAACGGGGGAAGCAGCTGGAAATTCAGCAACAGGTCGCTGCAGGAGCCTCCCTTCGGCACTGTCCTCGAAGAAGTGGGGTGGCGCTGGCCGCCTCTGAGTCGGTGGCTCAGCGTCAAGGAGGGAGCCTGGGTCACGGTGGCAGCTGCTCAGCAGGCGATGACATATGGAGGATGTCACTGTTAGCTGATTGTGTCGCTTGAGGACAGCTGACGGGTAAGCGATGAGCTAGAGAGGAGGCCACTGCTGGGTGACTGTGAGCACTCCCGTGAGGGCAGAGGGCCAGTCGTCCCGCACAGAGGCCCCGGGCTCACTGTGCAACTCGCACTGTGCGGTGAGGTCCTCGTCCTCCTCCCAGCGGGGCACGGCCATCTTCTCCTGAGGTACCCCGTGTGCCACAGGGCGCTGACAATGGCTTCTGCCTGGGAGAGGAAACATCACCGCTCAGGCCTGGAGAAAGCAGCAGTTTTCCTCCCCAGACTCCTTGCTGAGGTCTCCCCCAAGAGCGACAGTCAGACTGTCCACGGAGTGTTGCTCTTTGCAGATATTTCAGGTGGGGTGACACGAGCCGTTTTGGGACACACCGGGCCCTTTGGAGCCCCGCCCCTGCCCCTCAGGCAGAGTGGCCATCTTGTCACTGCTGGGATGCCCAAAGAGAGCGGGATGGGTTATCTTGGGTGGTCAACCACAGCTGCCACCAGCACTGAGCCGGGGCATGGGAAGGTGTGACCTACAGGCTCTCGGGCCAGGCAGCGTGGAACTGGCTGCCAGGTCCTTTGGCCCACGTGGGCATTTCCTGACTTCTGGGTGTCCGTGTTACAGGTTTCACTGCTCTGACGGAGAAATTCATCCAGAGGAGCGGCGCAGACAGAGGCACCGATGAGCTGGCGCAAACCCTCAATTACTACCTGTGTGACATTTTGGAGGGTAAGAGCCATGCTGCAGGACTGTCTGGCATCGGGCCGTGAGGCTGCTCATGGAGGGTGGAGGCAGACCTGCTGGGCAGCCTGGTCCTGCCTCCTTTGAAGGGCTGGAGCTTTCTGTGGCCCGGAGGAACAGGAAGAGCAGCCAGGGTCTCCTGGCGAGTCAGGACCAGCGCAGGTCCTTTCTGCTCCCCACTGTGGCTGAGGAGGCACCCGCTTTCTCAGCAGCCACCTCTGTGTCTCTGGCGTGAACACCCGGCTCAGTGATGCGTTAGGGCCCAGAGCAGGCTGAGGGCATCCAGCAAGTGCCAGCGCGAGAGTGACCTGAGGGTGCTGGCACTGACGTGTGTGTGCGTGTGCGAGACCCTCACGAGCCCCTTTTCACAGGGCACATCTTGACCCTTCCGAGCTGACCGTGAGCACATTGTGGCCACCCCTTTGGCAGCACTTGTAGAGCAAAGCAAGAGAGTCCTCAGGGATGATGAAGGGTGTGGAGCATCTCTCCTGTGAGGAAAGGCTGAGAGAGCTGGGACCGTTTAGCCGAGAGAAGAGAAGGCTCAGGGGGGATCTTAGTAATGTGCCTAAAACCTGAAGGGAGGGTGCAAAGAGGACAGAGCCAGGCTCTTTCCAGCGGTGCCCAGTGTCGGGACCAGAGGCCACGCCACGGGCACGCACTGAATCACAGGAGGTTCCCTCTGTACGTCAGGAAACGCTTTGACTGTGAGAGTGACTGAGCGCTGGCACAGGTTGCCCAGGGAGGTTGCGGAGTCTCCCTCCTTAGTGCTCCTCTCTGGGCAGAGGGGCTTGCTCCGTGGCTTCTGGAAGAAGGTGTCCACATGACTCTTCCTTTCCTTCCCTCTGTCCACAGAGATGCTGATTTTTGGAGGAGACATCTTGAAGTTTGCTGGTACGTACTTAGGACGACGATGCCCACGTCTAGTCATCTGCAGCATTTAACTGTTGTGGCGGCCATTTGCTCTGCTCTCCTTCTCAGGAGGCTCTGTGCAGCACCTTGAGCCAGCTTTCTGGCCAGGCATGCACGCCGCCCTTTCTCCAGGCTTCTCTTTCCCCCCGGGCCTGCCTGCGGTTTGGCTTTGGCAAGGGCTGTGGCTCCCCTCACTCTGCCCCCACTTGTAGGGCCCTGGGCTGGGGGTGGGGGCAAAGAAGCGCTGAGAGGAGGAGACCGCCTAGAAAGCGCAGCCCAAAGGTGTGTGTTGGGGTGGTGGTGAGGGGCAGGGAGGCCCTGGTGGTGGCGGAGCTCGGGCTGCCAGGCTGCGAGGCGGGGAGGATTCCCTGGTGTGCTGCAGCTGCAGAGGAGCGCTTGGGGCAGGGGGTGCCACCGCTGCCGGCTGGCTGCTGCTGTGGCTGGCCCGGGAGAGGAGAGGTGTCCCGGTGCCATCGTCCTGGAGGACCATGCCCTCCCACAAGCCCATCTTCCTCAGCACATTGGCCGGTTTCTGCTGTCCCTGCCACTGAGCGTAGGTCGGGGAGAGTCAGGTCTCAGCAGAGCCTTTACCTTCCCCTCGCTTTCCCCAGGGGATGCTGTGCTGGTGCTGTGGAGAACAGGACCCCAGGAGCTGGCTAAGACCATCAGCCTGGTGCTGCAATGTAGCTGGCAGATCCAGAAGAAGTGTGGGAGTCGTGACACGCACGTGGGTCAGAAGGTCCAACTGAAGATAGGTACGGGCGCTGTGCCAGGCGCAGATCCGTGGCACTCTCCCGTGCCATAGGGTGCTTCTCACGGGCAGGGAACGCGGGGATCCCTACTGGGGCTAGTGCCAAAGGAAAGCATGTCCTGCGAGCATTCAAGGGGCCAGCTGTAGTTGGAGTGGGGATGGGAGACCAGGACTGCTGGCTTTGCGTGCGTTTGCAGATGCAGAGGAAGCTTAAAGGCAGAGCGGGTGTCAGATCAAGTATTAGGGTCTTTGAATGCCTGCTTTAGCACAGACGTCTGCGGGAGGTAGTTCTCCTTTCCTTTTTTTCAGGTGGGGGCGGCTTTGCATCCTTTCCCCTGCTGGATTCTCCCCTGCCTTTCACAAAGAGCAAAGGGGAACTGCTTTGCATACGGCTGTGAGAAGGGCTTTGGCAGGCTGTTGTGTTTTCTCAAGCAGACAGCTCCAACCTGCCTGCACGTAAACGGAGCAGGCGGTGATCAAGCCCGCTGGTTTGCTGGGCTTCTGGGGCAGGCAGCTGGGCAAGATGCCCGGCACTCTCAACACATTGTCAATGTCACCTTTGCTTGTCTCTTTCTAGACACCCGTTTCAGGGACCTGTGTCAGTATCCCCCCGAGTAGGACGGAGGACGCCCTCCCCTTCCATAAAGCCCGTCTCCCCACTGGGCTTCAGATTAGCTTCTGACCAGCGGAGATGCTGGGGACTGTAGAGCTCAAAATGTTCCCTGTGTCAGTTCTGCTTCTCCCTCTCTCTCTCTCTCTCTCACCAGGGATCTCTGCAGGGTCCATGAGCCTCCTGACTGTCGGAGACAAGAGGCGGCAGTACTTCTTGATCTGCGGCCAGGCCCTGGGTGAAGTTTGTGAGGCTGAACAGCTTGCGAATGCAGGTGAAGTTATCCTCTCAGCCACCTCCTGGGAGCTCTGTGAGCAGCACCGGCTCAGGACCAAGCGTCTTGCAGGCAAAAGAGCTGTGAAGGTAGGTGGATGGGACGGCCTCTAGAGCGATTCCGAGGGCCCGGACCTGGGCATGAATGAGGGAGGTGTCAGAAGGCCGAGGAGCTGAATGTGGAGAGAGCTGTAGCTGTGAAAGCGGGCAGGCAGCTGAAGCTCTTGTCCTTCCATCTCGGGGGTAACGGTGGGCTGGGCTCGCTTGGTTTGAGGGGTCGGGAGGCACTGGAAGGGTTTTGGCCCCACCAGCAATGTCCTCTGTGGGTCATGGAGCTGTTGTTGACAGCTGGGGGATGCTTGGGTGATACCTGCCCAGCTCCGGTGCTTCTGAGGAAGTACTTGTGTCCCATCCAGCCAGGTGGGCTTGTTGTGCCCTTTTCTGGGCAGTGACGGTGGAGGGCAGGCTCTGTCCCCTGGACTCCTGGGGAGGCCAGTGGCAGTGCTTTCATTCTGTGTGTCTCCAGGTTACAGGCATGGATTGGATGTCTTGGTCAGAATGCCAAGACGCTTTACGCAAGCTTGTACAACGCTCAGTGAGCCACGGCTTGGAAGGGGAAGGTGGGTGCCAACTTCACCTTGTTCTGTGATTGCCCGGAAAGGTGGGGCCTGGCTGCTTCAGGGGCCAGAGAGGAACCACCTCCGCCCTCTCCCCCCTTTCGGATAGCACTCCTGCTTTTGGCCCTCCTGTGCCTCAGCTGGGGCAGTCGCTGCTGCTGCCTCCTCCTTCCAGGGGACAGCTCTGCCCCGAGCATCTGGAGGTGGCAACATGAGCAAACGCAGAAGACTCTTTCTCCCCTGTTTCCAGCGCCAGCCCCTGCTTTCCAACACCTCGTAGTCCCATCCTCCCAGCGACCAGCTGCATTTTCTCTCCTCAGGCGCCATGAGGCCTGCTTTTCTCTTGCCCAATGATTATGATGCGGAGGAGGTGCTTAGGCAGTACATACCAGAAGCTGCTCTCAGGAAGGTACGGCCAGGCCGCCACTGCTGGGGGCTGCATTTTTGGAGGGTAGAAGAAGTGGTGCATTGCAGAGATGGAGTCTTCACGAAGACAGACAAACAAAAGAAAATGCACCCTGAGACAACAACGCGGGGAAACTGAGCCAAGGAGCACCGGTGCTGCACCATTGTGTGCGTTGTCCTCAGAGAGACACGGGTGGCGGGAGGCGGACTTCTGTCTCTCTGTCTTTTCCGTGGGTATGGTGCTGGAGGTGCTGCGGACATGATGGTGGCATAAAGGGGAGATTCCACTGAAGTCCCTAGAGCATCCCTGAGGGTCGGCCCTCATGCCCATACCTGTCCCAAGATGGGGTGTTACCGGAGCACCTTTCTCTCCTTTGTCATTTGTGTTATGATTCGGCATCTGCCTGCCACAGGCTGGGCAGCCTGCCGGCCGTTTGCACTGAGAGGAGGATTTATCCCTTCCTCCGGTAGTACCTGCTATTGCCAGTACGCCTGCCGTCCCTCGGTATCTGGTGTGGGCAGTAAGCCCCCAGGAGAGCAGGCTGGTGAAGCCGTCGTGCTCTTGTCTTCCAGCTTGATGACAGCGTGCCGCTGGACCTCTTCTCTGAGCTACGGCCAGTCACCAGCCTCTTCATCCAGCTGCGGCTGGCTGAGGATAAAACCACAGTGGAAGTCTACACGATCCTCCGCAATGCCAGCAGGATGATGCGAGAAATCCTCTGTCCTCACAAGGGCGAACTCAACAAAGTCCTCCGGTTTGATAAAGTGAGTGTGGGGGAGCAATCGCCTCCCCCCACGCTGAGAGGGTGGGCAGTGAGCAAGAGGGAGAGACTCCCTCTTAGGCATTGTAGCAAGATGTGCTGCATCTGTCCTTGGCAGGGCTGCACGTTCCTCTGTGTGTTTGGACTCGCTGGAGAAAAGCTGCCCTACGAGAGCCTTCACGCCTTGCAGAGTGCTATTCAGATCTTCAACTCGTGCTCCACAATGCTCGGGGAAAGAGAGTGAGTGTGTGGCGGGGGTGAGGGGGGTGCATGCTGGCTGGGACGGCGCAAGGGGGCTTACCAGGAAGAGACGTGCCTTCCAGCTTGCCCTCCCTTGTCCCTGGCAGGAAGGAGGCAGTGCCCTGAGAGGTGGCAGGTGACCCCTGGGCTTAGCCCACGGCAGCCAGGCCGAGTCCCTCCGAGCACACCCTGCTAGCCACCGCGCTGGAACGAGCCCTCGCAAGGGCGAGAGGCTCCTTGGTGTCAGAGGCAGGCCCTTCTGGGCGACTGGCCCATGACCAGGGATGGGGCCCAGCCACCTGATCTCAAGATGCTGTCATGGCAGGCGGTGCCATCGTGGGCGCCTTCCTCCCTCCCTCCCTCTTTGCTCACGAGAGGGCTGTGGCCTTCTGCAGGTCGCAGCTCAGGGAATGTGGCCTCAGGGGAAGTGTCCAAAACTTGCTGCATGCGCTCTACCCCTGTCCCTTGTCCCTTGCAACCCGGGTATGTTGCGCCCCTGAGCTCTCCAAGTCCCCGAGACCCGTGCTGGCAGGGCAGGATGGCAGGTGGCCCAGGCTAGCGCCGAGGGGAGGTGCGGGAAGGGATGAAGCCGGGCGGGCTTCATGAAGGGGCGCTGCTGAAGCCGCACTCTTTCCCCGTGTGCCAGGGCAGTGTCTGTTGCAGTTACCAGCGGGACGGTGTTCTGCGGACTCACTGGCCACCCTGTGAGATATGAATACACAGGTACGAGGCGTGTGTCTGAGGTGCGGGAGGCTGTCGTGGGCCTGCTTAAGCATAGCAGTCTGGAAGAGGAAGGTGGGCTGGGAGAGGGCTTGCCCAGCAGCCCGTCAGGAACGGCCCAGGCAGCTCTGGTCCTGGCCTGGGGCGGGAGAATGGGCTCCGTGGCCGGTTGTTCCCCTGAGTTCTCCTGACCCCGCCGTGGGGTTGGCCTGTGCCAGAGGTGAGGCAGCCATTGGCCTGGAAGGGTGCCGTGGGGCTGGTGGCACCGGCACACCAATGCGTGCTCTCTCTTTCTCTCCCTGGCAGTCATTGGCCAGAAGGTGAATTTGGCAGCCCGGATGATGGTGCACTACCCCGGGCTGGTGTCCTGTGATGCAGTGACCTACGCCACCTCTCGGCTGCCCCCTTACTACTTCAGGGAGCTGCCGGCGAGAGAGATGAAAGGCCTTAGGCATCCTGGCACTGTCTACCAATATGTGGGGATCCCCGAGGAGAGGTGAGTGTCCTCTGAGAGGGCTGGATGAGGGGACGGTGGCACTGAGGGTGCAGCCTTGGCCAGCAAAGAGGAGTTCTGCAGAGAGAGACCAAGCTGGTCTCCCTTCCCTGTGGCTGAGAGGGTCGGAAGCCCTCGCGTGGGAGGCTTTTTGCCTTTCTCCCCTGCTGTCTCCTGCTGGCTCTGTCCAAATGGCTTTCGACTGTGCTTTCCGTGCTGTGCTTGCTCCAGCCCATGCCCTGGTAACGCTGACCCAAGGAGGTTTTTGTCCCAGCTGCTTCTGAGCAGGAAGCTTTGGGCCAGTCCGGTTCCCATGGGGAAACGTGGACCATCGGGACACTCTTCCTCATGTCTTCCTGCTGAAATCTCAGCTCTTCCCCCGGGCCAGGAGTTGACCCCCTCTTTGGATGAGGGTTTGAATGTTAACATTGCCGTCTCTTTGAAACTACGGGAAGACTTGAGCCAAAGGTGCCAGGTGCTTGGCATCCCAACCCGTTCAGTGACACAAGTCCTCCTTTCCAAGGCACTTGTTTTTCTTGGCCAACGTGGTAAATGTCTGCTAGCCAACAGCACACCCTGGCTTCTCTCGCGTGTCTCCGATTTCTCTGGGTATGGCCTCTGGTGATGGACTCTCGATACGTTCTCCTGCCGCGCCGTGGCCATTGGGCTTCTTTATGCTTGCAGCTGTCCTAGCGTGCAGCTCGAACGTTGGCTAGGGGAGCGTGCAGGGGCTAACACGCTGCTCGAAAGAAAAGCAGGTACCCGAGGAGCAGCACGTCCTGCCCCTCCCTGCCAGGCTGCTTCTCTACGTCCCTTGGCTTCTCACCAGCTAATTGACTTGTGTTTTCTGTTCCCCTGTTTCTAGCATATTTGGCATGGCTCTTACCAAGAAGAGGTCCGAGTACGTCCCATTGCTGGGTAGGTGGAGAACGCCTTGCTCTTCTGAAGCCGTTTCTTCCCCTTGGTAACTTTTAGTGCCACGCTGGGAAGGGAGAAGCTTTTGCCAGGGACGGTGTTGCCTGCAGCGGCCCTAAGGAAGTGCCGCCTGTCTTGGTCACTACTTGGCTGATATCTTTGGGGTGGAAAGCAGGGTGAGGCGCCTGGTGCTCCCTGCCGTGCTCCAGACCTGGTAGGAAGGTTCCGTTCAGCTATGGAGCTGCTCACCCCCTGGGGGCTAAACTGATCCCTGTCTTTGGGATCAGGAAAGAGATTTCCTTCTGCCAGACTGACAGAGAGTTTGGGTGGTAGGTTCTCCCCCTGGTAATCCTCAGCGTTCCTTTCTTGGCAGCATCTGGGTGTAGATATGGAAATGCCAGGACACACGGGATGCCTTTAATCACTCGGTGTCTTGCCGGATGCTTTGGGCCTTGTTATGGGTTAGGCCTGGTAGGCAGCTCAGCCCCACAGAGCCGCTCGCTCCCCACAGTGGGATGGGGAAGAGAATCGGAAGGGTAAAAGTGAGAACACTGGTGGGCTGAGATACAGGCAGCTTAACAGGTAAAGCAAAAGCTGCGCACGTGCGCAAGGCAGAATCGGGCACTCGTTCACTGCTTCCCATCGGCAGGCAGGTGTCTAGCCATTCCCAGGAAAGCAGGGCTTCATCATATGTAATGGTGACTTGGGAAGACAAGCGCCATAACTCCGAATGTCCCCCCTTCCTCCTTTTTTCCCCCAGCTTTCCTTGCTGAGCACAGCATCATATGGTATGGCAATAGGCCTGTGGTCAGTTGGGGTCAGCTGGCGCAGCTGTGCCCCCTCTCAGCTTCTTGTGCACCCCCAGCCTGCTCGCTGGCGGGGCGGCGTGAGAAATGGAAAAGGCCTGGACGCCGTGCAAGCGTTCTTCAGCAATAACTAAAACATCGTTGTGTTATCGACACCAATGTTTGGTCGCAAATCCAAAACACAACACCATACGAGCTATTCCTGAAGAACATTAACTCTAGCCCAGCCAAAACCAGTACAGGCCTGAAGACGCTGCCTTAACTCCCGGGAAGCGCTCTGTGGCTCGTGGTACAGCAAGGAGATGCTTTGAGCCTCTTTGGGACATAGCTGCCTGCAGCGACTCAAATCATCCCTTCCAGTCTTGTGCTGGATCACTGTGGGGAGTTGCATGGGGCCGGCTGAATCTCTGTGCCTGTGGGAGGGGAGGGGTGCGGGGCAGGGAAGAGGGCATGGGAGCCGCGCGGTGGGGCAGGCGGGCCCACTACTGCTCTGAGGAAGGCAGAGGTGCAAAAGCTGGGATGAGCGGGCGGGAAGGAGGCCTGGGTGCAGGCAGGCTGGCGGATGTAGTGGCGGGGAGGGAAGCTGTGGTGGAGGGTGCCAGCAAAAGGGACGGCTCTTTGCTTTTCAGCACGCGCCAGCAGCTCGTTTTCTTGTTTGTCTTCCCAGGTCGGGAGAAGGAGATTGACCTCTTTGTCAGCTGCTTGAAAGCCTATAAGGCTTTAGGAGAAAGGCACATCCTGGCATTTGAGGGCCCGATGGGCTCCGGAAAGAGCCACTTACTTACTGAACTGGCCTATTTAGGCCAGGCTGCTGGCCACAGGTACAGGTTTTTGACCTGCAGCTTTGGGACACTGCCCCTGCCCGTCCCCTGGCAGCCATGGAACACTCCAGCCCCTCTGCCAGTGCGCCTGGCCCTTGGGCTGCAGCCTCCCGAAAAAGCCTCCTGGAGACACTCGCTAGGAGCTCCTGCGTGCTCTGCTCCCGCCTCTGCCTCTTTGGGGAGTTGGAGGTGGCTTCTTGAGCCATGGCCTTTCCTCCTTCACCTCTGGGCCAGGCACAGACAGAAGGAAAGAGCTCAAGCTCAGTGCTTTTCATCTGACTCCAGACCCAACAGACAGCAGGGCGGCCTGTCTCAGAAGCCCTGCTTGCCCTCTGCGTGTTTCCCAGAAGGAGCACTGGGGCAGAAAAGCCTTCCCGTGGTCTGGGAGGCAGACTGCTAAGGTCTGGAGCCCAAAGGCAAACTCACCGCTTGCTCCATCCTTGCCTCTTAGCCCCGTGAGTTCCTCTGCAGGGGGGACGTAACGAGACCTGGGCTGGCGCTGCGGAGACACAGGGCCTGGACCTGGCTCTCCCAGTGGCTTGGCAGCAAGTGCCCCTCTGTGCCCTTTCTCGTAGGAGGAGTGAAAAGCTTGGCCTTCTCTGGGAAGCACTTTGAGATGGGTGGCTGAAGAGCTCCCCCCAAGGGCATCTCCACCCCTTTTGTCTTAGAAGGCTTGGGCTGTTGGGGATCTCAGTCCCTTTTGCTTTTGCACGGCAGGGTAGTTGCCATGGAACTGCTAGAGGTCAACGTGAGGCAGTCCTTCTCTGCCATCCGTACGCTGACGGCCAGGGCCCTGGGCCTCCAGGACTGTGAACTGTGCAGTGACAGGCAGTGCATGCTGCAGACGAAGCTCCGAGGGACAATCGAAGAGAGCAGCTATTGCCTCCTCAATGACGTTTTCCTTGTCAAGGTGAGCGCGAGAGGCCTCTCTGGCCCTGGAGAAGGCCTTCTCACGAGCTTTTCTGGGTCTGGCGTCGGGTGGGCACGCTGCTGGGAGTGCCTTAGCTCAGGGGTGGGAATCGCAAGGGTCCTAGCACACGTTTCCCATTCCTGGGCCCGGGGGGCTCCCTGACTGTGGTGAGATCATGTCCCGTGCTGCATCTGGCAGTGCCCGGTGCCTTGTTCGGCACCCTGGAAGTGGCATTGGAGAGAGGCTGGTGCTGACCTCGTGCTGAGGTCACTGCTGTGTGAGTGCTCTGCTCCAGTCAGCCCAAGATTCCCACAGCCAGAGAGCCAGCTCTTCAGCCCACCCCCAAGCCCCAGCTCTGCCAGAGACCCTCAGCAGAGGGCCTTCGCTTTAGGCTCCAGGTGAAGTCCCCCCTGTGGCTCCTTGCGCCTGTGTTGGGGAGAGGGAAGGTGCTGAGGCCAGCAGAGGCGGTTTGCTCTGTGGTCTTGCTCGGTGGGTAGGTGTGCCCTAGCCCCGGAGTGATCTTTCTCCCTGACTCCTTTTCTGGCCAGTTTCCCGTTTCGGACAAGGTTCGCGAGATGCCTGAAAGTCAAAGGAAAACGGAATTGCACTCGACTTGGGCAAAAGTGCTAGAGAAGGTGAGCATTTCTCCTCCTTCCTCCTGGGTCGGAGAAGGAAAACAACCCTGCCGGCTGTGGGCTCTGCACCACAGCGTGTGAGCGGGTGAGAGGACCAGGCATCTGGGTTATCGCCATTCAGGGCCTGAGAAACCCCCCACCTCCTCCCCGCAGCCCCACAAGCACACCCAATAACTTTCCTCCCGCAAGGTGTGCCCTGGAGGAGGAACGATGTCTTCTGCATTCCCTTGCCCAAGCTCCCTCCTTCTGCAGGGCAAGTGATGTTAGGTGTGACCTTAAAGTCTCCAAGAAATTAAGAGTCAGTAAGCTTCTGAGCAGGGAAGTGGTTGGGGAGAGACATCAGAGCATCCTCTCAAGAGACAGAGGCTAAATCTCCTCCCCGGAAGACACTTGAGAATCCACCGGACTGCCCTCAGAACACCCTGCTTTTTTTCAGGCCTTTGGAGCAGAATTTGGCATATTTGTCATCGACAATGCCCATTTCATCGACCCTGCCTCCTGGAGTATCATGTCACCCCTGCTCCAAGACGTCTCCCTCTTCACGGTCATGAGCTTAGCTCCAGGCTACGCGCGAACAGAGAGCTTTTGCAAAGCCGCAGCAGAGAACACAACATCCCAGCAGATCACCTGTCTTCACCTGGACGAGCTGAAACCTTCAGCCATGGTGCAGAAAGTCTGCCAGGGCCTTGGAGTGGTCAGCATCTCCAGGGATCTAGCGAGGTAAGTTCGAAGCAGGGGAGCTCTTCCTGAGGGCTTGAACCTATGCAGACCATGGAAGGGACTCACCTCCCCAGGAAAGGGAGCGCAGGGCCGCTAGAAGCATCAGTGCCTCTAGCAAGTACTGGGCGCGGGTTGCTTTTTATGCCTCGCCCTGGCAGGTGGGAGCCGAGAGTGGGCAACTCCCTCGGCACAGAGCGTGGGAGGTGTCAGCCCTTCGCTGTTGCACAGGGAGGAAGGGAGGAAGGGAGGAAGGGAGGAAGAGTCCCAAGCCCAAGCGTGGCTGGGGTGTGAAAAGGCCTTGGTCTAGGTGGCCAGGCTGTGGGGGAGATTCCCCGGGGCAGAGGTCTGCCCTGCTGCCAGAGAGGATCTAGGCTCCCGAGGAGAGGAAAGGCAGGGCTTGCTGCTCTGTGCTTTGGGCATTGTCCGCAATTCTTTTCCGATGGACTTCCGTGAAGGCTGGGGGTTCAGGGGGGCCCAAAAGCTCAAGCCAGCGGGAGGACCGTCCCTTTCAAAAGTGAGGTGTAGCTGTGACGAAGATGCTGGCTACCCTGCTATGCCCGAGTTACTCGCCGCCCACCTGAACTGTGTTTCACCTTACTTTCCTTGTGGGGGTCACTGCCGGGTCTGCTCCTGTCCAGGTTCCTGATCCAAAGAAGCTTGGGGGTCCCCTATTACTGCGAGGAGCTGCTGCGCTGCCTTTGTTGCAACGACATGCTCTTGTTCCGCAACCGGAGGCGGGGTGAAAAAGCAGAGGACAACTGGGAGAACCTGATCAGTAAGCACCTTTGCTGCTGACTAGAGAGTCGCTGTGGCGCGTTGTCTGCAGCACAGTCTTGCCCTGTCGTTCCCCCATGGATCTGGGCAGAGTCAGATCTTGCAGCAGTGCAGAAGTTGGTCTGGCGGAGGTTGTGGGCTCCTGTGTGCCTCGCTGTTGGGACAGCCAAAGCAGGGGCTAGCGAGTTCTGGTGGCTTGGAGGGGCCTAAATTCTTGGGGCGGGGGTTGGGGGGCTAAACCAGAGGGGAAATTGTTCCGGAGCACATGTGTTTCTGGTGTTCCTTAGGCATTCTAATGGGCACGTAATTTACCTTGCCCAAACGCCAGCTCGCTTGAGAACAAACCCCAGCTTGGGGTGAGGGACAGGCCCGGGAAACTTGAATCCAAAACCATAAATCCCCACAAGGGTGCTGGTAACGGAAGAAAACGGTGGTAATGCCACCGAGAGAGCAATGCCAGCCAGAGTGCCGTGGCCTTGGGAACAGCCAGGACTGACGCTCCGTTTTGCATGACCACCGGCAATTTCCCTGGCTGCGGACGTAGCGCTGTTGAAGGCAGCAATGCTGCTGCTTTCTGTCCCAGGGCGTTCAGTCGCCCCCTGGGAAGTCTGGAAGCTTTGACTGAGGGACTGTTTGGGAAAGCTGGTCTGAAGGCAGAACATCTTTGGGAGGGCTGTGCAAGGAAACTGTTTTGCTCTGCTTAATGACCCACGTTCAGCGCAGGCAGGTCAGCGCGCCCACACTGGCCCGTGTAAGGTGGGACTTGTCCCATCTCAGGTGAAGTTTGAAATGTTTGCAAGCTGCAAGTCACTTTGCAAATTGCCTTATTCGTGCTCTCCTGCTCCACCCAGCTTCTGCAGTCGAGGCTTCAGCCCTCGCAGCAACCTCGAGCTCCAGCGCGGGGAATGATGGCAGGGTCTGCATCATCAGACCAGACGTGAACCTGGAGAACACCATGCTGCCCGCCAGCTTGAAAGGTGAGGGGCCGAGCGCCGCTCTGCCGGCTCGCGGCTGTGCTGGGGCCCCTTCCCGGGGCATCGGCTAGAGGGAGGCTGGGCATCTGTGTGCTGCAGAGTCACCCTCTCAGCTTGGGGGCTCTGCTGGGAAGGTGGCTCCAGTCCAACCAGGAACAGGCCTGGGGTTGCGGGCAGCCCTTTCCCCCTCCTGGGCGTGGACCAGCCGTGAGCGTGCTGCCTGCTTTCCAACAGCGGGTAGGAGAGAAAAGCTTACTGGTGCAGCACTAAAATGGCTCCCTTTTCTCACAGAAGCAAAGCCTTTGCTGGGAAAAATCTTTGACTTGCCTCTGACTCGACTTTGAACGTGGCTTCTACCTCGCTATTCTCTTTTTAAGTTCCCCAGCTAGCGCTGGTCTCAGGGCACTTAATCCAAACCAAACCCGTTTTTTTTCTGTGGATTGCCACGGAAATTCCCCCGTAGCCAGGGGAGCTGGATGGGGGAACTGTCAATGAGTGTCTCTCCTCTCTAGCCATAGCCATTTGTATGAACCTTGGAGAAGCGTCATGCTAAAAAGTTGTTTTGTCCAAAAAAAAAAGACGACAACCAAAAGAAAGGAATAGTATCGTCTGGCCAAGTTAAGACAACTGTTGTGGGGAGCTCTGAGTCCACCTCTGATGTGGGGAAAGTTCTCTGTTCTCTCTGCGCACTACTCCAGATCTGGTAGGGCGCATCATGGGATGCGTGTACCTGCTGGATCCTGCCCTCCTCACCCTTGGTGGAGGAGCGTGCGTTTGAGCGTCTTGCTCTTCCCCAGGCCTTGTGGCCTGCGATTCCAACAGGAGCAGAGCCATTTTGAAGACGCCTACCCTGGGTTGCGATTGCCCAGCAGGTGCAGTCCCGAGGAGAGGAGGCCAAAGTCGACCCCGTTTCATGTGTTGAAACTTCCCAGCCTCTCCAGCCTCAGCATGGGGAACAGGCAAGAGAGAGACGTGTTGCTGCTTTTTGACAGAGATTGCGCTGGCTCAGCTGGACCGGTTAAAGCCGCTGAAGCAGATGGTTTTGAAGTTTGCAGCTGTCATCGGGCCAGTGTTTACCACCCAGCTGCTGTCGCACATCCTTCCCACTGGCGTCAGGCCCAAGATGAACTGCTTGTTGAACACGTTGGTGAGCGACAACATCCTTAAGCGTCTGAAAAGCACAGAGGTGCCAGAAGATGTCCAAGATCCTACCAAGGGGCCAGCCACCTCTCTGCGGGCAGAGCGCGGTAAGTGGTAGCAGTAAGGCGGACAAGGGAGCTCCCAGCTGTGTCCCGGCGGGGCTCCCCAGGGCATGGTGCGCTTCCCCCCGCCAGTGATGGGTGGGTGGAGCTCAGGCAGGCATGGCTGTTCGGGATGGGTTGTTCAAAGATCTTACAAGTCAATCTCAAAGCACACTAGCTTTGCACCGGAGGGAAGTCCGCACCAGCCGTCCCAAGTGCCTCTGCTCCCCTGCCTCCAAGCACTGCTCACAGCGCAGGCATGGGAGGGCTTGTGGAATCCCTGACATCCTCTCCCAGCCGCCTGCAGCGTCCAGATCAAAGATGCCCTCCAGAGTGCCCCGGGGCCTTTGACAGGCTTTTACTCGGCTTTGATTCCCCTGTGGCCCAGGGCGGGAAGCTCAGGAGGCTGGGAACCGCCTTGCCAAGAGCGGGGAGAAAGCGCTGGCCGGGGCTTGCTTCGGCTGGCGGCAACATCCCCAGCTCCTGCCTGGAGTGCAGCTGAGCACTGTGTCCCCAGGGCTGTGCTAGCGTCAGCAAGGCGAGCGGGCCCTTTCTCCCCGTGCTGCAAGGCTCGGTGTGCAGCAGCGCTGGTTCTCTGCCGAGGATGTGCATGACTTTCATACCCCGGCTGGGACGGCCCTGAGCCCTGGCCCCAGCTCGGGCTGCCGCAAAGGCCCTTTGCCTTGCAGGTGTGGAGAGGCCCTCTCTGAGCAAGACGACTGTGGAGCAGCAGTCTGGCGTCCTGGCCTTCTGTGTCCTGCTGCTGCGAGAGGCTGCCTATGAGCTGTGGCCCGAGAGACAGCGGGTCGCCTTGCACTGCAAGTGTGCCGCCTTCCTGGAGCAGCACGCGCACAAATGCAAGAGCTGCAGCCAAGGGGACTTTGTTGCCTTCCACCGCTTCGCCGTCACCAGCACCCAGGACGGAGGGAGCCCTCATGGCCCTGCTGCCCAGGGCGACTCCCGCAGCTGGGAGGCCTTGGTGCTTGCAGGAGAACAGCTGAAGAGGGCTAGGACCCACGGCACTGAGGGTATGCTGTGTACCATGCTCTGCAGCCCGGGCCCTCCTGGAGGCCAGGGGTGTGTGCTGGGGATCGGGTGGGAGTAGATCTGCTAGGGATGAGCCCAGGAGGTGAGGACGACCACTGCAGACTTTCCTCAGTCTGTTGGGACCCTTGCAAGGATCCTTGCAAGCCCGCTGGGAAGAGCAGCTCTTACCCCCGGGGTACGCGAGGAGGTGTCTAACCCCCTGTTTTCTTTCCAGATGCTGCAGATGCTCTGCAGCAGCAGCAGGCTTTCAGGGAGGAGGATTTTGGGTGAGCAGACAAGGTTTTGATTATTTTTGAAGCCAGTGAGCTCAGGGTCTCCAGAGGAGACAAAGGAAGCGGCAGCATTTGGCTGCCGGTTGTGACTCTAGCTTAGGGGAGAGGCTTTCTGTGCGGTGGGAGCTGGGAGGAGATGGCCACGGCGATGAGAGAGTGCTTGAGGAAGCCCGTGGGCTCAGAGTGATCGTCACCCTCCACTGGAGCAGCCCTTGCTTTGCAGTTCCTCCAGAGTAGCGCTGCAAACT
This sequence comes from Aptenodytes patagonicus, assembly GCF_965638725.1. NCBI lineage: Eukaryota > Metazoa > Chordata > Aves > Sphenisciformes > Spheniscidae > Aptenodytes > Aptenodytes patagonicus. Next base: position 877,988 of record NW_027472001.1, read on the forward strand.
CTGCAGGGGAGACGCCGCCCCAGGGACTAGAGTGCTTTGCCTGTGGGAGGTGACAGAAAGCCCAGCTTGTCTTTTTCTCCCTACCTACAAAGCACCTGTATGAGTCCTGCCTGCCCGTGGCCTCGTGCTCTGCTTTGAACAAAGGGCTTTTGATGCCGTCTCTGTGGGGAGAAGGACCAGTATAGGTGATGCCCGTGTATTCTGTGCTCTCTTCTTCCCCTGGGAACTGTCCTCTGACTAGTGTGGCAGGGCGGTTTCTGGCAAAGAGCGAAGAGACAACTGAGCTGCCCAGCAAGACCGACGGGAAGCACAACGGCACATGTGAATGCAAAGCCATCGTGGAATCGGTGCTTGTGCCTTTGGCTCGCCACTACATGGCAATGGGCGATGCTGCCAGAGCCTTTTACTACCTTCTGGAGTGCGCGGCTGCCTACCTGCATGTCTCCAACAGCTACATGGTGAGTTGCCCTGCTTGCCAGGACCCACTGTGCACGGAGTCCTCTCAGTCGCCTGGCTCTGGGCAGGACAACTTCCCCGTTGCAAGAGGGCATGCCTTCGCGGGGCCTTGGAAGGGAAATGCTGGGTCAGACCCTGACTTCTTCCTCCGGTTTGCCTCTTCTGCGGCAAGAGACACAGGGCACTGTGCCCTTAGCACGAGGAGCATTAGCAGGGAGGCGGTCTGAAGGATCACTGGTGCCTGTGCTCTGAGCCAGGGTGACTGTGTTTGAGCGGGCATCACCAGGGAGAGAAGCAGGCTCTCTTAAGACAGATGCCAGAGGCAACGGGGGAGGACAAGGCTGGCCATGGGCTCTGCACCCACGCTCACCTGCTCTCTGTGTGCTTGCGCAAAGGCCCTCATGAAGCTGAACGAAGCGGAGGTCCTGAGGAGCTCGGTAGAGAAGAAAGTGAATGTGATAGCCCGCTTTGAAGAGGCCACCTTCTTCAGCCTCAAAGGGGAGGTAAAGAGACGGGGAGGTCTGGAGGGACCGCCTGGGGGACGCAGCTGGATGCCTTCCCCAGTTGCAGTGGATATCCCTGGCATCTCCAGCCACTGGCAGATTCCTGCAGTCTCTTGGGCAACTACTCCATATCGGGATGATTCCCTTTTCCTGTGCAGGTCTGCTGTCATATGGGACGCCTGAAGCTGGCAAAGAAAATGATCAGGAAGGCGCTGAGCCTGCTCAAAAGGCAGTTTCCCCGGACCTCCATTGGAGCCTTTGTCAAGCCGCAGCTGGAAAAGTTTCAGTGTGCCGCTTATGTTGCCAGAAGAGCATCCTCCCTTCCGCAGGAGGCCCGGTAAGAAGCAGAACTGAGAACCCGGGAAGGAAGAGCCATTTCCTACCTGGTCCCAGGCATCTGGGCCCAGACCTGCCTAGACTTGAGGCCACACCTAACCTGACACATAGGCCTTAGCAGGACCGAGGCGTTAAGGACCGATGTGCGGGTAAAACAGGCAACGACAGAGCCCCACGCTCCCTCCCCTCCCTGCGCAGTCATGGGAACAAAGCACGCCTTTTGGTAAAAAGCAGCTTGCAGCCGGGGATGTGGCTGCTGACACGTGTTGGCTGCGGCAGGGGGTTGGTGGTGACTGGGAAGAGAGCGCTGTAAAGAGGGAGTAGAGGCTGAAGAGGGGCAGGGGTCTGGAGGCAGGACCGGGACATGGGGAAGGAGCAGTAGGTGGAGGTGAGGTGTGAGAATCAGGAAGCTCAGGGGCCGATACCCCTTTTCCTGCTGGTTCCCGGCTTTGCTTGGCCCCCCCCCGGCGCTGTAGTGCCAACGTGCCCTCTCGAGCGGTCAGCTTCCCCCGGCAGCACTTCTTTGCCCCCTTCCGCTCTGGCAGCCCTCTCTCCATCAGCTCCCTTTCCTCCGAGGAGGTGTAACTGGCTTGTCCGCCGCCCTGCTTTCCCCCGGCCCTGTCCGATTTAGCACTGTACAGCTAGAGCCTCTGGGCCCAGCAGTTTCTCTTGTGTGGCAGGAGGAAGAGGCTAGCCTGGCTGCTGCGGCAGAGCTGCTGCCTTTCCTTACTGGAGCACCTCTTCAGCCTGGAGGGCACTTCCAGCGGACGGACGTTCTCCCGCCTGGCAGCGCGCATGAAGGCCAACACGGACAGGGCGGCAGACTCCTATCGGGCAGCAGACTCCCGCCACAGATAGACTTAAACCAGAAGGGTGGAGCTGAAGTCAGCTAATTACACATCTCCTCCATGATGACCTTTGTTGTTGGGCCTTTCTTTCTGAGGCACGGAAAGAGACACTGTCTTTCGTTGCTGTGGAGGGCTACTGTTGCTCCAGCAGTGATGGCTACAGCTCTCTTGCAGGTCCCGGTGCGGACTCGTGATTGAAGACGCTTCTGATTTTAGGTCACGTTAAAACCAGAGGCCCTCTCTGTTGCTCTTGTTCCTCACCACCCACGTACGGTCAGCCAGCGACTGCTGCTCCCTATCTTTCCCCAGCTAAAGGGGAGGAGAAACCTGTATAAAAAGGCAGGGGGTGACAGGAAAAGCCCCAGACGCCGAGGGGACTTGGGACAGCTATCGCCAAAGGTTTTGCCTTGTCTGAACCCGTCGGGGGACTGGAAACAACACGCCCTTCTGCCTAGCATTGCCCCCAAGTCAGCGTCTGCAGCAAAACTCTACAATTACGGTGTATAAGCAGCGCCGCAGACACTGGGGAACAATGTGGGGACACAGCACGCAGGCAGGTCATACATCCGCTCCTCCCTCCCGGCCAGCTGGCAGCACTCCTTCTAGTGGCAGAATTCCTCGGGCTCGTCCCCTCTGGCTGCCTACCAAGGGCTTGGGCATGAGAAGGGTTTGCATCCGGAGGTTACCTTCCGCGCTTCGCACTGAGGCACCTGTAGGTTTGTGGCAGACCTCAAAATTGCGGGCATAGCTGCCGCTGTGCTGACTGAGATGGGCAGGAGCTCACTGGCGAATTGCAGCTCGGTTCGGGAACGGCAGGATGGCAGGGGCTTCATTCAAGGAGCTTCCAGTTGCCTGCAGGAGCTCTGCATATGCAGATTTTCCTCTGGCACCCTCCTTAGCACACAAGTTCCACGGCCACCACAGAAACATCGGGCATGCTGAGCTTACAGCTGTGCCACGCCTTCTGGCCCAGAAGCTTCCATTTCGTCACACAGGTGTTAAGCAGGACTGGGGTCCCTCTGGCTGCAGGTAACGGCCTCCCTGCTGCCAGCTGGGACCGTCAGTATGTGTGGCATCTACTACAGTGGCCAGTTATGCCTTCAGCTAGGAAGGCTGTGGCTGTGCCGCAAACAACTGCCTTCCTCCTTACGTTTCTGTCTTACAGAGTATGGAAATAGATGTCCAGCTGGCTGTTTGAACGGTGCAGGTTTTCACCGGCACTGGCGTGCACTGCTGGCCTCAGACTAGCTCCTTGCAAACTCCACCATCTTTTCCGTCCTTTCACAATGGTATATATATTGCAAACGGACACCTGCAAACGCCTGAGAGTAACATAAAGGCTTGGTGGAAAAGTAAAATGAAATGAAATAAAATAATCATATCTATTTGTCCATAGCCGCTTCTTCTTCTTCCTCCCTCTTTTTCCTCTCACCCATTCTTTCTTCTTTAATTTCTGCTCGGCTTCTGTTTCCAGCTACGCTGTGCCTGGTCTCTCTCTGAAGCCCACCCTTGCAAACCACCCACCTCAGAGCAGTTCTCAAATTTTTCCCATTGATCTTTGCCTGTCTCAGTAGCTGGAAGCAAAACAAACTCCAAAGCTTCTGTTAAACTCTGGGTGCGTGGCCGCATGGATGTGAAGAGACTGAAAGTTGGTACTGAGTCAAGCCAGAGCCGGGAGGAGCGTTCAGTCGAGATTTTTGCAGTGGGCTTGCAGAGAACGCAGACCCAGGTAGACGCGCTTCTGGATAGGCTCCCCCTTGACATCCAAGCCCTCGCACATGGGAAGCGAATCTTTGTAGGCCAGCTGTTATTCTTGTACGGTTTCGATCTAGCGGAGGCAGTGGGGCTTCCTGCCTTTGTGCTGGTGGTGGGTCCACCCCTCGCTGGTGCTGGGCAAAACAAAATCTGGAGGGGAGCAAGAGGTGGCGATGTTGTAATGGGCTCAGACTGGCAGCAGGCAGCTGTCTCTTCTCGAAATGAGCGGCTTAGCTTAACTGCAATAACGGGCCGGCTGGATTATTGTGGTGATTCCACCTCATTTTGTTGTATCTTTGGGGGGGGAACAGTCCCCCAGGCTGAGCCCATGGCGTTGCCCCGTGCTCCAGGCCCTGTTCCAGGCCGTGAGGGCTCCCTGTGGCCGCAGCAATGGGACACTGTGGCCACGCCCCCCAGGGCGCGGCCCCGCCCTCAACCACCACCCATGGGGCATGCCCTGCTGCACACCTGTCTGTCACCTCGGGAGGGCGGGGCCCTGTGGGGGCTGCCCACAGGGGAGGGAGAGAGAGAGAGAGAGACTGCTCCGCCCTGCCCCATCCCAGGACAGGGCCGTGTGCAGCAGAGGCCCTCCCCCACGCCCCCGCAGGGCCGTGTGCAGCGCAGCGCCCTCACCTCGTGGGGCCCTCTCTGATGCTGGTTCCCTGGTCATGGCTGTAGTGGGTTGACCCTGGCTGGATGCCAAGGTGCCCACCAAAGCCGCTCTATCACTCCCCCTCCTCAGCTGGGCGGGGGAGAGGAAATACAACAAAAGGCTCCTGGGTCGAGATAAGGACAGGGAGATCACTCATCAATTACCGTCACGGGCAAAACAGACTCGACTTGGGGAAACTAAATTAATTTATTACCATTCAAATCAGAGTCGGGTAATGAGAAATAAAACCAAATCTTAAAACACCTCCCCCCCACCCCTCCCGTCTTCCCAGGCTCAACTTCACGCCCGATTTCCTCTACCTTGTCCCCGCCCCGAGCGGCGCAGGGGGACGGGGAATGGGGGTTGCAGTCAGTTCATCACGCGTTGTCTCTGCCGCTCCTTCCTCCTCACGCTCTTCCCCTGCCACATCCCTCCCACGGGAGACAGTCCTCCACGAACTGCTCCAATGTGGGGCCTTCCCACAGGCTGCCGTTCTTCACAAACCGCTCCAGCGTGGGTCCTTTTCACTTGTCCTTCCCACGGGGCGCAGTCCTTCGGGAACGGGCTGCTCCAGCGGGGGTCCCCCCACGGGGTCACAAGTCCTGCCAGCAAACCTGCTCCATTGTGGGTTCCTCTCTCCGCAGGTCCACAGGTCCTGCCAGGAGCCTGCTCCAGCGCAGGCTTCCCACGGGGTCACAGCCTCCTTCGGGCACCCACCTGCTCCAGTGTGGGGGTCCTCCGCAGGCTGCAGGTGGATAGCTGCTCCACCGTTAACCTCCATGGGGACAACCTGCCTCACCATGGTCTTCACCACGGGCTGCAGCGGTATCTCTGCTCCGGTGCCTGGAGCACCTCCTCCCCCTCCTTCTGCACTGACCTTGGTGCCTGCAGGGTTGTTTCTCTCACATAGTCTCACTCGAGTCCCTCCCGGCTGCTGTTGCGCAGCAGTTTTTTCCCGTTCTTAAATATGTTATCACAGAAGCGCTACCACCGTCGCTGATTGGCTCAGATTTGGTCAGTGGCAGGTCCGTCCTGGAGCCGGCTGGCATTGGCTCTGTCGGACACAGGGGAAGCTTCTAGCAGCTTCTCACAGAAGCCACCCCTGTAGCTCCCCCCGCTACCAAAACCTTGCCACGCAAACCCAATACACCCATTGACCCATCTGGCGAGTCTCCCAACCGGGTATCGTGGACCTGTCGGTGAAGGAAGGTTTTTCCCTTTGGGTTTTAATCCTTTCTCTGAAAACAGGGTGATTCATGTCCTAGAAATGACAGTTCTTTCTGTTTTATGAAGCGTGGGGGAGTTGGTCAGACTAAAATGCCTACGTGGGATACGTGTGAACCTGAGCAGACTACTTGCCTCCCGCCTGACCATGACCGAGTCCTGAGGACATCAACTCCACGAGGCATTTACTTGCACTGGTGGTCCATCATAAGGACCGTAACATCCATCTCTCTGGATGCCCTGGTAAGTCCTCTTCGTCCCTGTCTGCCTATGTTTCTGTGTTTCTTCCTTCAAAGGCTGTGTCACACACCCAAGCTCCAAGACTTAAAAGGAATTAAAGGGCCAGAAGTGCAAGCCAGGCCAACAATAACTCTCTATCAAAGTTTAAACCGTAACAAACATGTCAAGCAGCAGTCGTCTCTGAGACTAAAGATATCCTACAGCATGAGTCCTACAGACTCAATGATTCTATGACTCTATGATTCTATGATTTGAGTGTAGATCACCTGAAGGATGCCTCAAGACTCTTCAGATGCATCCAGTCATCGGGAGGTGGTTTCAGATCCTCTCCACAGTTGTGCTGCAACTGTGAAGAGTTACAGAGATCCTCCAGAGGGTAGAATTAGTGCCGCTTCATGCTGTGGTGGGTTGACCTTGGCTAGCCGCTAGCTATCCACCAAGCTGCTCTATCACTCCCGCGCCATCAGCCGGACAGGGGGAGAAAATGTGGTGAAAAGCTCATGGGTCGCGGTAAGGACAGAGAGATCACACCAATTACAGTCACGGGCAAGACAGACTCGACTTAGGGAAATTCAATTTATTGCAAATTAAACAGAGTAGGATAATGAGAAACACGAACACATCTTAAAACGCCTTCCTCCCACCCCTACCGTCTTCCCAGGCTCAACTTCACTCCCGACTCTTCTACCTCCGAGCGGTGCAAGGGGACAGGGAGTGGGGGTTGCGGTCAGTTCATAATGCTTTGACCCTGCCGCTCCTTCCTCCTCACGCTCTTCCCCTGCTCCAGTATGGCATCCCTCCCACAGGAAACAGGCCCGAACTTCTCCAGGGTGGGTCCTGCTCGTGGGCTACAGTTCTTCAAGAACTGCTCCAGGAAGGGTCCTTGCCACAGGGTGCAGTCCTTCAGGAACAGACTGCTCCAGTGGGGGTCCCCCGCGGGGCCACAGGTCCTGCCAGAAAACCTGCTCCTGCCAGGAGCCTGCTCCAGCATGGGCTCTCTATGGGCTGCAGCTTCCTTCAGGGCACATCCACCTGCTTTGGCGTGGGGTCCTCCACAGGCTGCAGGGTGGATATCTGCTCCACCGTTAACCTCCGTGGGCTGCATGGGGACAACCTGTGTCATCATGGTCTTCATGACGGGCTGCAGGGGAGTCTCTGCTCCGGTGCCTGCAGCTCCTCCTCCTCCTCCTCCTCCTCCTCCTCCTTCTCCTCCTCCTCCTCCTCCTCCTCCTCCTTCTTCATTGACCTTGGTGTCTGCAGAGTTGTTTCTCTCACATATTCTCACTCTTTTCTAACAGCTGCCGCCCAGCATTTTTTACCCTTTCTTAAATACGTTATCACAGAGGCGCTACCAGCATCGCTGGCGGGCTCAGTTTTGGCCAGCTGGGGCTCCAGCTTGGAGCCGACTGGAACTGGCTCTGTCCGACACGGGGGCAGCTCCTGGTGTCTTCTCATAGAAGCCAGCCCTGCACCCCCACCCTGCCCCCACCCGCTACCAAAACCTTGCTACGTAAACCCAAGACGCCAGGTTGCTGCAGATCACCTCCACCTCAGCTGATTCCCTCCAGCACACTGGATTGCCCCAGCACACTGCAACAATTTGTGTCTCTTTGGCATAGCCAGGGCCAGGATACCCTTTTTTCAAACATTCTGTCACTTCATCAGGATCCCACACTTGTTCGGGGGTGAAGTCCCAGGCCACCGGCGGTGACAACCCTTCCGGGTACCTGCCCATATTCTCCCACACACCTTGCCACCCATAACCACACCGCCTTGCATCATATCCCTGTGCTGATCTTTTTAAATAGTTGGTTAACCTTTGCAAAAGCAGAAACAATAGTCTGGGGAAGTACCAACAGGAGTATTGTGGTTACCCAAGGCTGTTCAAGATACTGAAGAGCTATTGTAACAAGAGAGAAAACATCTACTCCACAGGAGAAAAAGGGGAAGGTGCCATTCTGTGTTTCTTCCACCGACTGGCTCTCGGAGGAGAAAAAGGACAAAGTGTAAGTAAGTGTTAATGGTCTCCATCAGATGGTTCCCAAAATACAGGGAAGGCATCAGTGCAGGGCCCACATACCAAATTAGGCTCAAGGCCACTGCTTTTATCGTCATTCTCCCAGGTAAAACACCGCCAAGTGCTACACAGCACAGCAAAGAAGGGAGCATGGCACGGATCAGATAACCGATGTCGGGAACAGGTAAGTCAACATCACGACCAGCAACTGTTAAACAGATGTAATCATTATAGGTTCCCTGCAATAGGCTCTGGTCAAATCTTTTGTTACTCCAGACCCTTTGAGCCCCACGTTGGCTTTAACTGCGGTAGGCAGCTGAGCACCACATAGCTGCTCAATCGCTTGCCAACCCGCAGTGGGATGGGGAGAGAATCGGAAGGGTAAAAGTGCAAAAACTTGTGACTTGAGATGAGGACAGTTTAATTAAAAGGGGGGGGGGGGGGGAGGGGCGGGGGGCGGGAAACAACAAAGAAAAACAAAACCAAGAAAAGTACGTGACGCAAAAAACCCCAGTTGCTCACCACCAACCAACTGATGCCCAGCCAGTTCCTGAGAAACAGCAGCCCCCCGCAAATATCCCCTCCCCACCCACCCCACCCCACCCCACCCCACCCCGATTTTATTGCTGAGCACAACATCATATGGTGTGGAATACCCCTTTGGTCAGCTGGGGTCAGCGGTCCCAGCTGTGTCCCCTCCCAACTTCTTGTGCACCCCCAGCCTGCCCGCTGGCGGGGCACTGGGAGAAGCAGAAAAGGCCTTGCTGCCGTCTAAGAACTGTTCAGCAGTAACTAACACGTCCCTGTGTTATTCACTGTTGTAATAACAAATCCAAAACATAGCACCGTACAAGCTGCCGTGAAGAACTTTAACTCTATCCCAGCTCAAACCAGCACACAGAGGCACCGTTACAATTAAAGACACACACACATTCAATTGCAGATACAGGCATAAACCCTATAGAATGACAGATACAGTTAGAGCCACAGACACCGTAACATGCACAACTGCAGGCACATGAACAGCCACACCAGTTATTACACGTACAGTTGCAGACACAATTACAGATAAGGATACAATTATATGTACAACTGCAGAGCCAAGTACAGTCACAGGCACAAGCACACATTCCATTACACCTACAACTACAGCTACCGCTTGTGACACCGTTACCAGTAGAGGTGCCGTTAAACAAACAGGTACTGCTCCACATGCAGTGTGTGAAGGTACACATACAGATACCAGTACGGACGCAGATACAGGTACAATTAGACATGCAGGTACCCATATAGATACCGTTACAGACACCGATACCAACAGAGGCAGAGACACCGATACTGATACCATGAGAGATACCACTGCCGATTCCATTGCAGATGCAGATGCCATTGGAGACGCCACGGCAGACACAGACGCCACTGCAGATGCAGTGTTGCAGAAACACGTAATATTTCAGATGCAACTGCAAATGGAGATGCCCTTGGAGAGACAGATGCCACTCCAGATACCCTTGCATACGCCGCTGCAGATGTTCACAAAACTGGAGGTGCAGAGAGCGTTGCAGATTCCCTTGCAGACAGAGGTAGCATTGCTGATGCCGATACCATTTCAGAGGAAGGTATCTCTGGGGATGCCGTTGCAGATGCAGATAACATTTAGGATGCCAATGCAGATGAAGATAACATTGCAGATGCTACTGCAGATGCAGTTAGCATGGCAGATGCAGCTACCAATGCAAATACCACAGCAGATGGAGACGCCAGTGCTCATGCAGATACGACTGCGCGTACAGAGACAATAGCGAATGCCAAAAAAGATGCAGAGATGGCTGGAGATGCAGATACCAGTACAGATGCAGATACAGGTACTCTCAGACATACAGGTACTCGTATAGATACCGTTACAGACACCGATACCAACAGAGGCAGAGACACCGATACCGAGACCTTTCATTGCATCTGAAATTGTATCTGCATCTGCCATCGTACCTTCAATGGCACCTGCATCTCCTATGGCATCTGCCACGGCATCTGCAGTAGCATCTGCATCTGAAATGGCATGTGCATGCCGTTCCTGACAATGATGAAGATGCAGACACCAAACCAATGCAATTGCAGATACAGACGCCATTTCAGACGCTGCAGCTGCAGATTCTGCTGCAGCTGCAGCTACCATTGGAGAAATCACTGCAGACGCCATTGCTGAGGCAAAGTCAGGTGCAGAGACCTTTGCAGATGCAGATATCTTTGCAGCTGCAGGCAGCGTTGCAGATGCAGAGGCCATTGCAGATTTCATTGACAATGCCATTGCAGATACACCCACGGACAGAATACCATTTGAAAGACACCCATTCAATTGCAGATACAATGCCAGGTGCAATGGCAGACGCAATGGCAGGTACAGACACAATACACCCACCATAAGAGAGACCAGTACAGTCACAGACAGAATTACACCTACAATTACAGACACAAGACGAGCCACAGACACGAGTACACGTTCCATTACACCTATAAATACAGACACTGATCTCATTCCTGATAGGGGTACCATTACAGAGGGAGGAGCCGTTACACACCCAGGTAGTGCTGCACATGCCATTGAAGACACAGGGAGTACTGGCACCAGCGCTGCTATCTGCAATGGCATCAGCATCTGCAACAGCATTGGCAATGTTATCCACAATGGTACCTGCCTCCGCAGTGATGGCTGCATTGGAGACCTGCAGCCAACAGTAGAGTTGCACACATAGCTTTCCAGACGCAGAAACCTTTGCAGATGGCATCGCAGGTTCAAATACCACTGCAGGCACCATTTCAGATGCCCGTACCACTCCTGATACCTTTGCAGATGCCATTGGCAAAGCAAGTCACACTGCAGCTGCAGGTACCACTGCAGTTGAAGAAACTGTTGCAGATGCCACTGCAGATACTGATCCCGTTACAGACATCGATAACATTACACATACCGATACAGAGACCAAGGCCTTTACAGATGCCATCACCGATACCGTGACAGATCCTGGTACCAGGACAGAGACAGCGATACCATTACAGACAGTCACACCCATACCGAGACCGTGACTGGTAGAGTGGTACCGTTAGAGAGAGCCTTGCTGAGGCTATTTCAGCCAGCGAGGGAATTTGGCTTGCCCTTGCTCATCCCCATGGGACAGCTCAGACTCCAGCCCAGCAACTTGGTTTGGTTAAAACAGATTTTGCCAAACTTAGGCAAGCGGTCACGGCTCATGGACTTGCTTTGGGTTTGGACTCCAGTGTCTGGTATTCGGAAGGCTTGCAAACATTTCTGAAGTTGTGCCATGCCCCTTCAGAGTCTGACCGTCTTGTTAGTGTAATTATCCCCGCCAAGTCACCTGTAACCAGCAGCCAGAGCTTGATGGGGTTAGTTAGCAGCTCAAGCAGAGTGAAGGGACAGAGCTCTCACATCGATTAACAGCAGTCAAGATCAAACTGGAATGTAATAATATTGCCTTCTTCCTGGGAGTCAGGCCCGTGCAAGGCGGGTCAGCATGTCCTACACCATTACTTCAAGGCTGGAAGCTGCAAGCCAGATCATTAATTTCCCTCCTCGCTTTGCGGAAAAGATCAACATTTTGGGGCTTGCAGCTGGGATTGGCTCACAGAGCACACAGCTTACAAAATTAAAGGAAGCAAATGGGCAGTATTTTGGACACTTCTCTGATGCCAGTAATAGCACAGTAGGATGCAGTAAGCATCAGTGAAGGCTGCTCATGTTTGGCTGCTGTGCTCACCTGTACTTTTGCATCAGGAGAAAGCAGCACAAGCGTCAGTATGTCAAGGAGCAAAGAGCTGGTGTTTCCATGAGTGTCCAAGCAGTTGGGTGGTGTAAAAGCCAGTTCTTCGCTGGCCGAGGAGGGAGGCAAGGATGCTTAGCATAGAATTACCAAGGGAATTTACTCTTTAATATTTTAGCGATGTGCATAGCAGTGCCCCAGCCTAATGCATGGGGGACCCCAATACGGAAGAAAGCAGGGTTTACAGATGTTACAGTACAGTTGTGTAGACCAATCCAATTACTTACGTGAAGGGGTGGGCTAATCAATTACTATTGCTCACATAATTGGTATGTACTTGTCCCGTGCAGGACCAGCACATGCTTGTCCCGTGCAGGTGGTGCAGACTTATGGTCAGTGGTGTGTTAATCTTCGTTGCTCTAAACCGATGTCCCACGCGGGCAGGGGGGGGTTCTCCTGGATTTGGGTCGGTTGCAGTTCTGGCTGTGGTTTCCTCCCCCTTCTTGGTGATCCTTCACATTTGCGCACAATTTCATAGAATCGTAGAATAGTTAGGGTTGGAAGGGACCTCTAAAGGTCATCTAGTCCAACCCCCCTGCCGCGGGCAGGGACATCTTCAACTAGATCAGGTTGCTCAGAGCCCCGTCCAACCTGACCTGGAATGTATTATTTATTCTAAAAAAGCATCATCTTCTGACGTACAGTACCCCTGTTGGTCCTGGTAACAGGGACGCCGGAAGGGGTGAGGCTGAGGTGAGTCCAGAGAAATCCAGGTGTCCAGTGAAGAGGCATCGTCAGTGAGAGAGCAGCTGGGACAAGTGGGCAGAGGCGAGGCGTCTGCGCTCACGTTCCTGTACAGCTGGGCGAGCTCTGCTGCAAAGGTCCACGGGGATGGGCTGGAGCTGTTGTTGAAAATCTCATTTTCTTGGGCAATCTCACCCTTTCTTGTTCCTTCTCCTGACTCTGCTTTGCCTTTATCATTAGCTCGATCGTCACTTTTCCAGGCAGAGTCAGTATCGGCTTGTCCCAGTGCTTCTTCATCTCTCTGGGTCCTTCTGGACAAAGGGGTTTCAGAAAAGACTACTCGTTGATAGCAATTAGGAGGCCAGTTAAAAAATGGTACAGCAGAAATCTCAGCAGAGTACTGCCAGCAGCTGCCTTGGCACTCCAGGATACTCTAACTGCAAATACTTCATTGCCAACTGCAGCAATAACTCACTCTGGGGAAAAGCCAACTCACGGGTCTCTCTTCCTCCGCCGTGAAATGACTATGCAAGACACCACTGTCCCAGGCAGCAGCACACCCAAGGCTGCTGCAGTCCCCGGGATATAGTACTTGCGCAGCTCTTCGTGATCAGCAGCCTCAGCCTTTTTCCCAGCATCCGCCCCTGGAGGAGGAGAAGAGGCAATGCCACACGTTACTGTGCTCTGCGCTACAGATAATCTCACAGGGTACTACTTCACATGCCCCGGAGAGTTTATTTGTCAGTGGTTGGTGCCTCTGGCTCTGGTGTCTTAGCACCTTAGAAGGATTGTTTAAACTTCTCGGGGAGAAGAGCCCGCATGCCAGTGAGCAGCTGCACCAGCGCTACCCCTGGCTGTTCCTCCGGGCTGCAGGCCAGGGCTGCGTGCTGGGGAGCTGCGGTTCATCCAAGGAGAGCACTGCAGGGACAGAGCAGAAATGCTCCTGTTCTCCCAAGCGGAAATCTCCCAAGCACTCCCCTCCAGGACGTCTCTGAGGCCGAAAGATGGGATCCAGCCCACGGGCTATTGCCTGGCTCCTGCGGTGCCGCTTGCTCGTCACCCCCAGCCCCGATGCACACGTTGGGGGAAGGCTGGCCCCGGGACAGCACGGCACAGGGCTGGGCTGTAGCCCTCAGATGGCCTCATTCCCAAAAGGGCAAAGTTCCCAGATTCCTAGGAACTGGGTGTGGTGGGAGGTGAGCAATCGCTAACCGCATCCAGAGAGGTCTACGACTGTCTCTCTGGCACGCTGCTGGCAATAACCTCCACACGCCAGAGACAACAGTCGTCCTCAGAGAGCAGCTCCTGGCTTCGCTGACAACACCTTCTCTGCACTAACACTTCCAGCTTTGGCTGCTGGCATGATGTGCAAGAGCGGGCTCCGGGGGAAGAGCCTGCAGGCACACAGCGATTCTGACTGGTGATACCGGGTGACCACGGGACAGCAATTACCTGGCGTGCCGGTTTCTTGCATTGCCTCTCTTTCTTCATCTGAGACTGGCACTGTGTGACTGCTTCCCTTCCGAAAGGCCTCCTTCTGCACGGTCTCACGGTCCGTCTCTTTAGAAAGAAAGCGGGACAGTTTAAGGAGAAGGAACCGTTCCTCAGCAGGAACACGATACCTTCAGGGGGCGATACTCTCCAAAGACAATAATAAAGCTTAAAAACAAAGCCTGGGTGCATCTAGTCCAAACAATGTGTCATTCATCGTGAAAAAATTAAGCACGTGACGCTTTCCACTTTACCAGTACAGACAGCAAAACCTGACCTGCTGGGAAACCAGGAAATTGCATGGGACCTTCCTGTTCACGTTACATGTAGTGCATTTTTGGCAAACTGCAAAATGATGCTAAATTACATCCTTCAAAGAGGATGGGAAAAAGCCGCAGCCAGTTCAGCTGGGGAAAGAGCCCTTCTGAGAAGCACATCCCACCCTGCCAACTCCATCACACAAGAAGGATTACAGACAGACACGGTGGACTGAACCCCAAGCTCTTGCAACCATCTTCCGGGCACTTTCACAAGCGGCAGTGAAGAGCCCACTGTCCCCAAAACAAGAAGAAAACCACAGCCAAGTTTTCTGAAATGTAATTAGAAACGGGGAGCTAAACCACCCAAGACTGAGTTAACCAAACGAACCACCCAAGGCCAGCCTCAAGCTGGGTGTCCAGCTCCGGCCCGCCCCTGAGCCCGAGGTGTCACCGAGAGTCCACAGACATCAAGGACAGCAACGAGGCCGGACCAGGCTGTGAAGCCTGGGCTGCTCTGATCCCAGCCGGGGTATCAATCCCGCCTGCAGCGCAGGCAAAGCCTGCCGGTCCCAGCCACTGAAATCTGCCTGCGCAGGCTCTCCACTGCCCAAGGGCCCTCTCCCCTCCAGCGACTGGCAGCGTGCTGGCCCTCTCATGCCTCGTGAGCAATTAGCTCCTCCGCAAGTCCCTCACGCACTCCGGGAGCACCACCAAGAGTCATACTCGTGCCACCACAGCTATCAGTCTGCAGGCTGAAAGTCCATCACAAACAGAAATGCCTGCAGAATCAGCATCTGCACCCGATTTCCAACATTAGGAAAGGGCAGCCAAGATTTCTGGGGATGTCATTCCTGCCTTCAACTTGCCCAGCTGCAAGCCGGGCTGTGCACGAGCTGAACACAAACGCAGCACACGCCGGTTCCGGACATCTGGAGACCAGCGTCTGCACAAAGCAGCTCTGACCAGTAATGCTACCACTGGGGCAGCAGCTGCCCCTGGCACTCAGCTTGAACCACAACTGGTAGCAGACGCTGTGCTGGACCATCTCTGGGGCTCACCAGCCCACTCCAGTTGTGAAATCGAGTGGCACTGCAGCCAGGCTCTGACTCATCCCTTCCTGCTGCGTAGGCTACAGCACGTCCACAAACGCATCTGAAACTTCAGCTTCCAAAGTCGTACGGTTAACAGCGTGAAACATACCAACCAGGGGCTGCTTTCTCCAAGTCTTTCAGGATTTCCTTTGGAACTTGAGATATCTTTTGGGAATACTTCCCTATAGGAGCTTTATACTTTCCTCTTCGAGGACATCAACAGAAAGTATGAGGGCAAATGTCACATGAACAAAATATTGAAAAGGAGTGCTTGTTCTGTGAAGTCAATAAAGACTGACTACTCGCTCTTGGGCTGCCAGCTGGGATCCAGCCCGGGATCCAGCCAAGGAGCTGGAAAAGCCCTCCCTGTGGCCACATCTGCAACCAAACACCCATGAGAAGTTAACATCACATGTTCTGATCTACACCGTCATGACTGAATAGCGGAACATAGACGGGGGTCACGTAATGACATGGCACACACATGCAGGCGTGTGACATTCTCACACCTGCAGAGGCGCCTGCCTGACATTTGGGCTTTGAGCTGGCAGCTCTCAAAGGAAGTAGAAAGCCACGACGTGCCACTCAGGAGCATCTTGCAAACATTTACCAGGTGCCTGCCGTGGCCACTAACCAGGCACGGAGCTGTCGGGAGAAAGGACTCCCTGGAGCTCGCACCAGCTCTAAGCTCAACCCCAACATGCCTGCTGGCTTCGCAGTCAGCACTGGAAGCAGCACAGGGGCGGAGCAGCTGGCAAAGACAGCTTCACAAGGCAGAGCCCCCTGGGGCACATCACTGAGCCTGACCCTTTCCCTCTCTGCTCTTCTGCGTGCCCGAGCATCAGCCAAGAAAGTAGTAAGTTAAATTTCACGTGAACAGAAAATTAAAACGTAAGTGCTCATTCGTTCAAGGGACTTACCTGTGGGATCGCCCTGAGGCTCACGGACAGGCTCAAGTTGAGAAGTCAAGTAGCCGTTGTCTACAGGGCCAGCTCTAATCAAGCAGAGATGGAAGACGTTTCCATTGCGTGTTGTGATCTACCTCTTCCTTAGTGACCTGCTGTGACTGGAAGCGGGGCAGGCAACAACACGGGACCCAGATGCAGGCTGAGATTTCCAAAGCTCAGAGGGGCCTTGTGACCTCTTGGCTGGGACCTGGCAGCTTTCAAACTACTGTCTCCAGGCCACGTGCAACACCCCTCAAGGACCAGACGGACAAACACAGGGCCTCTCAGGGCCTTCTTACCAGGAGACCTCTCACCCACACAACAGGAAGCCCACACTACAGCGGGAGCATGGAGCACCAGAGGAAAAAATGATCATTCACCACTCTTGTAGAGAAGAGCCTGCTGGCCACTGGAAGGCTGAACTATCACAACAAAAGATTAACAAATAAGAAACCAAGTATTAACAAATACAAAAGGCCAGTAACAAATGAAGACTGAATACTTACCTCCGGGATACCACCCGGGCTCAGGAACAGGATTCCACTGAGTGGCTTGATCAACAAGGACTGCAGGAACCAAACACACGTAATCAAACACAGGTGAGGAGAGTTTCCACTGCATGTTCTGATCTGCTTCTTCCTGAGTCACCTGCAGTGACTGGAAGGGGGTGAGGTAATGACATGGCACACATACCAAGGTGTTGGTTCCCACAGCTAAAAAGGAACATGGGTGACCTTTTCTCTGAGACCTAGCAGGTCTTCAGGCAAAGAAATATTCATGACTCATCTGGGCAACGCCCGCAAGGCACAAAAAGCTCTTGGAAGGCCTTAAGAGGATCTTAGGTAAAATTGCACATGAATAACCTATTGAAACATAAGTGTTTATTCCCTCAAGCAGACAGACATTGATAACTTACCTCTGGGACGCCCCCAAGGATCGCCTCCCCATAAGCAGGATCCAGCTGAGAAGCTCGATAAGCACTGCCAATGCCATCATCTGGAATCAAGCACAGATCAGAGAAGCTTCCATGCACACAGAGGAAGCCCACGCTAAAGAACTGGAGGAAAAAGCAATTGTCTACGCTTCTCGTGGACAAGAGCCCGTGAAAGGCTGCACCAGTGCTACCCCTGCGTGTTCCTGTGGGCCAGGGACCTGCAGTTCGTCCAAGGGGAGCAGGGCTGCAGGACTAGAGCAGAAACGCTCCTGTTTTCCCGAGCAGACATCATCTGAGCACGCCGCTCCGGGACGTCCCCGAGGCTGAAAGCCACAGGGACTCAGTGCCCAGGTCTCTCACCCCGCACCACTGCTCCCGGCCCCCTCGCCTGCCCGGAAAACACCCCCAAAGTGGCCGCAGACCCTCCACACCTCCCCGCGGGGTGTCTGCCCCCCCTGCCCGCACCATGGTGCCTGCCTGGCTTGCCTGGCCCAGCCCGGCTCAGCTGCTCTCCCGGACCCAGCCCTAGCCCTGGCCCCACTGCCACCCCGCTGAGGTGCGGTGGGTGCCACGCCGCACTGCTTGGGGCTGGGTGCTGTCCCCCTGCCCGCCTACCTGCTCCCTGTGCTCGTCTCAGAGCAGCCTGGGTGTCCTGGGCTTGCAGGGCCACCAGGAGGAGGAAGAGGAGGAGGCGGGTGAGGACCACGGCCCCCCAACTCTCACACCGTGCTGCTGCTGCTGCGGCCACGGGCTCTGAGACCTCACGGCCCCGTTGGGCCACGCCTTACGCCAGGCCTCCCCAGCGAACACCCGTTGCCAGCAAATTACTGAATCTGCACACTCCTGCATTTCCTTGTTCCATACGAGCGTGGAAGGAGCAGAAGTGGAAGAGGGTCGGCCTATTTTGGGAGGCAGCACTGCGTATGAGAGTGCACAGGAACTCAGGTCTTACTTCCCAGAAGTCAATCCATACCAAAAGCTCCGTAGGAAGATTGCATAAAAAAGCCAATTGCAAGGGCCTCTACTTGCTACTGTTTTTCTCAGACAGCACTCTAGGAAGAAACTAGCTTTTCCTGCTAGTTTTGCTACAGCTTCGTTACCTTGAAAGATGAAACTTCTTACTTCTGCTACTCCCAAACAGCCTCGCAGCCCAGCAAAACCATACTGCAGGGAGGAAACCTTCACCATGCAAAGATGGGCACGCCACGGGAATACGTTACTCTCAAAGAACAGACTCTTTCAACCACTCTTCCTCTTGCTTACCAAAGTTCTGACACTGTTAGAAAACAACAACAACAACAACAAAGCGGGGTTCTCATTCACATTTTATTGAGCCCGTTATATCAGCCATTCAACGGTAGGTCCAACTCCAGCCCGAAGCCCAGAATAAGAAATGCCATCTTGAAGTTTCTGGAAGAAGGAAGGGCTTTGAAGCGGCAAGACCAGAGAACATTCATGAAGGCACTGTCGTGCAGGTACGCATCCCTGATCACAGACCAACTGCACTGTTACCTGAGTAAGTGATGCGCTCAGCTAACTTGCAGCCAGTGACGTCTGGAAAAGTAGCGCACGGTCTCTTGTTCATTAGCGCCGAGCACGTTGGCTCAGGCCAACGTTGAGCTGCCCAGCAAGACCGACGGGAAGCACAACGGCACATGTGAATGCAAAGCCATCATGGAATCGGTGCTTGTGCCTTTGGCTCGCCACTACATGGCAATGGGCGATGCTGCCAGAGCCTTTTACTACCTTCTGGAGTGCGCGGCTGCCTACCTGCATGTCTCCAACAGCTACATGGTGAGTTGCCCTGCTTGCCAGGACCCACTGTGCACGGAGTCCTCTCAGTCGCCTGGCTCTGGGCAGGACAACTTCCCCGTTGCAAGAGGGCATGCCTTCGCGGGGCCTTGGAAGGGAAATGCTGGGTCAGACCCTGACTTCTTCCTCCGGTTTGCCTCTTCTGCGGCAAGAGACACAGGGCACTGTGCCCTTAGCACGAGGAGCATTAGCAGGGAGGCGGTCTGAAGGATCACTGGTGCCTGTGCTCTGAGTCAGGGTGACTGTGTTTGAGCGGGCATCACCAGGGAGAGAAGCAGGCTCTCTTAAGACAGATGCCAGAGGCAACGGGGGAGGACAAGGCTGGCCATGGGCTCTGCACCCACGCTCACCTGCTCTCTGTGTGCTTGCGCAAAGGCCCTCATGAAGCTGAACGAAGCGGAGGTCCTGAGGAGCTCGGTAGAGAAGAAAGTGAATGTGATAGCCCGCTTTGAAGAGGCCACCTTCTTCAGCCTCAAAGGGGAGGTAAAGAGACGGGGAGGTCTGGAGGGACCGCCTGGGGGACGCAGCTGGGTGCCTTCCCCAGTTGCAGTGGATATCCCTGGCATCTCCAGCCACTGGCAGATTCCTGCAGTCTCTTGGGCAACTACTCCATATCGGGATGATTCCCTTTTCCTGTGCAGGTCTGCTGTCATATGGGACGCCTGAAGCTGGCAAAGAAAATGATCAGGAAGGCGCTGAGCCTGCTCAAAAGGCAGTTTCCCCGGACCTCCGTTGGAGCCTTTGTCAAGCCGCAGCTGGAAAAGTTTCAGTGTGCCGCTTATGTTGCCAGAAGAGCATCCTCCCTTCCGCAGGAGGCCCGGTAAGAAGCAGAACTGAGAACCCGGGAAGGAAGAGCCATTTCCTACCTGGTCCCAGGCATCTGGGCCCAGACCTGCCTAGACTTGAGGCCACACCTAACCTGACACATAGGCCTTAGCAGGACCGAGGCGTTAAGGACCGATGTGCGGGTAAAACAGGCAACGACAGAGCCCCACGCTCCCTCCCCTCCCTGCGCAGTCATGGGAACAAAGCACGCCTTTTGGTAAAAAGCAGCTTGCAGCCGGGGATGTGGCTGCTGACACGTGTTGGCTGCGGCAGGGGGTTGGTGGTGACTGGGAAGAGAGCGCTGTAAAGAGGGAGTAGAGGCTGAAGAGGGGCAGGGGTCTGGAGGCAGGACCGGGACATGGGGAAGGAGCAGTAGGTGGAGGTGAGGTGTGAGAATCAGGAAGCTCAGGGGCCGATACCCCTTTTCCTGCTGGTTCCCGGCTTTGCTTGCCCCCCCCCCCCCCGGCGCTGTAGTGCCAACGTGCCCTCTCGAGCGGTCAGCTTCCCCCGGCAGCACTTCTTTGCCCCCTTCCGCTCTGGCAGCCCTCTCTCCATCAGCTCCCTTTCCTCCGAGGAGGTGTAACTGGCTTGTCCGCCGCCCTGCTTTCCCCCGGCCCTGTCCGATTTAGCACTGTACAGCTAGAGCCTCTGGGCCCAGCAGTTTCTCTTGTGTGGCAGGAGGAAGAGGCTAGCCTGGCTGCTGCGGCAGAGCTGCTGCCTTTCCTTACTGGAGCACCTCTTCAGCCTGGAGGGCACTTCCAGCGGACGGACGTTCTCCCGCCTGGCAGCGCGCATGAAGGCCAACACGGACAGGGCGGCAGACTCCTATCGGGCAGCAGACTCCCGCCACAGATAGACTTAAACCAGAAGGGTGGAGCTGAAGTCAGCTAATTACACATCTCCTCCATGATGACCTTTGTTGTTGGGCCTTTCTTTCTGAGGCGCGGAAAGAGACGCTGTCTTTCGTTGCTGTGGAGGGCTACTGTTGCTCCAGCAGTGATGGCCTTTGTTGTTGGGCCTTTCTTTCTGAGGCACGGAAAGAGACACTGTCTTTCGTTGCTGTGGAGGGCTACTGTTGCTCCAGCAGTGATGGCTACAGCTCTCTTGCAGGTCCCGGTGCGGACTCATGATTGAAGACGCTTCTGATTTTAGGTCACGTTAAAACCAGAAGCCCTCTCTGTTGCTCTTGTTCCTCACCACCCACGTACGGTCAGCCAGCGACTGCTGCTCCCTATCTTTCCCCAGCTAAAGGGGAGGAGAAACCTGTATAAAAAGGCAGGGGGTGACAGGAAAAGCCCCAGACGCCGAGGGGACTTGGGACAGCTATCGCCAAAGGTTTTGCCTTGTCTGAACCCGTCGGGGGACTGGAAACAACACGCCCTTCTGCCTAGCATTGCCCCCAAGTCAGCGTCTGCAGCAAAACTCTACAATTACGGTGTATAAGCAGCGCCGCAGACACTGGGGAACAATGTGGGGACACAGCACGCAGGCAGGTCATACATCCGCTCCTCCCTCCCGGCCAGCTGGCAGCACTCCTTCTAGTGGCAGAATTCCTCGGGCTCGTCCCCTCTGGCTGCCTACCAAGGGCTTGGGCAGGAGAAGGGTTTGCATCCGGAGGTTACCTTCCGCGCTTCGCACTGAGGCACCTGTAGGTTTGTGGCAGACCTCAAAATTGCGGGCATAGCTGCCGCTGTGCTCACTGAGATGGGCAGGAGCTCACTGGCGAATTGCAGCTCGGTTCGGGAACGGCAGGATGGCAGGGGCTTCATTCAAGGAGCTTCCAGTTGCCTGCAGGAGCTCTGCATATGCAGATTTTCCTCTGGCACCCTCCTTAGCACACAAGTTCCACGGCCACCACAGAAACATCGGGCATGCTGAGCTTACAGCTGTGCCACGCCTTCTGGCCCAGAAGCTTCCATTTCGTCACACAGGTGT
Source organism: Aptenodytes patagonicus (assembly GCF_965638725.1). NCBI lineage: Eukaryota > Metazoa > Chordata > Aves > Sphenisciformes > Spheniscidae > Aptenodytes > Aptenodytes patagonicus. Next base: position 899,834 of record NW_027472001.1, read on the forward strand.
TAAGCAGGACTGGGGTCCCTCTGGCTGCAGGTAACGGCCTCCCTGCTGCCAGCTGGGACCGTCAGTATGTGTGGCATCTACTACAGTGGCCAGTTATGCCTTCAGCTAGGAAGGCTGTGGCTGTGCCGCAAACAACTGCCTTCCTCCTTACGTTTCTGTCTTACAGAGTATGGAAATAGATGTCCAGCTGGCTGTTTGAACGGTGCAGGTTTTCACCGGCACTGGTGTGCACTGCTGGCCTCAGACTAGCTCCTTGCAAACTCCACCATCTTTTCCGTCCTTTCACAATGGTATATATATTGCAAACGGACACCTGCAAACGCCTGAGAGTAACATAAAGGCTTGGTGGAAAAGTAAAATAAAATGAAATAAAATAATCATATCTATTTGTCCATAGCCGCTTCTTCTTCTTCCTCCCTCTTTTTCCTCTCACCCATTCTTTCTTCTTTAATTTCTGCTCGGCTTCTGTTTCCAGCTACGCTGTGCCTGGTCTCTCTCTGAAGCCCACCCTTGCAAACCACCCACCTCAGAGCAGTTCTCAAATTTTTCCCATTGATCTTTGCCTGTCTCAGTAGCTGGAAGCAAAACAAACTCCAAAGCTTCTGTTAAACTCTGGGTGCGTGGCCGCATGGATGTGAAGAGACTGAAAGTTGGTACTGAGTCAAGCCAGAGCCGGGAGGAGCGTTCAGTCGAGATTTTTGCAGTGGGCTTGCAGAGGACGCAGACCCAGGTAGACGCGCTTCTGGATAGGCTCCCCCTTGACATCCAAGCCCTCGCACATGGGAAGCGAATCTTTGTAGGCCAGCTGTTATTCTTGTACGGTTTCGATCTAGCGGAGGCAGTGGGGCTTCCTGCCTTTGTGCTGGTGGTGGGTCCACCCCTCGCTGGTGCTGGGCAAAACAAAATCTGGAGGGGAGCAAGAGGTGGCGATGTTGTAATGGGCTCAGACTGGCAGCAGGCAGCTGTCTCTTCTCGAAATGAGCGGCTTAGCTTAACTGCAGTAACGGGCCGGCTGGATTATTGTGGTGATTCCACCTCATTTTGTTGTATCTTTGGGGGGGGAACAGTCCCCCAGGCTGAGCCCATGGCGTTGCCCCGTGCTCCAGGCCCTGTTCCAGGCCGTGAGGGCTCCCTGTGGCCGCAGCAATGGGACACTGTGGCCACGCCCCCCAGGGCGCAGCCCCGCCCTCAACCACCACCCATGGGGCATGCCCTGCTGCACACCTGTCTGTCACCTCGGGAGGGCGGGGCCCTGTGGGGGCTGCCCACAGGGGAGGGGGAGAGAGAGAGAGAGAGACTGCTCCGCCCTGCCCCACCCTGCTCAGTTTTGGCCAGCTGGGGCTCCAGCTTGGAGCCGACTGGAACTGGCTCTGTCCGACACGGGGGCAGCTCCTGGTGTCTTCTCATAGAAGCCAGCCCTGCACCCCCACCCTGCCCCCACCCGCTACCAAAACCTTGCTACGTAAACCCAAGACGCCAGGTTGCTGCAGATCACCTCCGCCTCAGCTACTTCCCTCAGATACTGGAGTCGTCCTCAGCAGTGCTCCACTTGACTCGGTAATTTGCATGACCTTCTTTGAAGGAATACCTTTCCTCTAGGCCAGAGTTTAAAAAACCTTTTTAACTACAGAAAATTATCCAGTATGAATATGAGGACTTAACTTTGACCAAAATGTGTTTCTTCCATTAGAACACGGTAATTGCTGACCAATTTGGCTGCTGCTTTTCCTGCATCTCGAGGTAGATCCCTTCGCTGGTACTTCTCCAGGAGCAGCTGACGCTGTGGTTTCATGACAGCCTTTCGCTGGCCGCTGTTCAGCGAACACTGCTGCTGCACGGACCTTCTCCGTGTGCCACTGGCTTGCTCCAGTGCGTGCTGCGCTGCTGGATGGGGCTGGGGAGCTGGAACTTTTAACTGGGGTTAAAACGCACCTGGCCCAAGCAGCGGTGTAGTTTTGGTAGCCAGCGTTACCCCTAGCCTGTGTGTTGCCTCCTGCAGCTCACGGCACTGCTGCAGAAATGCATGCGCTGGCAGGACGGGAGGAGAGGCAGGAGCAGGCAGACGGGGCTGCTTGTGCTCCTGGGAACTGCGAGTGCCCCGCGGAGAGGCAGGGAGCTGGTGCAGGGAGCCGGTCCATCTGGGAGGAGAGTGGGGAGGGTGGGAGCACGCAGGCGAGGGTGGGAGGAGGGTGGGGTGGGGGCAGTCTGGAGTGGGGACCCTGCATGCACCAGGGAAGCCGCATGGGGAATCCTCTCTGCCGAAACAGCACCGACGGGGGTCCCTGGCTCCTGTCAGCGGCAAACAAACCAGCAGGAATCGTGGTCCATTTGTTGCTGGGTGCGAAAGCAGGGAGGGAGCTCGGGAAGCATTTGTGTCAGAGACACACAAATTACATTTTCTGCAAATCTTTTTCAATTTTTCAGCGATCTGTGAGACTGAGAGGAAAGACGGTGGGTAGGAGGGGACGTGCTTAGTGACCTATCAAAAGAAGATAAAGAAAATACCTAAGTAAGGGTCAGCATAACTATTCTGAGTTTTGGGTGTTTAAATGTTGACCTGAACTTTTTGCGGCAACATCAGGCCTGTGTCTTGTAGGTAAAGCCTGAATGCAACCTTTTGCATCAGCCTTTACAGTGCCCAGTAACTGTTTTATTCCTGCACGAGCGCTGTGAACAGGACTTGCCGCTTACGTTGAAATGGTCATCTCTGTAGGTGGATGCTGCACGTGTTCATAGAGACGCTGGACAGACCAGAAGCTGTAATGCCAGTATAGAAGGGCAGCTTGGCACGAGGACCATGCTGTAGCTCTCACAACCAAGGAGATTTGTGTTTGTTATTGTCGTGCTAGAGGAATTTCCCAGGTTTGGCGTTTTGTGTGAAACTACAGGGATCCTCCAGTTTTTCAGGTCTGGTGAAATGATCGTACGTATCCAGGTGGCTGCCCGAGTGTGCAAATTTCAGTCCACGCTTACTAAATTGCTCGCCGACAATTAGCAAGCTGAGGGGGAGTGATGCAGCTCAGGCGGTGTTGGCTCTGTGCAAGAGTGTACAGCACCTGCAGAACCTGCACGTCCAAGCCTTAGGTGTAAACCCTGAGTAAGGGCAGAGGAGGGCAAAAAGGGTCTTCAGAGGCTGTAGTCATGATCAGTTTTCTTCCCAGGGGCTCTGGCACTTTACAGGCAGAAAATGGTCCCTGAATCTCCTCCTCCTGAAAGGTCTCTTATGCTCTGTACCTCCTGCTTTATTTTTGGATCTTTCTTACAAAAAAATTGGGGTTTTTTTGCTTTTATGTGTTCTTTTCCCCCTCATTTCATATCCCAGAGAATATGAAATGCCTCTGTTTTGGAGAAAAGCAAGCAGGTCCCTCTGGATGGCATCCCTTCCCTCAAGCGTATCAACAGCAGCACTCAGCTTTGGTGTCACCTGCAACCTGTCTGAGGGTGCACTCGATCCTACTATCCACGCCATCGATATTAAACCGTATTGGTCCCAGTATGGACCCTTGAAGGACACTGCTCCTTGCTGGTTTCCACTTGGGCACTGAGCCACTGACTGCTTTTCTTTTGTTAACCCTTTCCCTACCCATGAGGAGCTGGGGAGGCTGTTGGTAATGGGGTGGAACACAGGGAGCACCCACATTCCCTCCTGGGAGACCCCCAAACAGAAGGCCAGAACCGGCAACCGCAGAGAGACCTTAGCAGCCAACAGACAGAACGGACCGTGGTGCTGCCAGCGCTGCGGCTCCCACCGCACGGCCCCTAGGCCCTGCCAGCGCCCTGGCTGCTTCGGCCTTTTGTCCGTCCCGAAACCTTCTACCCCTAAGGCAGGGACTGACCCTGACCCCTGCAGCCTGGGGACTCTCTTGGGGGAAGGAGCGGAGGTGACCGCCGGCAATCGCTCCCGGCTCTTTTTCAGGCTAAGCCAAGCTATGCCAGCTGCGTGGGCAGGAGCAGCCCTTCCCTGCAGCCTGGGCACCCCAGGCACCCCAGCAGGTATGGCACCCCCAGCAGATATGGCCATCTCTCCCATTTCACCTCCTATAAGCGAGTCTCCTCCCTGATCTGCAACCCCATCCCGCCGGCACAGCAGCTTACCCCGTGGGGAGCACCCCGGCCACAAGCTCCCCACATGCCTGGTGCAGAGCCGGGGGACATCAGCGATCGGGGCCGACTCAGCGGGTGCCCCTGGAAGGTCACCCCAGCCCAGCATAGCTGCCACTCACCTGCGCAGGGCAACAGAGGGCTCCCTGTGGCTGCTTCTTCGATCCCTGGGTCTTCCGCATCCAGTGTATGAGCACCAACCAGCCTCCACTGGCCACCTCGGCCACGGCGCCGCTTCTCTGCCGGGTGCTGCCCTGTGGGGCAACAGGGGCTGCAGGGACCCCTCCCCCCCCGGCCTGGGCAGCCCCTGGGACCCCCCCAGGGCCAACCGCGACACCTCGCACCCTACAACCATCGGGGAGAGCGGTGGCCCCAGCCCCACCCTGGTGCTGCTGCTGTGCTTCTCTGGCTACCAGCACATGGAGACGCAGTTTGCACAGCTCAGCATCTCTGACACAGCCAACCCCGTGGGGGCACCCCCAGGCAGCAACATCCCCCTGGGCAGCGACATCCTCCTCAGCCACTGTGCTGCCCCCCACATCCAAGCCGTCGGGGACTGAGCAAGTGACATTGCCCTGCCTGAGGAGATGCTACTGGATTGTTCCTTGGTCAGCCAGGATGGTCCCAGCAGTGTCCACATGCCTGGGGACCCTGGTCGCACCGGCGGAGCCATCCCCCACTGGAACGTCGGCTCACTCTCACTGCCCACGGAGCTGCTCAGCCCCGACTACAGCATCCTCAAGACCACCAACGCAGTCCTGAGCCTGGAGCAGTTCACCACCATCAGGATGGGGCCCCAGGAGCTGTGGTGGGATGCAGGGATGTACCTGCCACCACTTCAGCCTGGCGTCTCCCAGCCTGGCATGTCAGAAAGCAGGGGGGAGAAGCAGAAGAGCACCTGGCCAAACCCACCCAGCAAGCACAGGGCTCTTGGCAGCCAGCACTGGCATGGGAGGGTGGGATTAGACCCACAGCAGGGATGAGATGGATATGGGGGTGTGGGTTGGAGGGAGGGTGTGTGAGTGTGTGTGTGGGGGGGGTGGTGTAGCGGGGGGGGAGGGTGTTATAATAGCTTTCATCACATATTTGCTCTTATTTTTTTCCATTAAAAGCCATTTCTCCAGAACCACTCCGTGCCTGGGGGGTGGGAGTGCAGGGGGCGCTGGGAAATGGCACCAAGAAGTGCAAAAGCACTGCTGAGCCACAGATCAGAGCTGGTGAGTCCTGAAGGGCACTGAGTCACCCACAGGACTGAGTTACTGCCATCGGGGCAGGCAATGGTGAGGGGTGACAGCCCTGTCCCCTCCCCCAGGGGAAGGAGCCCTTAGGCAGGGGAGCCAGGACAGATGGTCCCTGCAGGACTCACAGACACAGCCCCACACAGAAAGCAGCACTGAGCCCCTGGGACAAGGACAGACCTGGGGGGCCAGAAGCAGGACAGACACACACGCGACAACAAGGGCTGCAATGCCTTCATCTTGAACACGACCAGCATCCCCTCCCGTGGGAACAGGGCTCGGTGCAAAGTCCTTAAAAGCCTCAAGAAAATCATGCCCTTCCTCGAGTCCCACTGTGCTCAGCTCTGGAGCCCAGCTTTGCCTCACTGCCACAGCGAAATAACCCCAAATCACCCCAATAATGCTGAGGGAGGGAGCTGCAGGCCAGGCAGGGACCCTCCTCCCCTTGTCTGGCTGCACCTTGGGCAGCCGCAAGACCAGGAAGGGCAGAAAAAATAAAATTAAAAAAAAACACTGCACTGGCCAGAAAGTGCCTGGAAACTTCATCTCTCTTTAATGAGCATTCCCCATCCGAGCTCCGCAACCTGGGGCCAACGGCGCCTTTGGGAAGCGGCCTTACTTTTCCGTGTCTGGCTTGTAGAAGGTGCAGGGTGAGGTCCCCGTCGGTGGAGTCCCCCAGCGCCGGGGGTCGGGCAGCTGAGCGCCTTCCTTAGGGCAGTCCCAGTTACACCACTGGGGCGGTGGGAGATAGTCTGGACCCCGGGCAGTTGCAGTCCCATTTGTGTCAGCATGGCGCAGCTCACGGTGCTACTGCAGCTCAGCATCTCGCCTCGCATGCTGACCCACCCTGAACATCATCCTGGACCCAAAACTCATGTCCCCTGGTACAGCTGCACCGCCACTGCCTGCAGTTCTTGGGATTATTCTGCTCAAGAGAAGGAGGAAAACAAAAGAAAAGAAAAATCCCAGAACCCAAACTTCAGGACTGACCAAAAATTAGAGCATATTACTAAGGGTATTGTCCAAATGCCTCTTAAACACTGACAGGCTTGGGGCATCGATCACCTCTCCAGGAAGCCTGTTCCATTGCTTGACCACCCTATCAGTAAAGAAATGCTTCCTCATGTCAAGTCTGAACCTCCCCTGATGCAGCTTTGACCCATTCCCAGGCGTCCTGCCCCTGGATCCCAGGGAGAAGAGGTCAGCACCTCCCTCTCCACGTCCCCTCCTCAGGAAGCTGTAGAGAGCAATGAGGTCGCCCCTCAGCCTCCTTTTCTCCGAACTAGACAAAACCAGAGTCCTCAGCCGCTCCTCAGAGGACATGCCTTCCAGCCCTTCACCAGCTTTGTTGCCCTCCTCTGGACGCATTCGAGGACCTGAATGTCCTTCTTAAATGGTGGGGCACAATTACTACAGCTATAGCTAATTGTTTCAGCATGTGCTATGTCAGCATTCATTTGCCTTGCACGGCCCTTTGCAGAGAGGAAAGCATGGTCTTCAAATGCACTGGCTACCAGTTCATCTTCAAGCGTAACTCAAAGCATAGGTCTGAGCTCATAAATCCCATGTTGTTTGAAATCCTTGCTACTTAAAGACTGAGGGCTCTCACGGCAAGGGAATTCGTCTCCAGCCTCGCTCTGCCTGCTGATCTATCAGGTCCACCTTTGCACACATGCAAGGGCCTGTCTCGTCACACTCAGCTGGCATCAAAACGTTGAGATTCTTTAACTGAATAGACATAGTCTGGCAGCTCTCTGCACTCATTGCACCAGTTTTGCAAACTAACTACCATGTGTGTGCTAGAAGGTTGTTTTCCATCGTTTCTTTTTGTCGTGGTTTAACCCCAGTTGGCAACCAAGCACCACACAGCCGCTCACTCCCCCTTCCCCCCCCCCCAGTGGGATGGGGGAGAGAATCGGAAGAGCAAAAGTAAGAAAACTTGTGGGTTGAGATAAGAACAGTTTAATAATTGAAATAAAATAAAATAAAATAGAATAACAATAATAATAAATTGTAATGAAAAGGAAAACAACAAAAGACAGAGAGGAACAAAACCCAGGGAAAAAAAAAAAATCAAGTGATGCAACTGCTCACTGCCCGCCGACTGACACCCACCCCATCCCTGAGCAGCGATCGCTGCCCACCGGCCAAGCCCCCCCCAGTCCAGCCCCATACTGAGCATGACATCACATGGTATGGAATATCCCTTTGGCCAGTTTGGGTCAGCTGTCCTGGCTGTGCTGCAGCTCTCCCAGCTTCTTGTGCACCTCCTCGCTGGCAGGGCTTGTGGAGCTGAAAAGTCCTTGACTTAGTATAAGCACTGCTTAACAACAACTAAAACATCGGTGTGTTATCACATTATTCTCATGCTAAATCCAAAACCCAGCACTGTACCAGCTACTAGGAAGAAAATTAACTCTATCCCAGCCAAAACCAGGACAGTATCCACCCCTTATTCTATACCGTCTACATCATGCCCAGGTCCCCACACTTTCCAATACATTCCAATTAATCACCACCGCTTTTCCTGTCTTTTAATATATACACACTGATATCATTCCCTTGGTCTACGGGCCATCCCTCTAAAAGGTCTGTTGGGTTCGTTTAGTCTATGACTTTGGGTTCCATCTGTCATAACAGTCCTTCAGGGCAGGAGAGATGGTGTTGGATTGTTGCATCTTGACGTCAGTTCTGGTTCCTTCACCGCTGCACTTTGCTCGGTTTCATCAAAGTTCATTCTTCATTAAGCTGCATGATTCATACTGTAATACCATTGATATAGCATATAACAACTATAGTAGTAATGACATACCATATTACATAGCAATTAACATCATACAGCACAAATCATTGGCTATTCTCACCCAAAATCATGTGTACCCAAAATTGAAAACGTCCAGAGACTGCTCCCACACGAAAGGTGCCAGGACTGAAAGCTGTTGCTGGATGACTTCCATTTCGGAGCTGGTCTCTGGCAACGCTGAGAGGGAAGGTCGGCACCCTGAGGCGGCTGGCAAGCTCAGAGCCCCAGTGCTTGTGGGGCTGTGGAAGGGCTGCCAAGGGAAGGTGAGGGCCAGCAACAGCTTTCAGTCCTGGCACCTTTCATGTGGGAGCAGTTGCTGGACATTTTCAATTTCAGCTCTGTAAGTACAGAGGATAGAAACTGGGTTATATCAGGTTACATCACGAAGTATGAAATAACAGTGTCCCCTTGTGTACTAACCCTTGTTTTAGGTCAGCTTTTCATGCTTGGCCATAGTACTTTGCACAGACACTCTTAACTGTAGAACCATAGAAGAGCCCAGGTTGGAAGGGAGTTGGAAAGATCACCTGGTCCAAGCCCAGATGAAATGATCTGGCACCCTGTCCAGTAGCATCTTGAAAACCTCCAATGACGGGGACTCTACCGCATCCCTGGGGAGGGTGTTCCAGTGATTGGAATGATTGTTGTCATGGTAAAGTACTTCTTTCTTATCTTGAGATGAAACCTTTCCCGGTGCAACTTGTACCCATTCCCCCTTGTCTTCTCCATGCACTCCTCGTGAAGAGATGGGTATCTGTAACCTTGAAATAGTGCGAATTTTGGTATGGAAGCTCCTTAAGGACTTGCATGGTCAGGTCTTGTGTGGTTGATTCTTGTGTTTGTATTGTCGTTTGGGAAAATTCACGTTTCTGATGCTCGATCTGTTGGGATTGAGTTTATAGGGGCTGGTGGTTGTGTTCTGCCCTCTGCAGGCACCTTCAACCTTGCTGCAGGAACTTCTTTTTCTTTTCTTTTTTAAACCGAATATGCCTAAATTGGCCTCGCTACTGTGTACAGAAAGGAACATTTCTCATGTGTGAGTGTTTCAAATAAGGAAAGGTACACTGTATTCAAAGTACTGTTGCGCAAAAACTAGATATTACTGAGGGGGGAAGAAACACATTGTCTTGATTGCTGTTTGCCTGTGTTAGTTGGTGACTGCTCTCGTGCCAGAAGAAGAGAGCTGTGTTAACAGAAAAGCTTCTTTCACGTCCTGTCCGATAATGAGCAGTAACTTTTAGGGAGTAACTGCGGGTTGTTTTTTTGAATGGTTCATGTATGTACAAGACATGAATAATGTGCCACGTGTTTCAAAAACTTGATGACTGCCTATGACGATGTTCTTGTATGTCACTTGTGTTTCCCCTCCAGTGCCCAGAGAGGCAGCCCCTGATGATACCTGTGAATTAAAACTCACTGCAAAGCGAAATGCATTCAGTGTTTGGGGGTGTGCTCAGCCCTGTAGAACTGCAGACATTAGAATACAAGGTAAGGGGGTTGTCTTTAAATATTAGACTAGTAGACCCGAGAGCACGACTGCTCTGTCTTTTCCCGTGTTGGTCGTTTGGGAAGTCTGGGACAAAATTGAAAGGCAGACTCCTGTAGTTAAGGATCTCTTGAGGTGTTCTGGTTTTGCTTTGGGCATCACTTCTGTCACGTTGCCTGGGCCATGAGTATAAATGTGAATAGAGAGGCAAAGGAGGCCATGACCTAAATTTCCAGTTAAGGGTCCCATCAAATATGCTTCTGTTTCCGTTTCTAGGAATAGCTAGAAGGACAGAACAGTGTGCACCTCTTCTGAAAATGGGTAACACTCGATGGTTGTATTCAGTTGATGCTTAATTGCTTCCTGTGTAGGAAAACTGTACACCAGTTTAATCTTTTGTGTTTATGCAGAGCCTTGGTACTGTGACATTCAGAGAATGTCGTTTAAATGCAATTAATCTGTTTTACATGATAGCACGTTTTAATCCTGTTGCTAGAGTTAGCTGGAGTGAATTTGAGTTAGTTGCCTACTTTGAGTAGGAATGGTCATTGCAGAGAAGTATTCTCTCTGTTGAGAGTGTTTTGAGGAGCAGCTACTAAATTGTTGCAACTTTGAGCTCCTGAATCTGTGCTTTATTAGTAGTTCTGGCAGCTCTGAAAATCCAGCATACTTCCTTGCTTGGTCAGGGGAGAGTTGAAAGAGAACTGAGATAGCTGTGTGTTTACACGAGAAAAGTATGTTCTTGAATGTGAAAAACTAAAAACAGGAATGTAAAACTAATGACAGGAATGCAAACAGCTTTCCACTTTTGAATGTTCTTTCAGGACTAAGATGAGTTTATTTTGACTAGTTCTCTTTAAAAAAAACCCTCTGTCAAAGAAGTGAATACAGCATTTCACAAGGTGATGCTTATTCCGCAGCTTCTCCATGAAAAGAGCTGTTTGCCTTCTCTGTTTCAGCAAGAATAGTGTGTAATTGAGAGTGAGCATGGAGGCATTCCACGGGTGGCGTAAAACTTGTGAATGGAAATAGTTTACATTACTGGACGTAGTTTATTTCTTTACTTGCAGACTCCAAAGGAGATCTTTTTTGTATGATTACTTCTTTGAGTGGGACAGATGAGCATTAGGATTGGGGGGATGGAAAACAAAGGAGATGTTGTAGTGGGTGCCTACTACCGATCGCCCAGCCAGGATGTTAGCACTGATGAGTTATTCTATAGGCAATTAGGAGAAATTTCAGGATCGGTAGCCATTGGGAGATTTCAACTTCCCAGACATCAACTGGGAATATCATACTGCTGTGACGAGCAGGTCTTGGAAATTCTTAAAGTTTGTAAGAGAGAACTTATTGTCACAGGTACTCGGTGAGCCAACTAGGGAAGATGCTCTCCTAGACTTGCTATTTGTGAATAGAGAAGGACTCGTGGGGGATGTGATGGCAGGTGGCTGTCTTGGCCACAGTGATCATGAAATGGTTGAGTTTTAAATTTTCTGTGTAATGAGAAAAAAAGGACAGCAGAGTTGCTACCCTGGACTTCAGGAGAGCAAACTTTAAGCTATTCAGGGAGCTATTTAGCAGAGCACCCTGGGAATCTGCTGTTGAGGGCTCAGGAGTCGGCAAGTGCTGGTGTGTCTTTAAGAAGCACCTTTGAGAAGCACAGGAGCAGGCAATTCCACTGTGTGATAAGTCAAGCAAGCGGGGCAGAAGACCAGCTTGGCTGAACAGGGAACTCCTCGTGGAGCTCAAGAGGAAAAAGGGACTGTATGGGCTCTGGAAGCAAGGTCAGGCTTCGCAGGAAGAGGTCTAAAGAAAACATTGGAGCGATACTTGTTGAAGACAGCCATCTGACTAATAGGGATGAAGGTAAAGCAGAAGCATTCAATGCTTTTTTTCCCCTCAGTCTTTAATAATACTGACAGACCTTGGGCTGCTCAGTCCTCGGAGCCAGAGGACCACAACCATGGGAACAGTGACTTTCCATTTGTGGACACTGAAATTGTAAGGGCCCAGCTGTATCAGCTGAACATTCACAAGTCCATGGGGCCTGATGGGATTTATCCCAGAGTACTGAAGGAACTGGCGGATGGTATGGCAGGACCCCTCTCGATCATCTACCAAAGGTCTTGGGAGTCTGGTGAGGTGGCCGCTGACTGGAAACTAGTCAACATTATTCCAATCTACAAAAAGGACGTGAGGGAAGACCCAGGGAACTACAGACCTGTTAGTCTAACCTTAGTTCCCGGAAAAATTATGGAGAAGATCATAGTGGGTGCTATTGAAAGGCATTTAAAGAACAATGCAATCACCAGGCACAGTCAACATGGGTTCACAAAGGGAAAGTCCTGTTCAACCAATTTGATATCCTTCTATGATAAGGTCACCTGCCCAGTGGATGAAGGGAAGGCGGTGGATGTAGTTTTTCTGGATTTTAGTAAGGCTTTTGATACTGTCCCTCACAGCATCCTTCTGGACAAGTTGTCCAACTGTGGGATGAGCGGGTTCACGGTGCGCTGGGTGAAGAACTGGCTGAATGGCAGGCCTCAAAGGGCTGCAGTGAATGGGGCTACATCTGGCTGGCAACTGGTCACCAGCGGTGTTCCTCAGGGCTTAATCCTACGGCTAGTTCTGTTCAATATCTTTATCAATGATCTGGATGCAGGAGTTGAATGCACCATTAGCAAGACTGCTGTTGACTCTCTTGAGGGACAAAAGGCCTTGGTAGAGGGATCTAGGATCTAGATTGGAGAATTGGGCAAACGTCAATGGCGTGAAATTTAACAAGAACAAATGCTGGATTCTGCACCCAGGATGGAGTAACGCCAGGCACAAATATAAATCGGGAGAGGAGTGGCTGGAGAGCAGCCCTGCAGAAAGGAATAGGGGGGTGCTGTTTGGAAGCAGGCTCAACAGGAGCCAGCAGTGTGCCCTGGCAGCCAAGAGGGCAAACCACATCCTGGGGTGCATCAAACACAGCATCACCAGACGGTCGTGAGGTGATCATCCCACTGTATTCAGCGTTGGTGTGGCCTCACCTTGAGTGTTGTGTGCAGTTCTGGGCCCCACCATTTAAGAAGGGTGTGAATGTCCCTGAATGTGTCCAGAGGAGGGCAACAGAGCTGGTGAAAGGGCTGGAAGGAATGTCCTACGAGGAGCAGCTAAGGACTCTGGGCTTGTCTAATTTGGAAAAAAGGAGGCTGATGGGCAACCTCATCGCTCTCCACAGCTTCCTGAGGAGGGGACATGGAGAGGGACATACTGACCTCTTCTCCCTGGGATCCAGGGACAGGATGCCTGGGAATGGTTCAAAGCTGCATCAGGGGATGTTCCGACTTGACATTAGGAAACATTTCTTTACAGAGAGGGTCGTCAAACCCTGAAACAGGCTTTCTAGAGCGGTGGTCGATGCCCAGTGCCTGTCAGTGCTGAAAAGGCATTCAGAAAATGCCCTTAATAATATGCTTTAACTTCTGGCCAGCCCTGAAGTGGTCAGGCAGTTGGAACAGATGATCATTTTAAGTCCCTTCCAACTGAAATGCTCTATTCTATTCATAGAATCATAGAATCATAGAATAGTTTGGGTTGGAAAGGGCCCTCTAAAGGTCATCTAGTCCAACCCCCCTGCAATAAGCAGGGACATCTTCAACCAGATCAGGTTGCTCAGAGCCCCGTCCAACCTGACCTGGAATGTTTCCAGGGATGGGGCATCCACCACCTCTCTGGGCAACCTGTGCCAGTGTTTCACCACCCTCGGCGTAAACAATTTCTTCCATATATCTAGTCTGAATCTACCCTCTTTTAGTTTAAAACCATTACCCCTTGTCCTATCGCTACAGGCTCTACTAAAAAGTCTGTCCCTGTCTTTCTTATAAGCCCCCTTTAAGTACTGATCGGCTGCAATAAGGTCTCCCCAGAACCTTCTCTTCTCCAGGCTGAACAACCCCAACTCTCTCAGCCTGTCCTCATAGGAAAGGTGTTCCAGCCCCCTGAACATTTTTTGCGGCCCTCCTCTGGACCCGCTCCAACTCCATGTCTTTCCTGTGCTGAGGACTCCAGAGCTGGACGCAGTGCTCCAGGTGGGGTCTCACCAGAACCAAGTAGAGGGGCAGAATCCCCTCCCTCGACCTGCTGGCCACGCTGCTTTGGATGCAGCCCAGGATATGGTTGGCCTTCTGGGCTGCAACCACACATTGCCGGCTCATGTCCAGCTTTTCATCCCCCAAGTCCTTCTCCGCAGGGCTGTTCTCAATCCCTTCATCCCCCAGCCTGTATTGATACCGGGGGGTGCCCAGTTGATACTTGGAACAGGTTGCCCAAAGACATGTTGGATTCTCCATTGTTGGAAATGCTCGAGACTCAGGCTGACAGGGCCCTGGACAACCTAATTTCTGTCCATGCTTACAACAGCAGGTTAGGGCAGGTGAACTCCATAGGCCCCTTCTAAGAAGGACTGCTCTGCAAGTCTTTGTCTCTCTTGCCACTGGATGAGGTCTGAGCGTCCCTGGTTCCCTCTTAGCTTTTCCTCATCCAGGAAAGGCACTTTCTGGAGACTACAGCAGCACTGAGATGGTGTCTGCAGGCCACATCCAGGATGGGATGATGGGTGAGTCCATCTTCTGACTTCAAGGAGAGCAACTTGAGGAGCTGGTTACCCTCTGAGCAAAGGTAGTTACAAGGTCTGAGTCAGGGAGGCACAAGACTGGGCACAGGCATGCCTGCAACATAGCACAGCCAAACACCAAGGGCAACAGCTGGAGCTGAAAAGCAGTGCCTGACTGAGGAGCAGCCCCTAGTTGGGCCTTCTCAATGGGGCATGGCTGCATTATCAGAGCTGACCCTGGGTATAGGGTAACCTGACCCCATGGAGTGGGACTGGGCTCAGGACCCAGTCTGGGCTCTACTGGGCAGCAGACAAGTAAAGGGGATGCTTTCACGGCTCTGTTCATCTCCTGTAGATGGTACTGCCTACAGCAGCTCAGGCAAGTCAGACCTTGGAGGTATCAATTTCCTTTTGTCAGCTCTTAAGAGAGACCAGGCAACTCACTCTGTTGAAAATCAGTAACAGAATCTGAGAATGGTTGAGGTTGGACGGGACCTCCAGAGGTCATCTTGTCCAACCCCCCTGCTCAAGCAGGGCCACCTAGAGCCAGTTGCCCAGGACTGTGTCTAGTCGTGTTTTGAATATCTCCAAAGACAGACTTGACAACCTCTCTGGGCAGCTTGATGACTAGTGAAAGATGAGAAACAGGGTTTCTTCAGAGGGGAAAACCAGTGCCCCATCCAGTTGCTTTTTTCATGCTGTGGCATTAATGGAGCATGTCCAACAGCTTGGGGTGAGGAAGCCTTGTTTCCCATGGTCACAGTTATTCCCGGCACCATCCAGCTGAGAGGCTGAAGAAAGAGATCCCTCTGCTGTAAGGCTGGAAAAGTTTTCTCGGGGCGGGGGGGAAGAAATCCCATTCCCTCACATGACTCTTAAATGAAAGTGCATCATGTCAGATCTCAGCAAGGGCTGACTGCTCCCTAAGGGTTAGGGAGCCACGAGCTAAGGACAATAACATGGCTGGCATGGCAGGGAGCTCACCAGCAACGGCCCAGTCTGACTTTACCCCAGCAAGGTGGGTAGGCAGGCCTGGAGATGGCAGATGGTCAACTGAGGGTCAAGACACTGTACAACTTTGTGGTGATGAGGCAGAACTAAGGTCAAGCTGGGAGCAGATGTCAGCCAACCAGGATCAGGTCTAGTGAGGGTCAGAGGGAGCCCAGTGCTCATCAGGCAGGTCCACAGTGGCCAGGAAGGTCCAAGGTCTTGCTGGAAATTGCTCTGCAGGTCAGAGCATGGGCCAGCGGAGCCCATGACCAGGCACAGGGCTGGAGACCAGCATTCCTACAGCATCCCAGTCCAGGGCTGAAGGCCCAGGGCTGAGCTGAAATGAAGATTCAGAGGTCAGGGGTGTGGGTGGAGGACCCGGGGAAGGATGGTTGTGCTCATGTCCTGTCAGCTGCAGCACAGACATCTGTATCCATAGGGCCACCCTCTCCTGCCCTCCCAGCTGGTACAAAGGCAGAGGAGACCACCCCTCATGACATGCAAGAGCAGCTCCCAGGTAGGAGAGGTGGACCCCATCCAGAAGGACATCTCAGCAGCTCCACTGCCATCAGCCCTTGACATGGCAGGGCCCCATTCCTTGTGGAGACATTTGGGGGCCCTCTCCCTGCAGGGGACAGAGCCTGGTGCCCATGGGTGACTCATGCCACCTTACAGCCCAAGTCTCCATGGCCAGAGAAAAATGCCTTCTGGCTCTGCCTCATCCTCCCCACCAACCAGAGGAGAGGCTAGATGGACCAGCTCACACATTCAGGGATGTGCTGCTCTCTGAATCAAATAAAATGCAGTCATCTGTGAGAAGGGGAGGTGGATCCAAACTTCTGGGATTCTGCCCCGTGTCCTGTCCCTAACGAGCAAGCTCAGAGACGCCCCTGCCCATTGCCTTGCCTCAGTTTCCTTTTTCAGAGGAGCAGGCTGCAGGTCTAACCGGGAGGCTTTGGGGGAGGTCAGCCCTTACTTGCGATGTTGACACAGTTTCTACCAGTTGGGAGCCATCATCCCAGCAGGGAGCCAATTACATTCTGTTTACTAAGAGAAATCCCTAAGGAGGGCTGAGAGGCAGAAATAAACCTTTGCGAGATTGAGGTCTGCTATAACTCCTGTGCATGGGGATCTGGTTGGAGAAGGGATAGCTGCCTTGATGTGTTGACAGAATAAGTTTTGTTTCAAATCATGGCTGTTGTTTACTCCAATATATCTTTCCTTTGGCAGAGAGCAGAGATGTTCTGTCCTTCTTCCTCTTCATACCAGTGAAGTCCACCACAGCTCTGTTTAAACCAGATGCAGAAATGTGTCTCCTTTCTTGCAGGCCCATTCCCTGCGAGCATGAAAAGAAAGATAAACACTGTATGGAGGGAGTGGGACCATCAGACATCATCATTAGCAGCCACAGCAAAAGCATCTCTATCCGGTGGGCCACTCTCTCCTGCCTTTCAGTATCAGCTGAAAGATACTGCCAAGTATCAACTGGGCACCCCCCGGTATCAATACAGGCTGGGTGAGGAAGGGATTGAGAACAGCCCTGCGGAGAAGGACTTGGGGGTACTGGTGGATGAAAAGCTGGACAGGACAGGTAGAACAGCGCGCTCGGCCTGAGCAGAAGGACTTTCTCTGTGAACGCCAAAGTAGGAACTTTGCCTCACAGCAGCAATGTGAAGCAATTCACGGACATGGTCAGAAGCAAACTCTCGTCTAGGAAAACCTGTTCTTCACCTTTCCCCAGCCAGGGAGCACTTCACAGGACCATCTGTGCTGCCTGCTATAGCACAGAATCACTTGCTGTTCTCATTCAAAGTCCTTTCTAAAGGATCATTCACACATTCTTTCTAAAGCAAATGCGGATATGCTCTTTATTAAATGTCTCCCTCTTCAAATTGGGGCAAAAAAGAAGACCAAACTGTGACGGTGATGGAGAAAGGAGGACAGGATAATGGGACGTCACCATTGGGGTTCCTCCTGGTGGGAATGGGGAATGTTCCCACGGCCCAGGCGGCGCTCTTCCTCCTCTCACTCATCATCTACTTGGTGACCGTGGTTGGGAACATCCTCATCATTGTGCTGGTGGTGGCAGAGCAGCATCTGCACACCCCCATGTACTTCTTCCTGGGCAATCTCTCCTCCTTGGAGACCTTCTACAGCTCCGCTATCCTGCCCCGGCTGCTGGCCAGCTTCCTGACTGGGGAGAGGACCATCTCTGCTCATGGCTGTGTGGCTCAGTTCTATTTCTTTGCTGCTCTTGCAACTACCGAGTGTTACCTGCTGGCAGCCATGTCCTACAATTGGTACTTGGCCATATGCCAGCCCCTGCTCTACGCAAGCCTCATGACCTGGAAGGTCTGTCTACAGCTGGTGGCTGGGTCTTGGCTACTGGGATTGCTGGTCTCCACGGTACTTACGTCTCTCTTGCCCCAGTTACAGTTCTGCGGCCCCAGGACGATCAACCGCTTCTTCTGTGATTTTACCCCATTGCTGGAGCTTGCCTGCAGTGACACCAGCATGGCCACACTTGTTGCTTTCATATTTGGCTTCTTGGATGTGGTCTTCCCCTTCCTCTTCACCCTGGCCTCCTACGTGTGCATCATAGCTGCCATCCTGAGGATCCCATCCAACATGGGCAGGCAGAAGGCCTTCTCCACCTGCTCCTCTCACCTCACCATTGTCGCCGTTTTCTATGGCTCCCTCTTTGTTGTCTATGTCCTGCCCAGAACAGCCCCGCTGTGGCAGCTCAGCAAAGTGTTCTCCTTCTTCTACACCGTCCTCACGCCCCTGGTCAACCCCCTCATCTACAGCCTGAGGAACAGGGAGGTCAGGGAGGCCCTGAGGAAAGGACTCCGAAAAGCCCTGGCCTCCACCCAGACTTTGTAGTATGTATTAGACCATGGTGTAGAAGTGGTCCTCCTGTGAACTGCTGAGGATGAAGCGTGGGAAGGCATATAAGCTGCATACCAGGTACTCTCCAGGTCCCCGTGCCTTGTGGATGTTTGATGTTTGTGAGACAGAAAGGATGATGGAGGATCCAGTTCCTTAGAGATCTTTTTGTCTTGTTTAGAAGAGACTGTGGGGAAGTCCCTGCTTGCGTGTATCATGATCATGAATAAATTGTGTACTTGTCCATTGGATCTCTGCTTTTTCTGTGGAGATAAAAGAGGAATTGAGCTTGAAATGAGAGCTCTTTCCAAGTCCTAGCATTCTGGCGTTGTTTGAGTGTGGGTTTCTCTGGTGCTATTCATCTCTGACTTGAGCAAATCGAGGTGCGTGGGGACAAGGAACCAAACAGAGACATTGGGGAATGTGACGGCATCTGAAAGGGGTCTCGCTTCCCCACCGTGGTCAAAAGCACTCATGCCTCTGGGCAGGGCCATCCATGCCAGGTGGTCTGCGATTCATCCATGTGGTCAATGCTAACACAGGCCACAGTGTTAACTATGTTATGCTAACACGGGCAGTCTGCCTCCTTGGGTCGTCCAGTGCAATTGAAGAAGGCTCTCTGGCTGGCGTGTCCCCCTGGGGAGAGGAACCATCCCTCATGTCCAGCTCCTGCCAAGAGTCCTCCCCTCACTTCTATTGCAGCACCTGGAGTGACTCCTGGAGGAGGCGTACATGCCTGTGTTGGGGATGTCTGTCCATGAGAGTTCCTCAGCAGAGGGACCCTTTCCGACCCATGGTGACCTGGGAAGCAGAGTCACAAGAGACTTGCTATAGTCTTGCTTGGAGAGCCTGAGCTGAAACAGCTCTCCAAACTCCTCGTCCCAATGTCATTTCTTGCTCCATGTCTGCCCTTATGATGCAGCTAAGGGTGTCATTCTGGGCCTGATGGGCCCAAGTGGGTGGACCTCAACTCTCCTCCCTCCTCTGGCCAGGCCCAGTGAGAGGTATAGCCTTAGGGACCAGACGGCAGCGATGAGGAGCCATAACAAGAGATGGGAATTTTAGGCAAGGGAGGTGGGAAGGCATGGCCCTAGTTATGGCTGGGGTCTGAGAAAGCATTTCCAGAAAGAGTGCTGAACATCACTCCCTACACCCTTCCCTCTCTCCCCTGATGAATCAGGAAGCCCCAACTCCAGCTGCGCTCCTCTGGCTCCAGCTGCAGCTCTGCCCATTGTCCTTCGCCTCCGTGTGCAAAGGGTGGGGAAACCCCCATATGCCTCAGCACCTTCAGCCCTCGGATGAGCAAACTTCCCTTCTCATGCCTCCTTTCTTGCTTGAAAGACCTTAAACAGTCTCTGCTCCAGAGCCCAGGGAAGTGGTGGGCTTTGGTGTCTGGTTCCTCACTGGTGTCAACTCCTTTTGCTGAGTGGGCATTAGAGACCTGTGGGTCACTCATTTGGGCATGGCTGTTTGCTGTCCAAGAAGGTCACACTATGGGGATTACAGCAGTACCGAGCTTGTGTCTTCTGGGGAAATTTAAGATGCAAGGAGGAGAAAGCCCAAGCTCCAGCTCCACAAAGGAGGTGCTGGGGATCATCTGGCCAAGAATTCCCCATGACAGAGGAATTCCTTCCAACTGACCCTGGTGGAGGGATCCCCATGGAGATTTCCTACACTCCTGGGGTGCCTGAATACCCAAAGAAAGTCCTTTCTGCTCCGCTCCCTGCCCTCCTGGATGACCTGCCATGGCTGGGGCCGTGCTGATCGCAGTGCTTGCAGGGACTCCTCAGAAACAGTGTTCCCCTGTCCTGCCCGGCTTACCCAGAGGGGCCATGGTGCTCCTGCCAGTTTGGGGTGATGGGGCCAGACTGCAGTGGGCAGGGAGAAAAATCAGGATGCTGCAGTTCAGGTGGGCTGTCCTGGCCTCATGAGGGAGGGTTTTCTCCAAGCACCAAGAGCCTGGGCCCCCCCAGCCTTCCATGCACAAGGACTGGCTGGGGACCCCCCCCACTCCCACGGCGGTGGAGTGGCACAAAGGGACAGTGCAGCCTGGCCATGTCCCAGGGGACCACGGCCACAGGAGTGGGGCTGTGTTGGCATGGGCCTTCTTGGGGCACTGTGCCACCATGGGAGCTGGTCCTCACCTCCTGGCCAGTGTCACACACTTCCCTCCAGCTCACCCAGTGCATGGTCCTCTCCCAGGAGTGGGGCAGGAGGGAACTGCTTGGTGGGGGGGGGGGTATGACACAAACCTCCCCCACAGGCATGTCTTTTCAAGGACTCCATACTGTAGGGACCTCTCTCCCCATGCTCTGGGCTTCTTGATCCTTTGCTTTCTTGCAGAAGATGCAACTAAACCAGTCGCTATGGTTAGGGTCCCTCTGATCACCCTTGATACCATTTCCAAAGATGTGAAGGACAGGAGGGTGATGGGGAGTAGTTAGCATGGATTCATGGAGGGGAAATCATGCTTAACCAGCCTGATAGACTTCTAGGGTGAGAAGAGTAGCTTGATGGATGAGGGTAGGGCAGCGGATGTTGTTTACCTCAACTTTAGCAAGGCTTTTGACACTGTCTCCTGTAACATCCTCCTAGACAATCTGATGAAGAACAGGGCTAGGTAAGTGGACAGCGAGGTGGATAGAAAACTGGCTGAAGAGCTGGGCCCAGAGGGCCGTGATCAGCAGCACCAAGTCCAGCTGGAGGCTAGTCATCGGGCCAGGCACAACCCCAGTGGTGTGCCCCAGGGGTTGGTACTGGGGCCAGAACTGTTAAACCTCCTCAGTAATGACCTGGAGGATGGGACAGAGCCACCCTCAATGGTGCGCTGGGGTTCAAGGTACAACAGGTACAGCAGGTACAACAGGCACCAGTTACAGAGCTGGGAGGAGTGGCTGATATACCAGAGGGTCATGCTACCATCCAGAGAGACCTGGACAGGCTGGAGAAATGGAACCTCATGTCGTTCAACAAGGAGAAGTCAAAGTCCTGCACCTAGGGAGGAACAACCCCAGGCAGCCGTACACGCTGGAGACTGACCAGCTGGAAAGCAGCTTTGCAGGAAAAGACCTGGGGGTCCTGGTAGACAACAGCTTGACCATGAGCCAGCGATGTGCCATCATGGCAAAGAAGGACAACAGCATCCTGGGCTGCCTTTGGCAGAGGACTGGCAGCAGGTCAAGGGAGGTGATCCTGCCCATCTGCTCAGCCCTGGTGAGGCCACATCTGCAGTGCTGTGTCCAGTTCTGGGCTCTCCAGTACAAGGAAGACATGGACATACTGGCGTGAGTCCAGCAAAGAGCCACAAAGATCATGAAGGGTTTGGAGCCTCCTTCATATGAAGAGAGGCTGAGAAAGCTGGGACTGCTCAGCCTGGAAAAGAGAAGGCTCAGGGGGGATCCTATTAATGTTCATAAACATACGACGGGAGGATGCAAAGAAGACAGAGCGGTGCCCGGTGACAGGACAAGGGTATCCCAGATGCCACTGCAAGAAAGCCAGAGGAGTTCTGTGTGCTCTTGCCACGCTCCAGCTTCACTTGGAGCCAATTCAGAGCACCTGAAATGATTCTCAGGGCTTGTATTTAGGCATCTAAGTCACCCTTCTGTTTCGTGATGAGATTTAATTGAGGCCTAGAAGTGCCTGTTTCATTTTAATGCTGATAAGGAGATTGTGGGGTGACCAGTTCAGAGACACACATCTATACAGTTATGAATAAATAGGTGGATGGGTTTATACTGAAGTCTGTGGCGACATTTTCTGGACCCTCTTAAAGCAGGTCCCCAGATCCCCAGCTGGAAGGTCAGGAGAGGGAGCTTCTTCCCTATTAATGTAGGAAACCTCTGTGGTACACCAAACCTCAGTGGACATGGAAGTTGATTTAATTTTCATGAACTTTCTAAGAGAATTCTTCCCACTCTGACTCTTGTAAGCACTGATCCACAAGCACTAAGATGTGTGTGACCAAGCAGAGTTAAAGGGACATGAAAAACAGGCATCTGGATTACAAGGACTGGTCAAGAAACTTACTGTGGAGAATTGGGCACATACTGTGGGAAGGGCTCACATACTGTTAGGTGATGTGATAAAAAGCTTGGTCTCCACGCACACAAAGGACCACAGAGGAACAATGGCAAGCGGGGAAACTCAAATAATATCCTGAGCCTAATGCTCCAAGGGCTCTCACAGGAGAGTGACCAGCCCACCATCGCCGCCGTTTTCTATGGCTCCCTCTTTGTTGTCTATGTCCTGCCCAGAACAGCCCCGCTGCGGCAGCTCAGCAAAGTGGTGAGGTGTGACGTTCCTGTTACTGAGGGCTAAAATGAGGGCTAAGCCCACCCCTGCCCTAGTTCCTTCCCCCTTGGAGGATCAGGCTTCCCTCTCTAGCCCTCCTTCCCTGCAGGAAAGCTTTTACCCATTTCCACCCGAGCCCCAAGCAGGGCTGGGATGTGGTGCCGTGGATCAGGTGCCCCACAGATCTCTTCCAGAGCTCTTGGGTCACCGATGGACAGGCACTGAAGGAACCTCCCTAGTGAAACTTTGGAGAGGGCAAACCAGGGCTCTGTAACTGACCACAGGGAGACAAAATTATCCTGGGTCTCCTGCGAAGAGCAAGCTCCTTGTGGAATACTGGATGGGGCTTGGGGGACCATGCAGAACTTCTGGGGCGTGTGAAGACAATTGTGGGAGTGTGCAAAGCTCATGCTAGTTGTTCAAGGGAAGGGCCAAAGGCAGGGATCTGGCTGAGTCAGAGAGGAGCAAGGGAAAATGGAGAAGAGGTGTGATGAAAGGGAGCAGCCCAACATCAAAAAGCTGCTGGTTTGTTTTGGGGTGTTTGCCCAATACTCTCTAACCAGGTTCTTTTAGATATTCCATGCACAGGGATTGTAGTGTTTAATATCAAATTTACTTTTTTGAAGATAGTTGTTGTTACATGGGATTTCTGTACATCACAGAGTGATGTACTGAAACCACAACGCAGATGTAAGTTACACTTAGCAAAACATAGCAATTGCAATGCATAGTTTAACCACAATTCCAATGGGATGCCCGTTACCGACCTCCATGCTATGCCCACTGTCATGACGCTGGGCATCCCCCATCGCCAGGAAGGAATACATGGGCTGAAGCCAGCTCAAGCCCATTGTTCTCTCTGAAATATTTTTTTAGTTGTTTAGTTTTTACACTCTGTGTTGGGCTGAGCCACATATTCACTCCCCTCATGCTGTTCCGGCGAACTCTGGGAGACACATTTACAGCAGCAGTTGATCCACTCAACCAACGTAACTGCTTATCTAAAACAAAGGCCATCTTCTGGTCCTCTTTGTGTTGAGATAAAGTCAGCTTCTTTGCAACAGTAAGATTGGTTTCCACTTTTGCTAACCGAATCAGTTCATATATATTATCATATATCAGTTAATACATATTATCATATATAACTTTTACTTCTCTTTCTTCTAAGTATTTTTCAGTTTCAGACAGACGTTGAGCAACCTCAGTGTTTTGCTTGAGAAAGTTGTCTAGTTGATGCAAGGCCACGCCAAGTGCTACCAATGTTTTAAATGGTGCAAAGGAAGACATCTTCTGTCCAGTCAGATGAGAAGTTAACCAGCAAGTCTGCTTAATGATTTGGTCAAAAACATATGCCACGTTACAATGGCAAATGCCCAAAATCTACATCATCTTCAAAGTGAATCGTACTGAAGGTGGACACACAAACATCTAAAACTGTTGTCACATACTCATGTCTCATTACCATACATACGTTGCCAGATGCAGGTATTAGGCGAGTGTTTCCCACTGCATGATTCTGGAGCTTTAGGCATGGCAAGGCAGGTCCATCCTCGACTTGATAGCCAGGTGGTGCAACATTTACTAATTTCACAGTTAGTATTTGTAAGGGACGAGGCCCACGTGGCTGTGCTGTAAGCACAGATAATGCCCCAGGGAAAGCTCCAGAAGCCAGCCACGGGAAGGGGCCCGGTGTCACTCTCCTTCACTGACTAATGTCTCAACCACTCCTGGAGCTGGGGTGAGAGAAGACTCTAGAAACCTTGGGCTGGAGCAAATAAATAGGGGCGCACGTGAGCCCCCTGGGGGCACTCTCTGCACCGACACCCCCCGTTGGCAGGTCCGACGCTGGATCCAGGATTGGTGATTTCTTTCTCTCTCTCTACCTCTCTCCTGCTTCCCAGCTCTCTTTCTCTTTCTCTCTCCTCCTCCTTCTTGCTCTCTGCTTTTGACGTTGCTAAGTAATACAAGGCCTACCTCAACCCCTCACAAAGCTGCTTAGCTTGTGTTATATATTAAGACATAGAGGGTTGATGCTTATAGAAGTGTTCGTGCCATTAAAGTTGGAGTTTGTTTTTGGACCTTGAGTGTTATTTCACCTTAATCCACGCCGAGGGGATTTGCGGATCTTGGTCACTCTCCCCTTCCTGCAGGTGGGGCGTGACAGTATTACAATGCAAACTATCTCCTGCCACTGTAGGTACCCATTTCACTCTATTGTCAAAACCACGTGCAGCTCTCGTACAGTGTTTTTACAAACAGTTAAATTTAGATTAACCTTAGAACTCGGGTTAGTGTAACATTATTGCCTACTATCAGTCCTTGACCTCGTGCTATTACAGATGGCATTCCTCCTGTAAATGTAGTTCTAAAGATGGGTTGCGACTTATCTTGGGGGTTGGACTCAATGATCATTATGGGTCACTTCCAGCTCGACATATTCTATGATCTTTCTGGTGAATGGAGTTCAATCCAGTTGGCGGCCGGTCACGAGTGGTGTTCCCCAGGGCTCAGTTTTGGGGCTGCTCTTGTTCAATATCTTTATCAATGGTCTGGATGAGGGGATCGAGTGCACCCTCAGTCAGTTTGCAGACGACACCAAGTTGGGCGGGAGTGTTGATCTGCTCGAGGGTAGGAAGGCTCTGCAGAGGGACCTGGACAGGCTGGATGGATGGGCCCAGGCCAACTGTATGAGGTTCAACAAGGCCAAGTGCCGGGTCCTGCACTTCGGCCACAACAACCCCATGCAGCGCTACAGGCTTGGGGAAGAGTGGCTGGAAAGCTGCCTGGCGGAAAAGGACCTGGGGGTGCTGGTCGACAGCCGGCCGAACATGAGCCGGCAGTGTGCCCAGGCGGCCAAGAAGGCCAATGGCATCCTGGCCTGTATCAGAAATGGTGTGGCCAGCAGGAGTAGGGAAGTGATCGTGCCCCTGTACTCAGCACTGGTGAGGCCACACCTTGAACACTGTGTTCAGTTTTGGGCCCCTCACTACAAGAAGGACGTTGAGGTGCTGGAGCGTGTCCAGAGAAGGGCAACGAGGCTGGTGAAGGGTCTGGAGCACAAGTCTGATGAGGAGCGGCTGAAGGAACTGGGGTTGTTCAGCCTGGAGAAGAGGAGGCTGAGGGGAGACCTCATCGCTCTCTACAACTACCTGAAAGGAGGTTGTAGCGAGGGGGGGGTCGGTCTCTTCTCCCAAGTAACAAGCGATAGGACGAGAGGAAATGGCCTCAAGTTGCGCCAGGGGAGGTTTAGATTGGATGTGAGGAAAAATTTCTTTACTGAAAGAGTGGTTAAACATTGGAACAGGCTGCCCAGGGAAGTGGTGGAGTCCCCATCCCTGGAGGTATTTAAAAGACGAGTAGATGAGGCACTTAGGGACATGGTTTAGTGGGTGGTGGTGTTGGGTCGATGGTTGGACTCAATGATCTTAGAGGTCTTTTCCAACCTCAATGATTCTATGATTCTATCTTCAATATCTGAGTTGTCCCATGGGCAACACAGAAAGGCAGAACCTGTTAGAGACAGGTTTTGGGCATATGTTCCAGTTATCGGTGCTCCCACAGTGATAAGGAAACACATTTTCCTGTAAGAAAAGACACCTAGGTCTTGGACATAATCCGAGCCTCAGTTACGGTTAACTTACTCCCCTTAGTGCCTAGAGCATTCCATGCTCCTCCTCCTTCGTAAAACAACAGTCACCCAGATCAATCCCTGAGCTGGGTGTTTAACCACCACCTCATCTCCAGGACTTCGACAGGGGTTCATTCCTTATACCGCTAATTATTTCTACTCTTGGGAGGGTGTATTTCCAGCCTTCCCAGTGTTCGCTTTAAGGGACCAATACGATCTCCTTGTCAAGTTTCTCAGAGTCATTTACCTTGCTTGAGATCGGTAAGTATCTGTTGTCCTTTTCACCTGTACTGCACCACTGTGTGACAAAAATGGATATGTTCTTAGACTGACCTATATCATAAATATTTTTCCAATGTGGTTTCCCCCATATGTCTCTTCCATTTACTCACCGGTTGGTTTTCATCCAATTTTTCATTGTTTTTTCACCCATTTTTCACTGGGGGGCACCTGCTCATACGGTGTATGAGTCTATGTATAGACACAAGTGGCTTCTTGCTCCAGGGCCATCTCCACCGCTCTGAGCTCTGCCAGAGCCATCGATTACTTCTGTGAAAGCTTCCCTGGTCTCTGCGAGTTATCGGGGAGGAGGGTGGCTGGGAGTACTCCACAGGCATCCCAATTCACTCTACGCTCTCCCATAGCTTTCCATATTCATCCCATCACTTGTCACTCGGTGATGTATAGACAAAGCCTGTCGCTGTACCGTAGTCTCTTGCGCTACACCTAGGGGTAGCAGCTTACTAGTTAAAATCAGTTTTAAAATAGGAATAGGCACACATAATTTATCTTTCTTGAGTTAATGGCTCGATAGTTGGTAGCCCTTCGTATGCCGCTAGTAGCACTTTCTAAAATGGAGCGTAGGTCCTCTAGGAGCCTTGCCAGGATTTAGAGACAAAGGTAATAGGGGAATCCTTTCTACCTTGCACGTCTTGCTGCCATCCCCTTTGATATCCCTTATCACCTATGCCTATATGTAGTGTAAATGGGTGTGTAGGGTGATTGGGTCCCACTGAGCGTAGGGTGGATGGGCCCCATAGAGTGTAGGGTGGATGGGCCCCATAGAGTGTAGGGTGGTTGGGTCCCATAGAGTGTAGGGTGGATGGGCCCCATAGAGTGTAGGGTGGTTGGGTCCCATAGAGTGTAGGGTGGTTGGGTCCCATAGAGTGGTAAGTTTCATCTTTTAAAGCAGTTGATGCTTCATGATTTTTCTGATCTCAGTTCCATACTGTGGTTTTCTTCTTTTCTGTTTTCTTCTTTTCTGTTTTCTTCTTTTATTTCTTCTTCTTTTACTTCTTCTTTTTCTCTTTTCTTCTTTTCTTCTTTTTCTGTGCCGGATGGCAGAGTTTTCCATCCTCCTGTCCATCAGGTACCTAAAAATGTAACCTCTTGACTTGGTCCTTGCCATGTTGAGTCAGGAATGTTAATGTTTAATTCCTGCAAATGCTGGACAACAACATTCATACTTCGGCCAACCGTGTCCTCATCTGGTCCCCTGATCAGAGTATCATCCACATCTTGTAAAATTGTCACTTTGGGTGGGAGGATGATTGATCCTACCTCTTTAGCCAACATGGCATGAGCAACGGGGCGGCTATTAATCACCTTGCGGTAGGCGATGAAAGGTGTACTGCATTCCATCCCAACTTTTGCTCTTGTATTGGGATCACAAAGAATAGATCTTTTATATCTAACACGTAGCTGGCACATTCATTTATTGCATTAATTGTATCTACCATG
This sequence comes from Aptenodytes patagonicus, assembly GCF_965638725.1. Taxonomy (NCBI): domain Eukaryota; kingdom Metazoa; phylum Chordata; class Aves; order Sphenisciformes; family Spheniscidae; genus Aptenodytes; species Aptenodytes patagonicus. The sequence goes on from NW_027472001.1 coordinate 927,599, forward strand.
CTAAGAGCAGCAGCTGTTAGAGGGTCAGTGACTTTATTTAAAGCCCTATAGCCATGTGCCGCGTCCCATCTGGTTTTTTAACAGGCCGTATGGGGCTGTTATATGATGAATACGGTTTTATTTTCCCCTATAATACCCAAATTATTATTCTAATTGTTTGATTAATTCTGTTAAAGTTTTTATGGCAGGAGCAGTTTATTGGTTTACTATTAGACAAGAAGGCTATATGAAATATGGATTTACATCCACTACTGCGAATTATAAACCTCGCCCTAACTATGTATTGTGCCTTAAGACATGAGTTAACGATCATACAAAGTCACCACGATTAGCAGGACATGAAAGACTGACGCATCCAGAGCATGAAGACAAACCTCTCCCGTTTCTTCAGCGCCGCAAAATTTCACTAAGCTTGACAATAATTATTTCGCAGCCTTTTTTGAGGTTTCTCACTTAATACGAATGACAAAAAGCCACGTGCCGGTGGGGAAACCCTTCTTCTGTCCTGCAGCGGTAAAAATCGGCATGGAAAAGGAGTCGGCGAGCGCAGCCAACGATGCTCGTCCTCCCTTTGCATCCCCGTAGCCGCGTGAGGCCAGCCGTTAAACCCAGTATCAGGGGAAACGGAACTTCAACCTGGTATCAGGGGAAACTGAGCTTAAAACCAGAGCTTCAAATAGCTGCACTGGAAACTGTTAAGCCGAGATTTTTTTTTTTTAAAAAAAAGCAGCGTATGTGACCCCATTGCTCTAAAACATGCTTAGTTAAAAAAAACCCCAACTCTTCTTTTTTTTTTTTTTTTTTTTTGAGAGGAAAAAGATTTTCTGGACTGTTAATAAAGAAAGTAATTTTTTTTTGGAGATACTATTTCATCTTTATCTCGGCTTTCTTTAAATTTCTGTTTAAAATGTACATAATATATTGGTGCAGATGTGCACGTGTATAAATAAATACATATACATCGGGGGGCGGGGAGCCCAACAATATTTTAGGGATCGAAAAAGGATGGAGACCACCCCCCGGGGGGGATGACGTCACGGCTCCCTTGACCACGACCGGCGCCCACCTTCCCCGTGACGTCACCCCTCCTCCCCCGCGCGTGCGCAGTGCGGCGGCACCGCCCCCCACCCCACCCCACACCTCCCCCCCCCCCCCGGCGCGGCGCGGAGGATGCGGGGTCGCAGGTGGGTGCGGGGCGGGGGGGGGGGAGGGGAGGGGGTCCGAGGTGCGGCGGGGGGGAAGGGGGGGGTGCGTGCAATGCGCGGTGCATGGGCGTGCGCGCGCGGGAGAGGGGATTTTGGGGTGCAGGTGGGGGGGGTGCACGCGGCGGAGGGTGCAAGGGGCATTGCTGTTGCGTGCAGCCGGGGGGGGGGGGAGGGGTGTTGGAGCGCAGCACGGGGATTGCACGGAGGTGCGGGCACCCCCAGGGGCGCGTGCACGGGGGGGGGGGTGGTGGGGTGCATCGGGGGCGCGCCGCCGTGGTGCATTGTGGGTAATGCATGCATTGCGGGGTGCGGGGGGGGGGGTGCGCTGGCGTGCAGGCACGGGGGAGGGATTTTGGGGGTGCATCGTGGTGCAAGCTCCGGGGTAGGTCTGGGGGCGCGTGCATGGGGGGGGCTCGCGCCGCAGCGGTGCATTGTGGGGGGGTGCCCGCATCGAGGGGTGCATCGGCCGTTGCGTTCATGTGCAGGAAGGGGGGGTGGGTGTGAGGATTTTGGGGGTGCAGCCCGGAGGGGCGTTGGGGTGCGGGCGCCTCGGTGCATTATGGGGGGTGCCCGTATTGGGGGGGCGCTGCCTGCCCCGGGGGCGCTCCGCTGCGCATCAGTATCCGTGCAAGGGTGGTGCATTGTGGGATGCGCACGCGCCGCGGGGGGGGCGGGGGGGGCACGGGGCAGAGGCAGGTGCTTTGGGGGCATTTTGGGATATTTGAGGGGGGTGCAAGCACGCGGGTGCATGCTCGGGGGGTGCATGGGTGTGTGTATGCACAGAGCTGCATGTAGGGGGGTGCGTGCAGGCAAGGGGGTGCAGCGTGCGCAGCGCGTGCATGTGCAGGTGTGTGCATGCAACTGGGGAGCTCGCGTTTGGGGGTGCCCGGAGGGGGTTGTATGTGAATGGTGCAGGCATGTTGGGATACATGGTGCATGCACGGTGTGCGTGTATGGGGATGCATGCATGCACAGCGGTGCATGCGTGCACGGGGTGCATACTTGCACAGTGCGCGTGGGGGGTGCATGCATCCACAGGGGCACATGCGTGTGGAGGTGCACATGTGTGCAGTGTGCGCTTGCACCCCTGTGCATGAATGCAGCGTGTGTGCACCGTGCATGCACGCGCCTTCCTCTGCACACACCCCTTGCACATGTGCACTCCCACGTGTGGGGCCCTGTGTGTGTGCGCTCTGCATGCATGCGTAGGGCTGCACATCTGCAGAGGTGCAGGCAGGCACAGGGTGCGTACCTGCAGAGTGCGTAGGTGCAGGGTGCATCGTGCACGGTGTATGTGTATGCGCACCCCTGTGTGTGCACGCACCCCTTGCACACATGCACCATGACATGCGAGCAGCATATGTGTGCACCGTGCATGCCTTTACCCTCAAGTGCACACACACAGGGGTGTACATGCACCCCGTACAGATGTGGGGGTGCATGCATGCACGGGGGTGCATGCATGCACAGGGGTGCATGTGCGCACAGGGTGCGTGCTTGCAGACCTGTGGAGGTTCATGCACACCCAGTGCTGCATGCATGTGGGGGTGCACGCGTGCACAGTGGGCATGCAGACATGCTGCACATGGGTGCAGGTGCACCTGTGCACAGGCAGTACTCAAAGCCCCAGTCTGGCCAGGTTTTCCCCCAAAAGCTGCGGCGTGTTTCTGCTCTCCTCCCCCTCTCCAGGGGAGGCATGACTGGGGCTGGGTGAGTGGGTTGGGGTAGTGGCACCTTTACTGGGCTATTACTGGCTTACTACTAGGTTACTACTTGCTTCCTATGAGGCTAGTGCTAAGATACTACTGGGATACTCTCAGTAACCTTGTGAGGAGTAGTGAGATACTATCGAGACACAGCTGAGATACTCTCAGGATACTACTAGGATGCTACTAAGATGCTCTCAGGACTTTACTAAGATGCTGTCGGGATGCTCTGCAGGCAGTACTAAGGCACTCTCAGGGCGGCACTAGGATACTGTCAGGATACTATGTGGATGCTACTAGGATACTGCGAGAATGCTACTAAGGTACTGTCAGGGCACTACCGGGATGCTGTCAGGACACTACTGAGATATTTCCAGCATCTTCCCAGGGTTGGTGCTGAGATACTATTATGAAGGTACCACTGGGGCAGCGCTAACACACCATCAGGGTACTCTGAGGATACTACGATAGATACGGTTAAGATGCTTTCAGCATAGTAACATGGCACTAAGATGATATCTGGATATTACATGGCACTACCAAAATACTATCAGGACACTACTAAGATAATAGCTGTATACCATTACAACACTATTAGGATCCTATCAGGACACTGCTCATATACTACTGTGATACTATCAGGGCGCTCTTAGGACGTAACTAGGATGCTATTGGGATGCTCCTGACATAGTATCAGGATACTACTACCTGTGCTAGTACAACATCAGAGCAATGCTGAGCTATTCAATAGCTGCTACTAGGATACTCTCAGTGTAGCACAAAGGTACTATCAGGATGCTGCTAAGATATTATCAGGATACTGTTGATACTCCAAAAGATACCACTGAGATACTTTCACAATACTATTGAGGCACTGCCAAGATACTACAGGGCCACTACTAGGATACTACTAAGACAGTATCAGGGTACTACTATGATAATATCAGGATATTATCACAGCGCTGCTAAGGTGCTATCAGGACAGTACTCATTTCTTAGTAGGGTGCTGTCAGGATGGTAGTAGGATATCAGTAAGGATACTTCTGAGATACTACAAGGGCACTAGAAAAGGTAGTGGTAAGATACTTGTGGGATACTGTCAGGGCAACACTCAAAGTTTTGGGATGCTGTCTGCACATTACTGATACTAGTATGATACTTTCAGGCCACTACTAAGATATTGATATAGTATAAGGATACTACTAAGATACTACCAGTTCAGTAAAAAAGGTAGTGTTACGATACTTTTTATATGCTATCAGGGTAGCACTAAGATACTTTTGGGCCACTATCAACACTTTGTGGCTACTAGTAAAGTACTACTAGTATAGTGTCAGGATATCATCATGTTTCTATGAAGACAGTACTAAGATGCTGTTGGGATACTACTAGGATACTACAGAGATACTGTTGGTGGCGTAATAGCCCTGGCAGTAGGGTTTCAGCCAGCACGGCGGCAGCAAAGGGAACGGGGAGCCCTGTGTTGTAACCTGTGAGTAGCCTGGTGCCTCACGGGCACCCTCTCCCCGCAGCTAAGGCGGCGCGTCGGCGTTGAGGAGGATGGAGGCGCCCCTGGTAAGCCTGGAGGAGGAGTTCGAGGAGGGGCCTGGGGACGATGGGGGGACCCCGCAACGCACTGCGGACCCGGCGCTGGCCGAGCTGGAGAGCTTCTCGGCTGAGATGATGAGCTTCAAGTCGATGGAGGACCTGGTGCAGGAATTCGATGAGAAGCTCACTGTCTGCTTCCGCAACTACGATGCTGCCACCGAGGGTCTGGCCCCCGTGCGGGGGCATCTCCAGGCGCAGGAGGAGGAGGAGCGCCTCCAGGATGAGGAGTGAGTAAGGCCCCCCCTACTCCCGGGGACACGTGCCTCGCACACCTGCAAAATCCACCCCCCCACAATGCAAGCTGTCTCCCTGCATTGCAGCGTGGTCATGCAACACAGCAAAGTAGTGGTGTAGTAACCTGTTAGTAAGCCCCCTCACGGCCTGTGCGCCTCCTTGCACCCTTGCGAGACTTCCCTGACCAGCTCCCTGCATTGTGGCACGATCATACAACATGTCAGGAATAGCGCTGTAGTATCCTATGAGTAAGGACTCCCTCGGGGTCTGCATGCCGCCTTGCATGCTAGCAAGGTACACCCCACATGCAACTCAGCCCCCTGCATCACGACGTAGTCATGCAGCAGTGTGGAGTAGCTGCGAAGTGTCCTATGAGTAGCTGTGTAGGATCCTTGGAGTAGCTGTGTAGGATCCTATGAGTAGGCCACCCTTGGGCCCGCATGCTTCCTTGCATGGTCATGAGATACACCCCGTCCCACGGCATGCAGACCAGCCTACCCCATTGCAGTGTGGTTGTGTAGCACATCAGAATAGCAGTGTAGTATCTTATGAGTAAAGCCCCTCTGGAGCCTACTGCACCTCCTTGCATGCTTGCAAGATCTCCACCACGTGCAAATCAGCCCCCTGCGCTGTGGTGTGATCACGCAGCACCTTGGAGTAGCTGTGTAGGATCCTTGGAGTAGCTGTGTAGCATCCTTGGAGTAGCTGTGTAGCATCCTATCAGGAGGCACAGCGGGGTGCCCCATGTCGCATTGCAGCGAGTCACGGCAGGCTCAGTCTATGTAAGGAGAGCCCCGGGGCGGGTGAGTGTAAACCTTGAGTTAGGTGTGAGTAGACCTTAGCCTCCTGCTTGCAACGTGCAAGCTCTGCACCAAGCCAGGGGGCAGCCAATTTGGGGCAAAATCCCCCCAGCCCTGCCACAATATAGTGGCATTTGCATTAAAATCTAAATTTTCATTAAAACCCTTTTTTTTGCTGCAAAATGCCATTTTTTTGCCAAATTTGTGTGGGTTTATTTCAGCGATGTTTATACGTTAACGCCTTTCTAATGGCTTTTTCTGTGTGTAATTGGGTTTACTCCCCAGGCTGCAATTCCTAATACTCATTTTTCACCATGCAAAGCGGTTGTTTTCAACCCAAAGGCCCCCAAACCTGTTTTGTTTTGTTTTTGGTTTTTTCCCACCAAAATCCACTGAGGCTGAATTGCTTTTCGTAATTGGCCAAATTGATGGTTTTTCAGAGAAAAACGCATTTTGTCCAGGTGCCGGGAGCGCCGCGCTGTCGCCGGCAGCCGGCTCGCAGCGCCGCTTTGTGCTGCTCATTGTGTCTTTTTGGGTCAGTTTGGGCAAAACAGGGCTTTTTTTTTTCCCTCCCTTTTGAATGAGCCCTGTGTGCACGGGCGGGGGATGGGCTGGGGCCTTAAAGGCGCTGTATTTCCCTAATCATTAACCAATTCTTGCCATAATTAACCCAGAAATCTGCTGCTGCTGCTTGCCTGACCCTGCAGGGTGCTGGCCCTTTAAGAGCGGGAAAAAAACCAAGTCGCAGGGGATAATAATTTTTTCCTTATTTGCTGCGTTTCCGTTAGAAATAGCAATATAGGGTTTGACATGCACATTTTTGTGCGTTGATTTGTGAAATATGTGATTTAGGGTGGAATTAAGATCAGCTGAGGAGGGAGAGGAGATAAATACCCAAAAATGAGCGGTTTGGGGGCGGGGGGGGGGGGGGGGCAGGCGGTTTGGGGGTGATTTAGGGGGAATTGGGATGTGCGTGGCCGTGGCGCCGTGTCGGACTAAAAACACCATTTGTGGTGGGAAAATGGGCGGGTTTGCCTTAATTGGGGAGGAATTTTCCAATCTCTTTTTGTGCCTTTTTTCCCCATTTTTGACCTTTCTCCAAATGTCGCCACTTTTCAGTTCTTTCCTTTCTCCCCCTTTTCTCCCTTTTTCTCCACTTTTCCACCTTTTTCCCTTTTCCCTATTTTTCCCCTCATTCCTCCTTTTTCCTTACATTTTCTCTTTTTCCCCATTTCCCCCTTTTTCCCCTATTTTTGCCTTTTTCCCTCTTTTACCCCTTTTCCTCCTTCCCCTATTCCCCATCTTTCCCTTTCTCCCCCTTTTTCCCTTCTTTCCCACTTTTCCCCCTTTTTCCTTCTTTCCCCCCTTTAGAATTTTTTCTTCCATTTCCCCTCTTTTACCCCCATTTTCCCTTCCTTCACTTTTCCCCATTTTTCCCCCTTTTGCCCTTTTCCCCCATCTTCTTTACCCCTTTTTTCTCTTTTCTCCTCTTCTGTTTTCCCTTTTTCCCCCTTTTCCCCTCTTTTCCCCCCTTTTTCCCCTTTTTTCCCTTTCCCCCTTTTTCCCTTTTTTCTCTTTTCTCCCTTTTCCCCTTTTTCCCTCTTTTCCCCCCTTTTTCCCCTTTTTTCCCTTTCCCCCTTTTTCCCCTTTTTTCTCTTTTCTCCCTTTTCCCTTTTTTCCTCTTTTCCCCCCTTTTTCCCTCTTTTTCCCCCTTTTTCCTTATTTTCACCTTTTTTCACCTTTTTTTCACATTCTTTTACTTTTTTCCCTTTTTTAACCACCCTTTTTCCCCCTTTTTTCCACCTTTCTCCTCCTTTTCCCACCTTTTTTTCCCCTGTTCCCCCTCCCCCATGCACCTTTTTGGGGGTGAAATTGGACAAAATTGGTCCAGCCCTGTAGGGGAGAATCGGGCACCCCTGGTTGTGGCACAGAGGAGGGGGGTTTAGGGGGGTTCAGGGCAGTTTTGGGGTGTTCTGGTGCATTTTGGGGTATCAGGGCCATGCTTTGGGGTGGTTTGGGGCAGTTTTGGGGTTGTTTCCTGGTGTTTTAGGGCTGTGTTTTGGGGCAGCATTTCAGGGTATTTTGGGAGGTTGGGGGGGGGGGTGTCAGGGCATCACAGCTGGTTTTGGGGGTATTTCAGAGCAGTTTTGGGGTGTTTCAGGGCTGTTTCAAGGTCACAATTTGGGGTGTTTCAAGGTGGCATTTTGGGGTGCTGTGACAGCGTTTTGGGGCATTTCGGCATGTTCCAGGGCAGCATTTTGGGGAGTTTTGAGGCATTTTGGGCATTGCAGAAGTGTTTTGGGGTGTTGGGCAATTGGGGGACGTTCTGGAGCATCACAGTGGCATTTTAGGGTATTTCTTTGGGGTATCAGGGCAGCTTTTTGAGGCATTTTAGGGTGTTTCTGGGCAATGTTTCAGGACAGCATTTTGGCGTCTTTCCCAGTGGCATTTTGGGGTGTTTTGGGGTGTCAGGGCAGTATTTTGGAGTGTTTGAGGGCTTTTTGGGGTGGTGGCTTTTGGGACAGCATTTTGAGATGTTTCGGGGTGTTCTGGGGCAGCATTTTGGGACATTATGGAGCATTTTGGGGCAGTGTTTCAGGAAAGCATTTTAGGGTATTTCTGGGTGTTCAGAGGTGGCATTTTGGGATGTTTTGGGGCACTTTAGGATATTTGGGTTTTTTTGGGGGGTGGTTTGGAGCATTTCAGGGTGGCATTTTGGAGCATTGTGGCTTTTGGGGCCATTTTTAGGTGTTTCAGGGTGGCATTTTGGGGCATTTCAGGGCATTTTGGAGCTTTGGGACCTTTAGAGGCATTTTGGGGTGTTGCAGAAGAACATTTTGGGACATTTTGGGGTATCCCAGGGCAGTGTTTTGAGGTGTTTTGGGGCCTTTCAGAGAGTCCTGGGGCTTTGGGGCAGTGCTTTAGGATGGCATTTTGGGGTGTTTCTGGGGCTTTGGGGGGCATTTCAGAATGTTTTGGGGCATTTCAGGACATCATGGTGATGATTTGGGGTGGCATTTTGGAGCATTTCAGGGTGGTCTTTTGGGACATCTGGGGACATTTTGGGACATTGCAGTGACCTTTTTGGGGGTATTTTGATGGCAATGTTTGGGGGCATGTCAAATGCTGGGGCAGCATTTTGGGGTACTTTGGGGTATTTCAGGGCAGTATTTCATGATGATATTTTGAGAAGCTTTGGAGTCTTTTAGGGCATCATTTGGGGTTTTCTAGGGCAGCATTTGCGGTCTTCTAGGACATCATTTGGGGTGTTTCGGGATGTTTCAGGCATCTCAGTGGTGTTTTGGGATTTTGGGGGGGGGCATTTCAAGGTGTTCCAGGGCTGCATTTTGGGGTGTTTTGAGGCATTTTGGCATGCTGTTTTGGGACGGCTTTCTGGGAGGCAACATTTTGGGATCGCCGCTCACCACCCACCTACCTGCAGGGTCTGGGATGCTCTCACCGATGGCTTCGCCCCCCGGGGCTCCCCCCGGCCCTGGCTGCTCCCCGGGGCTGAGGCCCCCAACGGCACCGACCCCCAGGTACGGCTGTGGCCCCCCCCCCCTTGGCTCCCCCAAACTCCCCTGTCCCTGCATGACCCCCTGGTGATGCTTGACAGCTGTCAATCAGCCCCAAGGCTCAGCGACCATCAGGACACTGCAAACTACCCAAAAATGGTATTTTTGGGGTGCCGCAGCACCAACACAGTGGGTGTCCACATTTTAGGAGGAAAACACACTAAACCAGGCAAAATTAAGTGTTTGGTTTGGCAATCTGGTCTTTGCTAATTTGCCTCTACACCAGGGATGAGGTGGTGCATTTTTTGGGGTAGAAAATAGTGTTTTCTTCATTGTAGTGAGTTCATGCTGTGAATAGCTGCATTTGGGGTTGTGGGAGGGCTGCAAAGATACCCCAAAATCCACTGAATTTAACCCATTTGGATGTTACGCAACCTGATGCTAAAGGGGGAGGAGAAGGTAAATTTCTTGGGTTATTTTCTGCTAAAAAGGTGAAATAGCCTGTGAAAGGTGGTAAAAAAGAAGATGCCTCCCCATCCAACATCTCCATCCAACATCTCCATCCATCACCTCCCCATCCAGTGTTATCCTCCGACATCCCCCCATCTAATGTCCCCATCCAGTGTCTCCATCTGACCTCTTCCCCATTCCGCTTCACCATCCATCGTCTCCCCATCCAACATCCCCAGCATCTCCATCCAGCATCTCCAACACCTCACCATCCAATGTCACTGTCCAATATATTAATTAAAACATCTCTCCATCCATCTCCATCCAACGTACCTGTACTTCTCCCTGTCCAACTTCCCAGTCCAATGTCTCCATCCAACGACTCCCCATCCAACATCTCTATCCATCTCCTTGCAACACCTCCCCATCCAACGCTTCCCTGTCCATCATCTCCCTCTCCAACGTCTCCAGCATCCCCATCCGGCGTCCTTGTGCAAAGTCCCTATCCAAAGTCCCATCCAACATCCCTGTCCAACATTTCCCCATCCAACATCTCCATCTATCTCTATCCAGTGTCCCTGTCCAACATCCTTCCATCCAATGTTCCCATCCAATGTCTCCACCCAAGATCCCCATCCAGTGTCTCCACCCAATGCCCTCATCCAGTGTCTCCCCATCCAATGTCTCCCTGTCCAACGTCCCCATCCATGTCTCCATCCAATGTCTCCCCATGCAAACCCCCCCGTGCAGCATGCCCCCCTGAGCTGTGGTTCCCTGGTGGCTCTCCCTGTGCCAGGGCCGGGGCCATGTCTGTGTCCATGCTGGGGCCATGCCTGTGCCGGGCCGTGCCTGCGGTGCCACCAAGGCCGCCCAGCCTGTGTCTCCTGCAGCTCTGCGAGAAGGAGGAGGAGGAGGAGGAGCTCACTGAGAGGAGTGAGCAAGACTCGGGCATCAACGAGGAGCCGCTGCTGACAGCTGAGCAGGTACCCCTGGCACGTGGGCACCCGATTGCCAGCGTGTCCCCCAAAAGCCAGGCTTTAGCCCCCCAGCATGGCCTCAGCCCACCCCAGTGCCACGGCCATGTGCTGAAAGCGCAAAAAAAGGCCAAATACCATCATCTTGGGATGTGGGGTGCAGGGCGTGGGATGCAGACTTGGATGTAGACGGAGGTGCAGGTTGTGGGTGCCGTTGTGGGATTTGGGTGCAGATGGGAGCATGGGTGCGGGTGCCGGATGCAAATGGGTGGCATGGGATGAAGGATGAAAACATGGGGGGCAGAGGCGGGGGGCAGACGTGGGATGCAGGATGCAGGTGCCAGTTGCAGGGGGTGGATGCTGGATAGAGGGTGCAGATGCAGGTGCAAGTACAGGATCCAAGATGCAGGTGGAGGATGCGGGGTGAAGGGAGCAGGATGCACACATAGGTGCAGGGCGCAGATTTGGATGTGGATGCAGGTCCGGGGTGTGAGTACCCATGGGGGTGTGTGAATGTGGGATGTGGGATTTGGATGGAGATGGGAATGTGGGAGGCAGATGCAGGGTGCAGATTGAGGACGCAGGGTACAGATGGATGCAGGTGCAGGATGAAGGGAGCAGGTTGCAGATGGAGGACGAAGGGGAGGATGGAGGATGCGGGATGCCGATACAGATGGAGGATGCAGGTGCAGGATGAAGGGAGCAGGTTGCAGATGGAGGACGAAGGGGAGGATGGAGGATGCGGGATGCCGATACAGATGGAGGATGCAGGTGCAGGATGAAGGGAGCAGGTTGCAGATGTGGGTGCAGGACACGGATGCAGTGTGCAGGCGCAGATGCAGGATGTAGCTGTAGGCTGCAGGGTGTAGATGGAGGTAGGATGCAGGTGCAGATGGAGGACAGTGATGCCCTGCAGGTCATCGAGGAGCTGGAGGAGCTGATGCAGAGTTCGCCCGACCCTGAGGCTGACCCTGAGGGTGATGAGGACGAGGAGGAGGAAGAGGAGGAAACAGAGGCCGATGCTGAAGGCGAAGGTGGTGGCGGGGGCACGGAGCCCATCCTTCTGCGCGAGCTGCGTGCTTTCTCCCCTGCCTTGAACAACAACTGCTCCCACGAAGGTACGGCCAGCAAAATCTGGGCCAGTCACTTTTTGGGTGCAATTCCAACCAAATGGGACAATTGAGTCTCTCCAGGCTTCAGGGCTGGCTTGCTCCAGTGTTTACACGCTGTTTGGCCAGGAGGGGGCTCTTGGCAAAAAATTAAGCCCATGTGGGTCTTGCTTTTAGTATTGCTTTAAATGCACCTGGGGTTTCGCCAGGAGTGCCATGCGTTTTGCAAAACGCCTCGTGCACGGCCTGTTGCACTCAACACATTTTGCTAAATGTGTTGCGCCTCTCCCTAAAGCACTCGGCGTTTTGCAAAACGCACTGTGCCGTTCGTTAAATGTACTGTGCCTTGCGCTGACGGTGTCGTGCACTGTCCTTTGTCCCTGCGCGCTGAGCCTTTTGCTACACTTGCCATGCGTTTTGCAAAAATGCCTGGTGTGCTCTGCGTTTTGCTGTTTGCATCCCGCATTTCAGGAAATGCGCTCTCTTGCCAGCACCGTGCCTGTGACTGAATGCGCCGGGCGCGTCACTGAGCCGTGCGTGGTGCGTGTTCCTGACTGCACTGTGCATTTTGCTGCGTGTTTCACTCCCCTGAATGCACCAATTGCCACTGCATGCACTGTGCAGCAGGCATTCTCCTGATTGCACCATGCATTTTCCTAAATCCGTGGAAAATATGGTGGTGCTTTTCACTAACCGCATTATGCGTTTCCCCAAGAGCACCATGCATGCTGCCAAGTGCGCCATGCGGCATGCATTTAACTGATTGCACAGTGCAGCATGCGGTGCATTTCTCTACATGCACTCTGCGTGCCACTAAATGCACCATACATACACTTTTCACTAACGGCATGGTGCATGTCACTAATGGCCCCAGGCATCTTGCTAATTGCTCTGCGCCTTCCCCTAATTGCGCAGTGCATTTTATTTGTTGCACCATGCATGTCACTGATTGCACCAGGCAATTCCGTAATTGCTCTGGGCATGTCATTTATGACGCCGGGCATTTCAGTAATTGCACGATGTATTTATTGATGGGCGGTTCAGTAAATGCGCCGTGCAGCTCATTAATCATGTGGAGAATTTTAACAGTTTCAGCGTGCATTTCACTAATTGCACTGTGCATTTCACTGATTGCCCCGGGAATTTCACTAGATGTAGTGTGTGTTCACTTGCGCCATGCATGTCACTAATTGCACAGGCATATCACTAATTCCCCTGGACATGCCAGTAATTTGCATTGTGCATATCACTAATTGCACTAGGCCCGTTACTAATTGCATCAGGTGTTTCACTCATGCAGTATGCATTCCGCTGATCGCTCCAGGCACGTCACTAATTATATCAGGCATCTTACTGATTGCACCAGGAATGACACTAACTGCACCAGACACGTCACTAATTGCACTGTGCATTTTACTAATTGCACTGGGCATGCCACTGATTGCACCGGGCATTTCCCTAGTCGCACTGTGCATTGCACTTACTGCGCTGGGCGTTTCACCAATTGCAGCGGGCAGCACGCTAATTGCCCCCGTTGTCTCTAATAATTGCAGTGTGCATCTCACTAATTATGTAATGCAATTTTGCAAACTTCAGTGTGCATTTCCCTAACTGTACTGTGCATGTCACTAGTTGCACCAGGCGTTTCATTTATTGCACCGTACATTTCGCTAATTGCACCAGGCATCCCACTAATCGCCCCCAGCACCTTAATGATCGTGCTGTGTGTCTCGCTAGTTGCATAAGGCTTTTTGCAGACTTCACTGTGCATTACAGTAATTGCACTGGGCATCCCGCTAATTGCACCAGGCATTTCCCTAGTCTCAGCGTGCATTGCACTTACTGCACTGGTGCCTCACCAGTTGCACCGGGCAGCCCACTGACCACCCTGTGCATCTTAGTAATTGCAGCCCGCATCGCACTAATTGCACGAAGCATTTTGCAAACTTCAGAGTGCATTTTCCTAATCGCACCATGCACGTCAGTGATTGCACCGGGCTTTTGAGTAATTGCTCCAGACATGTCCCTAGTTGCACCAGGCATTTCATTTATTGCACTGTGCATTGCACTTATTGCACCTGGCAGCCCACCACTTGCACCACGCAGCCCAGTAATCGCCCCGTGCGTCTTAATAGTTGCAGTGTGCATCTCACTAATTTCATGAAGCATTTTGCAAACTTAAGCGTGCATTTCCCTAATTGCACCGGGCATTTCAGCAGTTGCTCCAGGCATGTCACTGGTTGCGCTGTGTATTTCACTAGCTGCACCAGACATTTTGTTTATTGCACTGTGCATTGCATGTATTGCACCGGGCATTTCATTTATTGTACTGTGCATTGCACTTGTTGCAACGGGCGTTTCATTTATTGCACTGTCCATTGCACGTGTTGCACCGGGCATTTCATTTATTGCACTGTGCATTGCACTTGTTGCACTGGGCATTTTGTTTATTGCACTGTGCATTGCAGTTATTGCACCAGGCATTTCGTTTATTGCACTGTGCATTGCACGTGTTGCACCAGGCATTTTGTTTATTGCACTGTCCGTTGCACTTATTGCACCGGGCATTTCATTTATTGCACTGTCCATTGCACGTGTTGCAACGGGCGTTTCATTTATTGCACTGTCCATTGCACTTGTTGCACTGGGCATTTTGTTTATTGCACTGTGCATTGCAGTTATTGCACCAGGCATTTCGTTTATTGCACTGTGCATTGCACGTGTTGCACCAGGCATTTTGTTTATTGCACTGTCCGTTGCACTTATTGCACCGGGCATTTCATTTATTGCACTGTCCATTGCACGTGTTGCAACGGGCGTTTCATTTATTGCACTGTCCATTGCACTTATTGCACCGGGCGTTTCACCAATTGCACCGGGCAGCCCACTAATCGCCCCAGGCATCTTAATAATTGCACCATGCACATCTCTAACGGCACGGTGCCTCTCCCTGTCGGCACGTGCCCATCTCTAACCGCGACGCCCGGGCGGCAGGGCTGGGGCGGCTGTCGGCGCGGGAGCTGGCGGCGGCGGCCGGGCGCGCGGAGGCGGCAAGCCGGGCGCTGTCGGCGGAGCTGGTGGCGCAGTTGGCGCGGCGGGACGAGCTGGCGTTCGAGAAGGAGGTGAAGACGGCGTTCATCGGAGCGCTGCTGGCGGTGCAAGGGGAGCAACGGGAGGCCGCCCGTCGCCGTCGCCGTGACAGGGGGCTGAGCCTGCAAGGGGGGCGTCCCGAGCGCGGGAACCACATGCCCCGGAAGGTGGGGGACACCGTGGCCGCGGGGACAGGGGATGGGGGCATTTGGGACGGGGGGAGGGGAGATGGGGATATGGGGTACATGGGGACATGGGGGGACTTGGGAAGGGACGGGGGGACATGGGACGACGGGATGTGGGGATAGGGGATGGGTGATGGGACGGGGCGGAGGGACATGGGACAGGGGGACACGGGGCAGGGGGATGAGGGATGGGGGAACATGGGACGGGGATGCGGGGACAGGGGATGGGTGACGGGATCGGGCAGGGGGACACGGGGCAGGGGGATGAGGGATGGGGGATGCGGAGACAGGAGAAGAGATGGGGCAAGGGGACAGGGGGACATGGGACATGGGGACAGGAGGATGGGGGGACATGGGTTTGGGTGGATGGGGAACAGGGGGACATGGGGACAGAGGGAGGGGGGGATGTGGGAGAGGGGAATGGGGTTGGACGTGGATGGGAGTCAGGGAGCCAGGGGGACATTGGTGCCAAGGGAGGTGCCATGGGTGATGTCTGTGTCCCCGGGAGGTGACAGGGTGACACGTGTGTCCCCAGCGCTTCAGCATGGAGGGCATCTCCAGCATCCTGCACTCTGGCCTGCGCCAGACCTTCGGCCCCGCCGCCAACGAGAAGCAGGTGCCCTTTTCCCCCCCCAAAATTGCCCCTTTTCCCCTTTTTCCCCCCCAAATTGCCCAAATCTGTCCCCTTTCACAGATCCCCCCACCCCATTCCC
Organism: Aptenodytes patagonicus; assembly: GCF_965638725.1. Classification (NCBI taxonomy): domain Eukaryota; kingdom Metazoa; phylum Chordata; class Aves; order Sphenisciformes; family Spheniscidae; genus Aptenodytes; species Aptenodytes patagonicus. The sequence goes on from NW_027472001.1 coordinate 943,188, forward strand.
CTGCACCCCCCAAACCCCTTTTAAAATATTTTTTAATTTTACAATCCCACTCCGTCCCCTACATCCCGCTAATCCATCTTGCAAAAATCACCATTTTTCACCCCAAAAAAGCCTCCCTAAGCAGGGGTTCATGTTTGGGTGGGTTTTGCGGCATGCAATTAATCCAGTAGCCCCAAAGTACCTGCAAATTAAATGCAATTGCAGGAAAATCGCAGACATACTCTCTTTTTGCACCAATTTGGGGTGATTTGTCTCAAGGTGGTGCAAAAAATAGGCAGTTTTGTGCCATCTGGGTGGTTTTTGGGGTGGTGGGTTGTTTTTTTTTTTTTGCAGTACCTGAACACGGTGATTCCCTACGAGAAAAAGGGGTCGCCACCCTCCGTCGAGGACCTGCAGATGCTCACCAACAGTGAGTATTCATTCAAGCTGCCGTTCTGGGGCAGAATCAGCTGTTTTGCATGACTGCGGTGTGGCGTATTTGGGGCGTAAATGCACATTTTGCATTGCTGCAGCAGCTGCGATTTGGGTGCATCATTGCAATGCAGCCAGTTTGGGGTGCAATCCCCTTTTTTTCTGCATCGTCGCAGCACGGGCAATTAGAGGTGCAGTCGCCCACGTTGCATCATTGCAACAAAGCCCATTTTGAGGGGGGAAGACCCATTTTGCAGCACGGCAGCACAGCTGATTTGGGGTGCGATCACCCATTTTGCATCACCGCAGCACAGCTGATTTGCAGCAAACCCCCCCCCCCCCCATTTTTGCACCATACACCAGTGCCGATCTGGGGGTAAAACACCTGTTCTGCATTGCCACAGACTGGCTGGTTGGGGGTGAAAGTGCTTGTTTTGGATGCTCTTAGGCCTGGTGCATTGTAGGAAACTCTGGCAGTGCCTCTGTGGTGACTGTGGGGCTGGTTTTGGGTGGAAAAGGGACATTTGAGGGGCTGTGGGCCTGGGCTCACGGCTCCGTTCTCCCTTGCAGTCCTGTTTGCTATGAAGGAGGGGAATGAGAAGGTGCCCACGCTGCTCACGGACTACATCCTCAAAGGTATCTGCTCGCCTCGTGCATCCCCCGTGCACCCCTCATGCATCCTTCATGCAGCTCCTGTGCAGCCCTTGTGCCTCTGTGCATCCACCATGGATCCCCTTCTGCATCCTCGTGCATCCTTTCAGCATCCTTGTGCATCTCCCTGGCATCTTGTGTGCATCCTTCATGCATCTCCATGCATGCCTTATGCATCTCCGGTGCCTCCTTCGTGCATCCTCTGTGAATCCCAGGTACATCTCCTGTGCATCCCTCATGCATCCTTCATGCATCTCCCGTGAATCCTTTCTGCATCCTTGTGCATCTCCCTTGTATCCTTTGTGCATCCCTTGCCCATCCCTCATGCAACTCCATGCATGCCTTATGCATCTCCGGTGCATCCTTCGTGCATCCTCTGTGAATCCCAGGTACATCTCCTGTGCATCCCTCATGCATCCTTTGTGCAGGTCTCATGCATCCTCACGCACCTTCGTGGATCCCTGTGCCTGCACTTGCCTTGCAACGTTACGTGGCCCGTCTGCTTCCTTCATGCAGCCTCATGAACCCCTGTGCACCCCCTTTCACCCCTCATGCACCATCGTGCATCCCTCATGCATCCCCATTCATCCTCCATGCATCTCCTGGGCACCCCTCATGCATCACCCGAGCATCCTTGTGCATTCCTGTGCATCTCCCACACAGCTCTTGTGCGTCTCTTGTGCAGCCTCCTGCATCCTTGTGCGTCCCTCATGCACCCTTCCTGCACCAATCTTGTGCATTCCTCGTGCATCCCTTTCACGTTCCTCCTGCATCCTCTGTGCATCCCATTTGCAGCCACTGGGCAGCCTCATGCAGCACTCATGCATGCTTGTGCATCCTTGTGCGCCCACATGCCCTCATACATGCTCATGCATCCTTTCTGCATGCTTATGTGTGCACGCTCATGCACCCTTGTGCACCCCCATGCATCCCCATGCACACTCATGTATCCTCATGCAACCCCCATGCAGGCTTATGCATCATTGTGCACCCTTGCACACCCTTGTATATATCCCAGTGCATGCTTGTGCATCCTTGTGCATCCCAGTGCAAGCCTGGGCATTGTGTGTGCTCATGCATCCTCATGCATCCTCGTGCATCCGCGTGCACACTCATGCATCATCGTGCATCCTCATGCATCCCCATGCACACTTGCTCATCCTCGTGCATCCCCGTGCACCCTTGTGCATCCCCATGCATTCGTGCATCATCGTGCATCCCCGTGCACTCGTGCATCCTCGTGCATCCCCATGCATTCGTGCATCATCGTGCATCCCCGTTCACCCTTGTGCATCCCCATGCATTCGTGCATCGTTGTGCATCCTCATGCATTCCTGTGCACACTCGTGCATCCTCGTGCATCCCCGTTCACCCTTGTGCATCCCCATGCATTCGTGCATCATCGTGCATCCTCATGCATTCCTGTGCACAGTTGCGCATCCCCATGCACACTCGTGCATCATCGTGCATCCTCGTGCATCCCCATGCACCCTTGTGCCTCCCTGTGCATTCGTGCATCATTGTGCATCCCCCGCGCACGCTCGTGCATCATCGTGCATCCTCGTGCATCCCCATGCACCCTTGTGCCTCCCTGTGCATTCGTGCATCATCGTGCATCCTCATGCATCCCCCGCGCACGCTCGTGCATCATCGTGCTCCCATGTGCAACCCCATACATCCCTGGTGCACCCTCGTGTGCGCCGGTGCACACCCATGACCTCTCTCTTTGCAGTGCTCTGCCCAACCTGATGAGGCGCCGCCCTCGCGTCCCCCCCACCCCGGCGCCCCCCGAAAACGGGGTCAAACCCGAGGAAAATGGGTCGCCCGTGGCCCCCCGCCCCCCCCTGCACTCCCCCCACCTTTGCACAGCTGGGAAATAAATAATTCGTTTCATTAATTAAGCAGCCGGCCTCCGGAGTCTTCATCCCCCGCTTGCGACGTTGTTTTGCAACTTTTCGATAGAAAAATGCACTTTTTTGGCAGAAAATACCGCCAAGGAAATTCTGCTGTGATGCTCATGAATATTCAGTGCTTTATAAAATATGCAGATTTCTGGCTAATGAGCTGCTGGGTGCTCAGCCGGCTGCAGCGCCGCAGGCAGCTGCCGCGACTGCAGCAGCAAAATTCAGCTGTGAATTCCATTTTGAGGGGATTTTTCCCATTTTTTGCTTTTCCGCAGCCCCATTTTCTGCTAAAATTTGTGCAAAATTCACCTTTTTTTCCCCCAGAAAATCAACCCATTAATTAGCAATGGGTCATTGGGGGGGGGGGGGGGCTTCCATTTTGGGGAGAATTGCTCAGTTTTGGGGTTTGTCACTCATTTGGAGGGACAGTCCCTAATTTGGGGGTCATTGCTCATTTTTGGAGAGTGTCATCCATTTGGGGGGCAAATTCAGTCATTTTGGGGGAGGTCACTTATTTTGGGGAGATTTACTCATTTTTGGGAGCATCACTTGCTTTTGGGGAGAGACATTCATTTTTGGGAGGATCGCTGGTTTGGGAGAGCATCATTTTGGGGGAACATCACTCATTTTGGGGAGTATTGCTCATTTGGGGGGAGAATCGCCCATTTGGGGGAAACATTTTGGGGAACATCATGGTTTTGAGAAGATCAATCATTTTTGGGGCACCGCTCCAAAAAATTACTCATTTTGGAGGAGAGACACTAATTTTGGGGACCATTGCTCATATTTGGAGGGCATCCCTCATTTTGGGGAATATCATTATTTGGGGAAATACCACTTTTGGGGGGAAAAACTTCAATTTTGGGGAGCATCTCGAGCATCTCTCATTTTCGGGGAGCATAACATTTTGGGGCAGCATCACCCATTTTGGGGTGGGTCACTCCTTTTTGGGGAGCATCACTCATTTTTGGAGAACATAACTCATTTTGGGGTGAGCATCACTCATTTTGGGGGAGAATCACTAATCTGGGGGGGGGGGGTTTGCCCCTCTTGGGTAACATCATTCCTTTTTAGGGAGCGTCCCTCATTTTTGGAGAATATAACTCATTTTGGGGTGAGCATGACTCATTTTAGGGGGGTGTGTAACATTTTGGGGGTGTATCACTCATTTTGGAAGAGCATCATTTTGGGGTAAAATCACATTGGAGCTCATTTGGGGGGGGCATCACTTTTGGAAGAATAAATCCTATTTGCGCCGCATCACTCAATTGCGGATTTGGGTCAATTCACCCATTTTGGGACTGCTTTGCCTATTTGAGGGGAGTTTTGCCCATTTTGGGGGGTTATTCACCCATTTTGGGGGCTTCTCCGCTCGCAGGAAGAAGCTGCCAATAAAATACAGCTGCGAAACCTCATCTCGTAGCACTTTATAATAAATGGCCATGAATTAATACTAAATTACAATGAATTCTTTATGAAATTACAGATTACATTCACGCCAGATCAGTATCGAAAAATAGGCTTTTCTGCCCATTGCATCACTCGGTTTTTTTTTTTCCCCCCGGCTGCTCGTTTTGTTTTTTTTTCTCAACTCTTCAAGAGCCAAAAAAAATGACAAAACCGGCAAAAAGCCGCAAAAAAAAAAAAAAAAGATCCTTCTTACAGAAACCTGCATTTACAGGAGGAACCTGCAGAAGAAAATTCCTTTATTATTTTTGCCCCGCATCACCCGGGTTTGCTTTTGCATTTCCCCCACACCACATTTTAAGGTGAAATTCGCCCTTTTGCTAGCATTTAAAAAAAAAACACCCCAAAATACGTTGGTTTTTTGCAGAGCCGCCCTCCCCCATGGCTCGTCTGGGGTAAAACCACCATTTTCCCACGCGGGTGGACAATATCAAGGAGAAACCATCTTTCCAGCAACAATATTGAATTTCCTTCCACCTGGGCAAATCCTGGGGGTCACCATTCAATTTTGGGTGAAAATCTGTACTTTTTAAACCCTTTTTTTCCCTCATTTTTTCCTGACTCGGTGCCAAAACGCCCTGGGAAAGTCGCTCCCGGCAGCCTTTGCCCCAACTCTGCGTCCAGTCTCGGCCCTTAAGGACGAGGATGGGGTGGGGTTTTTTTCCAGATTTGACGGGTTTTTAGCACATAAATTAAAGGATTTGGGGGAATTTCCTCCCTTTTCCAGAAAGTTGCATCCGGAGTCACCAAACGGCCACAGCATCGAGGCCAAAACAGGGAGGTTTGGGCAATCCGGTGGGTCAAGAGTGCCAAACCCTCCTCAGATCCGACCTGAAGCAGAATTTGCACTCGCCGATTTTTTTTTTTCCCCCCACGTGCCAATATTTATGCCTGTGAATCATCTTTTTGGGGGAAGAACCCAAAAAGCATCAGTCTTGGGGTTGGGATGGGTTTTTTTTCACCAAGAAATCCAAGTGATGGACGCGGTGGCCCGCGGTGAAAACCTGGTGTCGCCCAACAGCATCCAAGCATCGCATGGGGAAAAACAGCTTCCCCTAAAAACGCTTTTTCTTACCAAAAACGAAGGGAAGGGGAAAATAAAAATAAAACCTGAAAAAAAAATTAATCTGGCCACAATATGTGCCTTGTAAACATGTGTCCTTCACTTCCACACGCCGGCATGGTGGTCCCCGTGCTCCCGTGGGCAGCCGGGGCATCTGCCAGCGCCTCCAATTTGCTTTTTTCTCACCAATTTTGTTTTTTGTTCTTGCCGGGTTTTTTTGGCATTTTTGCGGGAGTTTTGTTTCCGGTGCCGTCAATGATTTGGGGAGGGCGCAGGAGGAGCTATTCCAGCGAGTCACTGTGGTCCAAGCCGAGGTCGGCGCTGGGCGCCGCTGGGAGGCCACCAGGCTCTTCCTCCAGCTCTTCCTCCTCTTCTTCCTCCTCCTCCATCTCGTCCTCATCCTCCTCGTCCTCCTCCTCTTCCTCGGTGCCGTCGAGGGAGTCGTCGTGGGCCGCCAGCATGGCCTGCTGCATGGCCATGGTGGCCGTGGCTGACGAGAGGGGTTGCAGGTTGTCCATGCTGAGCGAGCCTGAAATTAAAAAAAAAAAAAAATAGAAATAAGGACTCCCCAGCTAATATAAAAAGGACAAAAAAGTGCATAAGCCGAGAATAACCCAAGTGAAAAGCTGTACCTAGACAGAGCACCCTGTAGGGTGTCCCACCTGCCCCAGCCACCACCCGAAGTCCAACCCTTAATTTTTTTAGCTAATGTATCTTCATTAAATTACAAGAAACCTTCATTTCTCAGCAAGTAGATGCCCAAATTGGTTAGGCAGATCTTCTCTTCATCCTCTCTTAATTTCCACCTTCCCTTCTCTTCATCTTCTCTCTTCTCATCTTGTCTGCTCCATGCTCATCTCTGCTCTCTTCACCTTCTCTTCATCTTCTCTACTCCTCTTCTTCATTTTCATCATCTGTTCTCTCTTCATCTTCTTGCTTCCCATCTTGTCTCATCTGTCTTCTCATCTCATCTTCATCTTTTCAACTTCTTTCGTTTTGTCTCCTCTCCTCTCCCCATCTCCCCCTTTATCCCCTCCCCAGCACCTCAGGAGATATCCCAAGTGATGCCCCAGAGCGGGTGATCCTTGAGGGCTGTTCCTGTGCTGAGGAGATGGCACTGCCCCACTGCCAGCACCTTTGTGATGGCCAACTGGAAGGATCTTCTTGCATGAGCCACTTCTTCAACATGTTTTTCCCCACAGGGTGATAAAGGGCTCTAGAAATCCTTAATTGCCAATTAAGGCCATAATTTAATGCATGGCCACTCCATCCGGGAAGGGCAGAAGCCATCAGGGTTTGTCCTTACCATCAGGATTTGTCCCCGAATTGCCACCCTGCTGCTGCAGAACCCCAGCGGCGATGGAGTTGGGCCAGAACCGCTGGGTGGGCCGGTGCTGAGACTTGATTTTCTTGGCTTTGGGGGCTGGGTCCGGGTTGCTGGCGTCGAGCATTGGCTGCAGGATGCGCCGCCGGGCATTTATGAACCTTTCCAGGGAAAACGGAGACCATTCGAGTAAATAAGAGTCATTACATCAGTTTTGAGTTAGAACAATGAACATTATAACAATTTAATGAGGTGCAATGTAAAACCCTTTTGAAAGTGGCTGCATGGTCCAAAAAGCTGGGCTTTTACCCTGTTTTATTTCTGTGGCCTGTTACACCGTTGCATTAATTTTTCCAGCCGAGTTGGAGGCTGCTACATACTGGGTTGGCCAGGAGAGGGCACTGAGACATCACAAACGAACGCCATCGAGTAAACACACCCAAGCCCGTCTCCCAGAAATCATCCCTAACCGCCCGAGTTACCCCCCCCCCCAAAAAAGCATTATATAGCACGAAAATAGCGTGAAAAAAATTTCTAAAGCCAGCAAGGTGACTGCACGGGCCACCGCTGCGCTCACCAGTTGTTGACTTGCAAGAGGGTGAGGTTGGTTTGGGCAGCGATTTGCCTCTTCTCGTCCTCTGTGGGGTAGGGGTGCTGGGAAAAAAAAAAGAGAGGTGGGGCAGCAAAATGACATCCCTGTGTGCAAAACGGCAGCCCCGAGTGAAAAAAAAATGAAACACACCCACACCCCCACACCCCCACCCATTTTTTTTCATTTTCCCACCCCAAATTTGGTGGCTTCTTGCATTTGCAAGATGTAGGGCCTAAGGGTGGCATCCAAGAGCATCATGGTTTCCTCGGTGTCCTTAGGGCTTTTCCAAGGCTTTCCATCCAAGGCTTTTCCTTGAAGGAAAATACTATTTTTTTTTAGTATTAGCGATTTTCTAATAATGGTTGTTGGTAAAGGTGGGATTTGGGCTTCAAAACCCACTGTCACCCATAACGCTCCTTCTCAGGTGCATCAATAAACCACCCTGAAACATCTGCCATAGGCTACCAGCACTCAAAGCTTCAACAACTCCCTCCCAACTGTGCTAAAATCCTCCTTTCCAACCCCAAAAAGGAAATTATTATCAAACCAGCCCCATGTGTCATTTTTCGGAGCCCCAAGCCAGCGCCAGTGTTGATTCAAATGACTTGTTTTCCAGCTGTTTGCCCCCAAAACAGTGTGATTTCCTTGACAAAACCACCCAAAGTCATGCTGGAGACCCCCATCCCACCGGGGCCTCAGGGATGCCAAAGTGGTTAAAAATGGCTCTTTTTTGGCAAAAGTATCTCCATTTTTGGCATATTATTTCCAGGATTCCTTTCTCCTCCTGGTGTTACAAAACTCCCAAACCCAATAAAACGATGAGCATCAAAGCTATTAGGTTAAAAACCACATCATTTATGCTGCCAGATGGAGAAATCTCATGGGGAATCCCAAGCATCTTCTGACCATGAGGACCAGGCTGAGAGCAAAGGTCCAACCGTCCAGTAGAAGCACAATTTCTTTTAGTTTTTCAATGCAGTCTTGGAAGTTTCAAACCATGGGGCTCTCCTAGCACCTGGCAGAAAACTGTCTTCTAAATCCTTTTTCTGCTTGCAAATCTGCAGCCCAGCCCTCCAAAAGCACGGGAGATGCATGACGCAGCTTGGGATGGTGGCCCAACACAACGATGTTCTTGTCCTCAATGCAATAAATCAAAAAATCTCCCATTTAAAAAAGGCTGGAAAGTTCCCAACCAGCTGCTGCTCCATGTCCTGGGTCATGTTTTGCCCCAGGTTGCTCCTTGGAGCTGTTATTTTCCATCTTGCTGCTACCTTGGGCACCTCCCACCTTCCTGGAGACCCTCACGCAACTCTTCGCCACCAGCTTCTGAGGGATTTCTTGGCCGAATTATGCAGGGAAAAGGGGCTTTTTTTAGCTTTCCGCCCTTCTTCCAGCTCCGCTGATGGGAGAGCAATCTCCTTGCATGAAAATATCCTGGTTGCATCCTCTGAGCTCCTTCCATCTACCTACATCTCCATCCCCCAAAATGGGGCAATTTTGCAATTCTGCATTTCGACTGCTTGCTGATGTGCCACAACCATACCTGTGGGGCAGCTTTCACACCCCGGCTTGCTGGAAAACGGTATTTTGGAGCTGTTAACTGGAAAAAAACGCTCCATCACCCATCCGCTATAATTTGTGGAAGTCCCCCCTCCGGTTTTCTTTGCTTCTTCATGCATTAAGGGAGTATTTTTGCCACCTGCAGTGAAAACGGTCATCCCCAAAATACTCCCAAAATAAAACCAAAGCCACTTTGTGCCTCTGAATATAAATTCAGACAAACCACCACCTCGATTTGTTCGGTTTTGGGGGTTTTTGCCTTTTTTTCCCAGCTTTGCAGGGTGTTTTGGTGGCTGCGGTGCTCACCATGAGATGCTGGAAGAGCCATGAGCGCATGATGTTGGTGGCATGTTTGGGCAGGACGCCTCGCTTGTTCTTGGACTTCTTGTCCTCACCGTCGAGGAGGGAGGTGAGATCCAGGTTCACCTGCCGGGGGAGAAGAACAGGGAGAGAATTGGCTGAAAACGGCAATGGGCAACCCGAAAACTGAGCAAAACCAACACAAAAAATGAGCAAAACCAACACAAAAAATGAGCAAAACCAACACAAAATGGGAGTGGGGCGAGTGCAAAAAACATGAACTCATAGGGAGCATCCAAAATCCATTTTTTCAAAAAAAAAAATTTGCATTAAATCCTCATTTTCCCCCAGGATCTCTATTTAATATCTCTGGTTTTTTGCCAATGCTTTGCAAAGGGCAATGGGCTTTTTCTCCCTGCGGTGGCACCGACACAGCTGGGGACTGTGGTGCCGATGCTACGACCTTTTTCGATGTGCAATTAAGGGGGAAAACCCTTTTACCTTAAAAAAACAAACAAACAAACAAACAAAAACCCCCAAAAAGTTACTTTCTAAACCTGAGGTTAAAACCCTGCCACTCATTAACCCCTTGAAAACCTGCGTTCCTCACCCAGCTGATTTCCCACCACGAGGAGAAACGTGCCCGTTGAGTGAAAATTTGTGCTTTTTTCCCCTCCAAAAAGTAAAAAATAAACATCTTGCTGCAAGAGAAGTTTTAATGAGGTTGCGGGAACCGAACTGAAATCTCAGCGCTTGAGTTAAAAAGGGATTTTTTATTTTTTTTTTTTCCCCCAGCTCTTCATCAAAACACTTCTCCTGGATGAATTAAACATCAGGCCAGCAGGTCCCTGCGATTCCCCTGGGCGCCGGCAGAATAAATCATGCTGGCGGCGCGAGAAGAGCATCCGGAGGTGCTTGTCTGGGGCTCTCCCCCTGCCCCAATATTCCCTGCGCGCGTGTTTTTCGCACCACGGAGGGTTTTCCTGCAAGATTCAAGCCCGCGATGGAGAGGTATTAAAGAAAGAAGGAAAAAAAAGAAGCATTGCACAGGCAATAAAACCTGCCAGGGAGGTGCCACCCATTTCCCAAATGCCATTTATTTTTTTCTTTAAGGGGCTCCTGCAATTAAATTGGGGCGTTTCAGAAAAAAATTTTGCACGGGGGGGATTTTTGCTGACCTGCCCCCGGGAAGCAGCGTAGCAGAAATCGATGGGGTTTTGCCCAAATTCCTGGGGAATGGAGGTTTGGAAGAGATCACAGGCAACACAGCCAATGGGGATAGCAAGTTGTCCTTATAAATCCATTTCTACCCCAAACTGTCAACTTACTGCACGGATGCAGCCACGCGGGGAAACACCACATAGTTAACTGCAATTACAAAAAAGCAGCAAAACCAGAGCAAATGGCTAAAAAATACCCCAAAATCCTTACAGCAAGGAAAAAAATGAGTCATTCCCATGAGTGCTGTGATTGCCGTACTGGACAGGCGATGCCGGTGATCCCAGATCCATAATATAATAGCAACAGTATGTATCATATCATATCATATCATATCATATCATATCATATCATATCCTATACAATACGATCCGATCCTATACTATACTATAATATACCGTAATATAGTTAATATAATATAGTATATATTATTTATTATAATATAATGTAGCAATAATATAAGCATTTCTATAATTTGTTAGGTCGTTGCTATAATTTGTTAGGTACCTCAAAGGCGCCCAGCAGATGGATTTAATCAACGTTTCTTGCTAATTAAAAATTTAGGATACTCCAAGGGTTGAATTTATGGAGAAACTGGAGTTTTTGCTTGCTGCGGCAGTGCAAAATATGGCGTAAAATGGAAATTTGAGGTGGGAAGGTCTTACCTGGGCGTTGGGGATCTGCAGGGCACCGGGGGCGATGGCTTGGGCAAGGACCTGGCCCTGCGACGTCACCATCGTCACGGGCTGGTACAAGGCTCCACCTATGGAAAAAAAAGGCTCGTGGGGGTACCAAACCCCCAAATTTCTCCCCCCACCCCGCCAGCTTCCCCCGGGGTCCCTACCTGGCACAGCGGGTGAGCCACTGCCGGCGCTCATGGCCAAGTTGCCCGGCGGTAGCGCGGCCGCCGGCACCACGATGCCCGGCGGCGGGTTGGAGGCGGGCGGCAGGGCCACGGGTGAGCTCTGCAGCATCTCCTGCGAAAAGAAATATTAAAAACATGAATTTTAACATGCGGCGGGAGCATGCAAGGTTTTAATTTCCCCCCCCCCCCCTCCAATAAATATGCCCCATTGCCTTTTCTTTTTCTCTAGGTGGTTCAAGAGGCAAAACTGCAGAAAAAGGGGTTTTTCAGTTTGTTGCAATTGCAAAAAAAGATGGAAAAATAAGGATTTACGCTTTGCAAAGCTCCCACTTAGCATCTTCCCCAAACTCGTCCTCTTTGTGCAGCCACTATTTCCCATACGGAAAAAGGAGAAAAAAAAGAAAAAGATAGAGAAGTAGGAATTTCTTCGATCTTCTTCTTCTTTCCATAAATTTCTATTTTCTTGGTGTTTTGACTGGAACTGGATGATGCAGCATTTGCTAAAACCCAGGCAAGCACCACGGGTTCCCCGTGTCAGAATAATAGTAAAATAATGAAATTAATAATAATATAACCCAATTTGATATCATCCCTTGCAGTTTTAAACTAACTTCTTGCAAAAATGGGCATTTTTTTAGCCACGAGCTGTAATCTTATTATCAACCCCATCTCTGGAGAGCAGCTCTTGCATGTGAGAAGCAATTGGAAAAAGCCCAAATTGAATGATTATCTGCGTATTTAATGCAACATTTTGGGAAGGGAAGGCTGCTGAAATTGAGGATACAGGGGAATACAGGGCGATGTACCACGACCTCCCAGATGGGCAGGGTTTTTGTGCGTTATGCCCATAATATTTAGAAAAATCACCATTTCAAAATAAGCCCAAGATGACGATATATCTCTAATTCGCCCAGCTGTAATGGAAATAAAACTGCACTCATTTCTCGCAATAAAAATATTTTTTTCCCCTTTTCCTACCCATTTTCCCGTTCTGCATCACTTTCCTCATGTCCGGCTGGTTCTCAACTGTTGAACAAAATGCCAACAAAGGGGATTTTTTTTCACCTTTTTATTCAATTTCCCTTAATTTTGATGCATTTCTTCAAGAAACCTATATCTTGGCTTAAGAAAAGAGGATTTCTCTGGACTAGCGACATGCAACGACACTGGAAAAGGTGACCACGCAAACACGGTCGGGCCGGAAAAAGCCATAGCTCCTCTTTTCCTTGCAATAAAACTATAGATATGGTAATTTGAACACACAAATCAATTAATTTTACATCAAGAGATGATGCGAGCCCATCGTTCAGCGGGGAATTAGGGTACCCTTGTGTCCACGTCAATGCATTTCCCATTGCTGAGGGGAAAAAAATGTCATTTTTGGTCCTTTTCTTTTTTATTTTCCCCATTACATTCATGCTTCTATCAGCTTTTTCCCCATCAGTCACCACTGATTTGCCTGTGCAATGGTTCTGAATAAACTCTGATTTCCCTGCATGCTTTTGCTATTAAAATCCCTTGCTGCATTTTCCTCTCCCATGATGCCAAGCCCAAAATGTTGCAACCGACGCCTCTGCCACATGTTATTTTTGTCCTCTCCATTGACGATCTGAATATTATTTATCTGGCTATTTTGCTGCAATTGCTGTGAATTTTTGCTTCGCCTCCCAGACATTCCTTTTCATAGCTAAATTAATAAAAAAATGCAAATACGACCATAAAATACTTGTACTCTTTTTTAATATCCCTTCCCCATCTCCAGCCTTTTGGGGGAAATGGGTTTCAATTTGAAAAATGAGGATTTCCCAGCATACGGAAAGCAAAAACCGGTTGCTTTTGCATGCACTTGGACTTGGCTTTTGCTAAGCGTCTGGCCAACAAACACAGTGGAAATATTCATATAAAACCAAATGTGGTTCTTGGAGAACCTCAAAAAGCAGTCAGGTACGGCCAGGGGTGACCAGAGATTTGGACCAGCCTGAAGACCTCCAGCTTTCCTCTCCTGCCTTGTTTTTCCATGATTCCTCAAAAGAAGGGCATCCAGAAGACCGTTTTTGGAAGTGCACTGGGAAGAAATAATTTGGGATATCGGAAAATGGGAACAAGAAACTGCCGTTTCCAGATATAGTGGTCAAAGCCATTTTCAACAGAATTTTATGATGACAAAAATTGCATTTTTTTGGTGGCGTAGAGGAAAACTGTCCCAAAACACCAGCTGAGTGGTGTCCAAAAAGGCAGAATATTGGTAATTATTAGAAAAAGATACGGAAGAAATTCATGGTTCTGCAACATCACTGTGAAACCAGGGTACCCAATGAAAGTGGAGGCTCTGCCTTAAAATAAATACAGATATCTCCAAGAAGATTTAAAAAATATATTTTTGCATACTAATTGCCTTGGATCGCAAATGCCAGCCAAATTGTATTACGCTTGTGATTTTGCTGCAAAACTGTTTTATATTTTAGGACTCAAAGAAGTTGAAATGTTTCCGGCAATTTTGAAACTTGAGTGTAAAAAATGTATCACTAGGTGTCTCTGCAGATCCACATCTTGGCACTGACCTTCCGCGGCTCTATGGCAAAACACGATTTCTCCGAATTAAAAGTCACTTTAATGAAGAAAAAGACCTGGTACGTATTGCGTCGCACAAAAAAAAAAAACTCTTATCTCGCAATAAGGCAAGTGTCAAAGACCAAGTGCCCAAGTGTGAATAAGTGCCAAAATTCAGCGCTACTTGGGCTGATGTCCTTCCCCTTGCGCTTTATGATACAGCAATTTATTTTTGGGTGGCACGCATGCGTAAAAATTGCTGTCTTATCCTAACTTTGTGAAATTTATTTGTGCTTGAGTAAAGCTGGGAAAAATTGGGGTTAGCTGGAGAAGAAAGAAACCTGCGAGTTTGCTGAGAAAGAGTTGGCCAAACTCAAACTCGTGTAAGAAGATTCGTAGAGCCCCTTCGTGGATGGATGAATTGGATTTAATCCAATTTAAATGTCCCTGGCAGTGCTGTGGTTCCCAGTATGATTGGCTTTGCGGTGGTTTTTTTTTTCCTGCAAGTGGAGTCAACTGGAGAGCAGCGAGGACCACTTCGATGTCGAAGGAAAGGTGAACTGGTTTACTGTTAAGTGTTGGCTTCCCCCGCCTCCCCATGCAACAAGCACCTCCCCTCTCCTCTCCTTGTCTGAAAAACTTGAAAAATATTCATTAAACGAAGGGAGGGAGTTAAAAAGGGTCCGATGAGGACTCAAGGGAAAGGAATGAAGCCAAGTGGAAAACAACCAAGAAAAATGGAAGATTGCTTGGTGGATTTGCAGGCCAAAGAGGCTAAAACTCCTCCGCAAAACAAAGTAGAGCACAAAATGAGAAGGCGTTGGAGAAAACAGGGTAGGAAAATGTCTACAAGGTACTGACGGTTCAAGGACGGCTCACCACACAGGAAAAAACCCTAACTTTTCATCCAAACTTGGCCAACACCAGGAGTCATCTCCAGACTTGGTGACACGAGATTTCAGCAACAGTGGAAACGCCTCCGTTTGCCCAATTTTCCCATCATGCACCTGTCAGGTTCTCGCTCACCTCCAGGCATTTTTGCATTTCCAGAAATTCTTGCATTTTTCATCTTAGAAAGTACAAATAACACCAAGCCAAGGGCCATCCTTTTTGAATACACCAGGGAAATCCAACCGCGATTCTCCCGCGATGACATTTTGACAGCTCTGGCCATTGTCTTCTCAGTTTTGATTGACATCCTTGTTATTGCATATCCTTTTTTTTTTTTTAAGCAGGCTGTCCCATGGTAAAAAACTTTGCAAAAAAATGGAAATATCTTGCTTTCATGACCAACCTGGTGTATCTGCTCATAAAATGATCAATGCCCCTCCCATACCCTGAGAAAACCTATTTTCTGAGAAACCTTGTTCATCGATACTAATCACATTTCCATTATTTAGAATTTTTTTAAAAATTCCTAAATTAGTGGCCCCTTAGCTGTTTTACCTGCCCCCAGCATGAGATTAATAGTATGATAATTAGCGAAATCATCCCACTTGCTGTTTTTTAAACACTGATCCCGTGATTCTTCAGCTCTCTGGAGCATCCCCAGCTCTTGAAACTCAACTGATGGATATAGAGTATTTCCACCCTTTTTTTTAAGCCTTACCTATGCAAATTCAAATATACTCAATGAGTCAAAGCACTCAGGCACTTGACATTGCTTAGCTGGATAATTAGAAAAAATTTGCCATTGTATCGTCATCCTCATCCAAGGACCAGCTGAGATGGTGGCTCCTTCTGGTCTATCACTGTGAATATTTTGGCTCCCGTTGCCTGCTGAAAAATCCCTTCGTCGCTGTGCCAGCATTTCCCCTCCAGTTGGGTCTTTCCTGGGTGTGTTCCCATTTATTTAGCAACTGCCTCCAAATCCTCACTTGAATTTCTCAACTTGAGAGTCTTGCCCGGAAGGGAAACATCAGCAGCTCCGGGTTTGCAGGAATCAGAGGCGCTTGGTACCTCTCCATGGGCCTGATTATTTTCCAAAGACTTGTGCTAATTTTCTGATACAATCCCCACCTCTTTGTGAAGCACTAAATCCTCATTACTTTTCCTGACCGATGCATTCTAATTAGATCAACACTTTAAAAAAAAAAAAAAAAAGGGAAAGAGGGAAAAAAAAAAAAAATCACAATAGCCACAGGACGGCTTTCCATCTCATTAACTCCCTCACTTATTATTTTCATGAAAATTACTGATAAAAAACGTGCATCTCCATTTGCTGGGACCGGGAGCTTCGTCGGCTCATATCTAACATCTCTCTCATCACCGGGATGCGAGCTGTTGCCATGGCGACGCACAATAATAGAAACTAATAAATTACAAACGAGATGCTCGTTGAGCAATTATTGTTCTCTTTTATGCAAGTGTCTTGCTAATTTTGATCATAAGGAATGCTACCATAAAGCAGCGAAGGGATAATAAGTCCATTTCTAGAGATTATTAGAAAATAGAGAGAGGCCGGGTTTTTTTTAGATCAATGATTAAGTGGTTTGGTGCTTTCAGGAAACCCAAATAAGAAATAAAACTTTTTTGGGGGCTTTTCCCTCCCCACGCTGAGGGAAGAAAGTGGCCACAAGCGTCATGTTGGAAGCTTCAAACTCTGCAGCACTTGGAGCTGAGCTGCTAAAATCGCATTTTTTTTCCTTTCCACCACCCTAAAAATGCCCTGAAAAGCCCTAAAAAAGCCACCACCACCTGCCTCCTTTCGGGGGATAGCTCCAAGAGCTGCCTGGGGACACCCTGGCTTATTTTGAGTTGGCTGCAGTTTTTTCTGGTGGGATTGTGCAACCCCAAATTTCATTTTCCCCAAAAAAAATCCAGTATCTGAGAGAGGGAAATCCGTAAGGGACATACAACGTTGCATCAAGGAAGTTTTTTGGGATGCAACCAGCCAACATTTATTCCCTGCACTGCAAATGCACATGAAAACCCCAACCCATGGGCAACTTTTTTTCCAAATATTAAGTTAAAATCCCTTATTTTGCCCCAAAAGCCACCAAGGTGCAGCTTGGTTTGGCCATTTCAATTGATATTTCTGCAATTCTTGGGCATCTCCTTGTACTTTCCCATTGTGCTTGAGGCACCAAATGTTTCCTTCTCCCAGCTAAAACCCAAATTACACAGAAAAAGAAGTCAAGGTGGGAATGTTGATCATGCTGGGGGAGAACTGCAAGATGTACCAGGGCAAAAAAGGAGCAGCGAAGCCATAAAGGGTTATCTGAGACCCAAAAATCTGTTCAGCTGCCTTGAAACAAAGACAAGAACAGGGAGAGGAGGAAGTGGTAGAGAAAATCATGGTGTTTCTGTCCCTCCCGCCAACAAATAGTATTTTTTCATGAAAAAATGCAAATTTCTTGTCCATTTGGCCATGTGCTTGCACGGCTTCTGCAATTCCTTCCCCCCACATTTCACTGCTGCAACATGAGTTTAGGAGAAGCCCTCATCTCTCCCTTTTGCTGAGACACAAACATTGGGGTTGCAGCTCTGCCAACCCCATGAAAAGAAAGGCCATGGGAAAAACATTAAAAAAAAGAAAAAAAATCACCGCAGCATCATTTATTGCACCATATGAGCAAGATATGGGCTATTTTAAATTATTTTCCTCAGCTGGGGATGGGTTTTGATGCATTTCCAGGAGGCCACAAGAGCTGTAGAGCAACCCCCCAACGTCATTGGCCCAACATGCCCATTGGCCAACGTGCAATGATGATGATTACCGGTGATTTTTAAGGCGTTACCTGGGGGTGGAGGCTGATGGAGGAGGGGTTGGGGGAGTAGGGCCCCCCCAGGTCGTTCCTGAGTAGGTTGTCGCTGTGCATCTTGGTTTTGAGGCAGGTGATGTAGCGGTTGCAAAAGTCCTTGCACAACTCGTTGACCTTCTCCAGCTCCAGGAGGTGGATGCGCAGCACCTGGATCGCCTTCACCATCTACGCAAGGACACAATGGCAGAGTTAAAATCATTTTTTTCCTCAACGCATCAGAAAAAACCCCCAAAAAACCAACATTCTCACCCAAAATGTAACCTGGAACCGATCCCTACAGCAGAATTAAACGCATTTCCTTTCTCAACACACCAAAGAAAGCCAAGAATTCAATATTCTTGCCCAAAACCCATCCCAGAGCCCATCCCTCTGCACCTCCACACTTCTTTTCTCTCCCCATCAGTCATATCTCTGAAATCCCAAGAAGCCAAAATTCACAAAAATTACCGTTGCCTTCATGGGAATTGCTCCGTGTGCCCCAAAAAAGTCCAAGCCAAAGCCCTGGTTGTCGAAAAGTGTTTGGTTATTCTCTGGAGGCCACTTCTTCTAACAAGATTATGGGGCTGCAACTCTGCCATAAGCTGTTACCGGTGCAAAGCCTGGGCCTCATTAAAACGTACCCCATAAACGTTAAAAAATTTACACATAAAACATTCCTCTCGCCAAGCTGAAACCTTAAGTTTTACAGCCGCTGTTTGAAATCTTGCATAATATATAAAATTTCAGCTATTCACTCCGGGGCAATAAATCCAGTTTTATGTAACAAAGCGTCTTTGCATTTCAAAGGGTGTTTTTAACTTGCAAATTTTAGTGGTCATCTTTACAAACTGCGAGTCACCACGGTTGGGAAACATCCCGAAAAATCCAGGGCCAAACTCGGGTGGCGGCTCAACGACGGAGAAAGCGAATTTTTGTTTGGCAAACAACGACGATGATGGGTTGTAGCTGGAAAAATTCTCTTTCTTTGCTTTTTTTTGGCTTTTTTGTTTTTTTTTTTCCCCTCCTCCGCAGTTGGTGTAGGCAAAGCGCAAGGTGGAGGCGTCGGCGCCCTGGCTCTCCACATCCTCCCAGGGCTCAATGGCCATGAAAGTCAATATTCAAGGGCAAAGGCAAGAAGACCTGACACATATATGTATAAAAAATAAATCTCTCAATTATCTCAGCTCATTTGCTTAGGGTCTCATTTTATGTCCCTGCTCCGCTGCGCCGTATATCTGTCCGGATAAAGAGTTACAGTCCAACGGCGTACGTGCGCGGGGTTGTAAAAAATACAGATGCTGAATTAATTGACTGTGTGGCACTCGGCAGCTGATTGAGTTGATAATGGTGAGATCTGACCTTTTTCTAATTTCTAATTATGTGCATCTCGGCGGTGAGGAATACATGACTCTTATTCTAATGATAGCTAATGCTGCTGGCCTTTTCATCCCTGCTTTGCCATCACCAATTTCTGGGGAATCGGTGGCGTTAAAAAAAAAAAACACAACAAAAAATAACCAATAAAAAAGGACAATGCAAAAAGGGAAAAAGTGTCAGCTCAGGAACAGGTGGAAATGTTGAGTTTTGAGCACCGCAAGACTTCTTCAACCGAAATTCCCTCCAGTTGGCGCCTCCCACCAACAGGAACGGTCCTTCTTCAGCATCACATTAACCATCTCTTCTGTCTTGATGGAGGCCAACCACACTGAGCAACCTGGATGGCTTTTGGAGAAGTTCTGGGCATTGGGTAGAATAGATACATACAGATACGTCCTAAAAATAGGGCAAAAGTACATATATATATATGAATATGAATATATCCAGTGCTGCAAGATCATACGTGGGATCAATGCAACTGCCCATGGCCAAATTCCACCTCAGCAGAAAGAGTTGCTCCAAAACATGCCCAAAAACCGTGATTGGTGCGGGTTTTTTTAAGAAACCACCAAAAAAACCCAGTGAAAATGGCCTCTGTGGACGCATCTCCTGCACTGACCATTTGCTGGAGATGTTTCACCTTGACATGTGTAGGAATAGGTTTTCCTGCCCCAAAATTTTAGATTTTTTTTTTTTAGCTTCAGCTGGCTTCATCTCTCTCCTCTTGCTAGATCATTGCACCCATTTCTACGTAATTTAATGTGATGGGGGTTTTTTTGGTGCACCTCAACATTTGATGCATGTTCAGTCCCAAAACTGAAATAATCCAAAACATTGCTTTTTTTGGTTGCTCGTCCCAGAGCGATTTCCGTTCTTGGCCATAAGACATTGCAAAATGGGTTTAGTAATCTGCAAACAGGGCTTTGCATGGCCTGTAATTTTTTTGGAGGGCTTTCCACAGACTCCTAAGCCACTCTTGATTTAGGGATGTCGCAAAACTCTCCTCCATGAGCTGAAAAGATGCGGGATTTTAATCCATCTTGAAACTGTTTCTTGCATTTTTAGGAAAGCAGTAGTGTTTGCACTTGGACGAGCATTGCTCCTTTTTCTTCCCTTCGTGACAGGTTGTTGGACAAACTCACCTCCTTGATATCTCCAATATTTGGAAAAAGCTGCCTGTGAATTGCCTGATTTTGCTTCTTTTCTGGGATGGAAATCCCTCTGCGACACATCCCAGGGGACACTCCATCCCTCGGGGAAGCTGTTTTGCTCTTTGCATCATCAGAAGTGGGTGAAATTGCCTCTTTTGACCTTAAAAATCTGCTTGCGGAGCGCTGGGAGGGTGCACCAGGATGGTGCCATGGACCTGTTCACCCACACGCTTGCCATGGGGACCACATGTAGAGGCTTCCTGGACAAAATAATGGGATTTGAGGATGTTTCCTGAGGTCCCTGCAAGAGAAAAGCTCCACCCCAAGCAGAGTCTTCTGAGGCACCTTCCAGCAGCAATGGGTACGGTAGGAAATTTGGGTTGCTATGACAGGGAAGCCACCAAAAACAGTCCAAAGTGTCCCAAACCATTGATATGCATCACCCTTTTTGGAAAAAGCTCTTATTTTGCCTTGTTTCTAGGACAAGAGCTGGCCATCACACTTGAAACAAGATGGTGGCAGACAAGAACGCAGATGCTATTGCATGTTGCACCGAAGAGCAGTAATTCCTGCAGAGATTGCAAGTTTGGGGGCACAAAACAGCCATCAGTCTTGGCTGTTCCCAGGAAATGCGTTGACCCCATGGCGTTTGTGTGGGCAAACTAGCCAAAAATTGGACAGGGGTTTGTTCCTACAGGCAATCTTATGGAAAAGGTCTCAGAGGTCCTGGAGAAGGTCTCACAAGGTCTGTGGAGAACATTGCCAAGATGGCCAACACTACAAACTGAGCTCCAAGACATTGCCCAAGGTGGTAGGTCTCCATAATTCGTTCCTCATCCCCTACTGTCTCCCCACCCCCCAAAAACCATCTGTCAAGCCCCGGATGCCTCTACCAGGTTGTCCAGCTCGGGGTCATCGCTGAAGAAGGGCTTGTGCTCCTGCTCCTGCTGGTGGACGAAGTTCTCGATGTCAACGTCAAAGCTGGCCGAGGTGATGCACTCGGAACCCTGCGTCGCCTGCTCGCACTTCTCAAAGAGCAGAGTCAGCAGCGGGAACAGCGGGTGCCTGCAGAGGACAAAGGAGACCCCCCCATAACACCCACTGTTTCAGGTCCCATGTCCATTTTTACCCCACACATCCATTCCCTCCCAGCTTGCAAGAGCCTGGTGATGCAAACCTCACTCCCAAGCCAATGCTGGAAGTGCTCCCTCTAGACCTTTTCCAACCACAAAAAAAAGCTTAAAAATTGCAAAATTCACCATCTTCTCCACCAGGAGATGACCTCTCCCAACGTCTTGGTGCTTTCCATCATTGCACCGAAGCTGGCATTTCCAAAATGTTTTGCCATGGGCAAAAAGGTTTAGCTTCGGGGTGGTTGTCTTGGAGTCATCTGCTGTCCTTGTGGCTTTGCATTTTGGGGATCAACATCAGCACCCGCTCATCGATGGTAGTATTTTACCCCAAAATGTCTCTCTTGGTTGGAGACACCAGATGGGGATGAGCTGATATTTCTACGTGCCTGCAGCACCCTTATGGACCGACCTTGCCATGGGTTGCTCCTCCACCAGGAGGTCTCTTTGCACCTCTGTCAAGCACATCCATGTCCGTCCACGAAGACGGGTCAAATCCCACTTCTTTCTTACCACAAGATGATTCTTAGAAAACAAAGATTTGCAATTCTTCTTGCAAATCCACGATTCGCTCTAAGGATTAGAAAACAGGCTTGCAATTCTTGCAAATCCACAATCTGCTCTAATGATGATGCCTAAATCGATCCAGTATGAAATGCAAAAATACATACAGCACCAAAGCACGTGGAGAAGAAGGGGATGAAGACCATGAGCTAGCGCAACCCTCAATGAGCCTCTCCAGCTGTGCAAATTGGGAAAAAAAAAAAAAAGAAAGTATTTACGGAGTCTTTCAGGGGAGAAATGCAAAACGCTGTTCCAGGGATGGTCTCCCCCAGCACCCCAGTTATCCCAGCACAATGGGATTTGCTCCACCACTTCATCTCCAAAAGATGGCCCAAAAGATGATTATGAATC
Organism: Aptenodytes patagonicus; assembly: GCF_965638725.1. Classification (NCBI taxonomy): domain Eukaryota; kingdom Metazoa; phylum Chordata; class Aves; order Sphenisciformes; family Spheniscidae; genus Aptenodytes; species Aptenodytes patagonicus. Next base: position 965,409 of record NW_027472001.1, read on the forward strand.
ACTTCCCGCTGGTCTTTTCCGAGCCGGAGTCAGGCGAAGGGGTTAAACCCCTTGGCTAAGTCTTCATTTGCAGCCGCTAATACCGCAGCATATTATAGTTTAATCTGTCCTGATCCCGGTTTAATGCAAGATTCATCGAGGCTGGAGCGGCGAACGGAGGGGGGGGGGGGGAAATAATTTCATAATTTCGGCAGCCCCGCCGGGGCTTAGCTGAGGGATATGAAAGGCAAATTCCAGGCGGCGGGCTGAATTATTGGGACTTATGAACCGGCGGCTCAGCGGCAGGTGCCCGCTGCCATTTCCAGAGCCGCTCCATCAATTAGGAGCAAAGGCACGGAATTACCCCAAGGATGTTTTGGGGGGTTTTTTTGGGCGGGGGGGGTGGGTTGCAGCCTCTGAACAATTTGTAGCCCCTTTGCTTTGAGGGGTTGCATGTACTGAGGGGGGGGGGGGGGTTAAGGCCGTTGCCGGCATCATCCTGCACTGCTCAGTATTAATAATTGGGGCAGTGCTGCCCCTGACCCCCGTGAATGTCTTGGAGCGCTGGCAGGGAGGAGGAGGGGGGGTGGCACGTGGCTGAGGGGAGGATGGTTTGCTTTTTATATGGGAATAAAATGAAATGAAATGAAATGAAATAAAATAATAAAATAAAATGAAATAAAGTAAAATAGACTAAAATAGGGCAGACTAAAATAAAATAAATAAATAAATAAATAAAAATTAAAAAACCAAAATAAAATAACATAAAGTAAAATAACAAAATAAAGCAAAACAAGGGGGAGGTGCAAAACCCCCAAGGGTGGGTTAAGGGAGAGCACCGAGGCTCCTAGTCAAGCGCAGTGTCGAGGAGCAGTGAAATTTGGGGTTCTGCCATGAGCTGTACGCTGAATTGTTGTTGCATTTTTTTTTTTTTCCCCTTTTGCATGCAAAAAAAAATATGCCGTTTTTCTCTGTTTCCAGCCTTCCTGTGGCCACAACAGGCAGGTGAAGGGAACGGCCACCATGGGGCTTTGCAGGTGGAGGCAGTGGCATGAAAATTGAGAGCTAGAGCCCATCCTTGCTATGAAATTGGAGGGGGGGGGGGAATAGATGGATATCCAGGATGCGGGGGGAAACAGGAGGATTTTCCCCACCGTGGGTGTTACGGAGGTGGAAAATCACCCCCACGGCACAAGGAAGAGTTTGGGGGTTGAAAAAAATCTGATTCTGCTGAATATGGTTTTGCCAAACCCCCTTTTTTTTTTCCCAGGGAATCCTCCAAATAAAAGGGCTGAACCAGCCCTGACATTTTCCTGCAGGAGAGAGGTCGTTCGCAGCCACTAATAAAAAGGATTCGACACAGGCTAATAAAGAGAAATGAATTCCTCTAATGGCCTAATTTCGCACCTTCAGCAGGGCTCTGCCCGCGAGCCGGCGGCACCGTGGGCACATCACAACATGCATTTTTATTTTATTTTTTTCTTTAACCCAGCTCCAATATACGCCTGTCCTCCCTCCGAAGAAAAAACCAGAAAATAAAATTAATGCAAAGAAATCCGTCCGCTTCCCACTTGGAAAAATCCAGTTTGCGGTGCTGGGGTGGTTTAGGCATCGGTTCCCGCAGGAACATCATCTTTACTGGTGCAAGATCTGTCGGGAAGTCCCAGCCCCACTGTTGCATAAAGCGAATAAAATACTTTAGCTGGGAAAAAATTGCAGCAGAGAAGTGATGCTGCTGGACCAGCCCCTGCGAAGATGCTCCCACGCCAAGCAGGGAGGGGGAGGATTAATTTTTTCCCCTTTTTTTCTATTTTTTTAATGGGTGATAAACCTCCCACTAGAGCATAAAACCCGGCGGGGTGACTTGTCCAGTGCTTTTGATATTTCCCGGCGCATTTTTCCCGGCGATTTCCCTCCAGGTTGATCAACCGACACTTACAGCCGCTGCCTTCTGCCTTGGCGCGATTGTTGAAAATGAACAAAAATCCATCGTTTCGGGTGGAGGGTACAGCCCTGGGAGGGCTAAACCCCCCTCCCCGTGTGCATTCGATAGCTAACGACAGATACACACACTGTATAGGTGAATATTCAGATTTTGCATGCAGCAGAAAAGGGCTCGTTGGGTGTGTTTTTAGAGATAAAAATATATTTGGGGGTAGTTTTGGCTGGTACCCAAAAATAAGCATCCAGGTTTGGGCGACCGAGTCCACGCGTGGGACCAGCCAACAATTTTTGCCCCACTTTTCTGGGTGGGAAATACCTTCAAAAAGGTATTTCTGGCATCTTTTTGACCTTCAAATGAAGGCTGTAAAAACTCCAGAGGGTTTTTTGCTTTTTTGTTATCCCACAAACGCTGCAAAAATCCATGCAGAAGTGCAAAGAAAAGGCGGGCTTTTTTCTTGAATGGCCTCCTTTGCCTTGAGAAAATTATATTTCCATCATTGGAAAAAATCTTGAGACCCGCTTTGAATAATCCTTTACGTTTTCCTGGAAAACCAGTGGGTTTATTCCATGCCTTCATCCGCCTTTCCACACCTTTCGGACTCATAATATTTCAATATTTGGAGTCAAAATATTTTAATTCCTTCACTTCCGAGGTGCAATTTTTTGGTTTACAAGCCCCCACGGCCCTGGCCATTAATGGGGGGGTTAATCCTTAATCTTAAACCTTAATCCTAATTATATTACAATCTTATACATTACTGTTACATCATTACTGTATACATTGTAATATTGTAAATAATTACATATCACTTACATAATTATATATTTCTTCTATAATTATACTATTTACATAATTATAGTGTTACTTACTCCAATTATACGATAATATTACTGCATATATTACAATATTATATATTATTATCTCCAAAGAGACAAAAAAGGGGACCGAAGGGACTCATCCATCCCGCGCCCGTTGCGGCTCGCACCCCGTATGGGACGCATGAACTGCGCATTTCAGGTTAATACGTGACTTTACTCCTTCTGGGTGCTTTTTTGGCCCCAAATCGCACGGTTTCGCTAAAATAAAAAAAGGCTAATTTGGGCTTTCTGGGGGGGGGGGTGTGAAGATTTTGCGGGGGGCGGTGTGTGTGCTGCAAAACCAGGTCCGCGAAGGAGCTCTGCCACCATGCGCTATTATCGATAGTTATTATTGCTAAAAAAGGAGCTAATTGCTAATCCCCCCATTCCTGTGTGTTAATTAATGCATTTGAATAATAGCGGCTTAATAAAGCATTTTAATAATGAATGCATCAACGAATCGATGCATTAACCAACGCATTAATTAATGCCTCGCCGAAGCGACGCTTTAACAATGCATTAATGAAATAATGCATTAATTAATGCATTAATCGATTAATGCACACTGCTCTTGGCTTGCATCACCTGTAGACAGCTCGCTTGTCGGCCTCCAGCTGTGCCTGGGGGTCGCCGGCCGCGGCGGGTACTGGCGCGTTGGTGGCCGCCGCCGGCGTGGCGAGATGCACGGGCTGTGCCTTGGTGGGCTGCTGGGCTGTGGCCGTCATCTGGGGGGGGGGGGGGGGGGGGGATAAAGAAGAGGAGAAAAGGAAGAAAAGAAAACAAAAACAGGGTTTATTGCACTTTTCCGCCCAGTTTTGCAGCCTCCTGCACTGACTTGTTAAAATTTAGGAGGAGGCAGCCCCATGATGGGGCTCTGAGCGGGACGGTTTGGGGCGGGGGTGACAACACATTTGCATTTCACCTAATCCTGGAAGCAGCAGGATTGGGTTTTTCCCACTTTTTCCACTTTTTACTCGGGGAAAATACAGGAAAAAAAATCCCGACATCCTTATTGCACCACCAGCAAAGCAAAGGCGGGGGGGGTAATTTCTTAAGGGAGGCTTTGCAGAAGTCCTAGATTAAATCAGCTGCAACGCTCGTCTCCTGCTTGCCGCGATTTTTTTTTTCAAAGCAGGTATTATTGTCTAGACACACAGGCACTTTTAAACTTCCTTCCAAAATTACGCGAGCCTCTTCCAACTCGCCAAGCCCAGGCATGAATCATTTTTGCACTGCGAGAAGCCAGCCAAAAAAAAGGAGAAAAATAAAAAAAATCAGCCTTTATTTTCACCCGTGCCCAAATCGCCCGTCTTTAGCCCCGATGCTGTCCCAGATCGCCGACGCAATGGGAATCGCAACGCGCCGGGGCTGGAAATCTGCAGGCAAAATTATGTCTGCTATGTGATAAATCATTCTGCTAACTAACGTTTTGCTTTTTTAAAAACTGCCATTATTTTAGTTAAATGTATGTATTTAAGACGTGAGCTGCGTGTGTGCCAGCGCACACGCAAATCACTGCGCATCCTGCCAGCATCACCCCCAAAACCGCCACCCCCACGTGTACAGGATTGCACGTATTTAGGGGCAATTTCCACTTAAAATTAACAATTGCATTAAAGAAATCTGAATTATTTGCTGCCGGGCTGCAGACGGGTCCGACGTACGCCACACGATGCATCGCTTCATCTTCACAAGATTCGGTTTAAAAAAAAAAAAAAAAAAAAAAAAAAATTCAGAGAGAATTTTAACCGATTTGGGTGCAAATGCATCAGCAACCCCCCCAAATCCGGTGGTTTTAGCGCAAAGTCTCAGTGGAAAATTAACGCAAAGTGGGTGTTTCGCCTGCTTCGGTGTCGAAATGTTGTAAAAAAAATCAGCATTTGCCTGTTTTCACCAGTAAATCTTCAATCCTCCCTTGAGCTGGGTAGCAAAAGGAAGTCTCTTGCTAATTATATATATAATTTATTTATTTGTCTAATATACTTATATATTCATTTCTGTGTTTAGTTATATATAAATAAAATAGCTATATATATTATTTATTTGTCTAATATACATTTCTGTATTTATATAGAAATATTTTTATATTTTATTTGTCTAATATACTTCTATATTTATTTCTGTGATTATTTATATATAAATAAAATGTTTTCATACACACACACACACACAGAGATATATAAAAATACATATGTCTATGCCCACAGTCTTCTCCAGCCAAACTCACCCTTATACTCAGGTTCTTGGCATGAAAAAAGCAGATTTCTCGCCTCCCTTAAAAGCTGCGTAAACCCGAGCTGGGCCAAAACCGCGGCCCCTTTTGCTTTTAAAATGTTTGACTTTAATATCTCCTGCCTGACATTTTGCTGCCGATACAGCGCCTTTTTTTTTTTTTTTTTTTTTTTTTTTAATCTCCTTTATTGTTCATAACTCCAAAGTTTGGCTCCTGCACCTGTAAATTCACCCGGCGCTGTTTAATTTCTAACTCTCCCAACCCAGAGTCTGATTTCCGTCCCTCTTCTCTTCCCCGGTGCTAAATAAATTAGTGAAAATTTGGGGTTCGCTTCCCATTCCTATCCCAGCAGTTTGGATTTCTCTCCCCCCCCCCCCCCATTTTCTATCTAAACCCAAAATGCAAGCAGATTTTGGGATGCTCCAGCCATGCCACTGAGTATCTCCCCATCCTCTTTCTCTTTTTCCCTTTTTTTCTCCCTATTATCTCCCTTGAAAATTATTTTTTTGGGGGGGGAACATGATGCCCTCCCCCCTTTTTTCCATTTTTTTTTTCCCCTCGTCACACTCATTTACCAGGATGCCGAAGCCCTTTTCGCATCCTGCCCCGAAATCCTGCCAAGTTGGCTGTTTCCAGCCAAGTCTGCAACTAATTGGGCTATTACCCAAAAAAAAGCCTCCTCTGCGGCTGTTTCGAAGCCATTACCTCACCTTGGACTAAAGAAAATAATAAAAAATAAATAAAAATAATCCCAAGTCGGCGGAAAAAGAGGCGAGAGGATGCTCGGATGCGAGTATTTGCGCCCCGACGGGGATGCTGGGCAGGGAGGAAGGCAAAAATGCAGCCAAAAATGGCTTTATGGGGAGCAGGTGGGGATGGGAAAGGGGGAAAGAGGCAGCAGGTTTCTGGCTCAGGAGCACGAGCGTCTCGGCAGTGGGAAAAGGGGGGGGAAACGGTCTGGATTTGGGTATGAAAGTCGCAGGTGTTGGAAAAAAATGCAGGGGGGGATTTTTTTTTTAAATATTTTTTTTTTCCCCAGAAAATGGCCGAAAACAGTTGCAGGAGGGGGAAAAAAAAATCTAAAAAGAAAAAGGAAAAAAAAAAAAAAGGTAAAAAAAAGTACAAAAAATTACGTTAAAAAATGTAAAAAAAAAGTTTAAAAGGTTAAAAAATATGTAAAATAAATGTAAAATTATGTAAAAATGTCAAAAAATATGTTAAAAATATGTTTTAAAATATGTCAAAAATGTAAAAAAATAAAAAATTGAAAAAAGTTTTGAAAAAAGTTTAAAAAATTGTAAAAAAACAAAAAAAAGTCAAACAATCCCCATGTTTTTGCAAGACTCCTGGTTAAAGCAGAGATTTCTGAGGTGCCGCTTGCTCGACGATTATATTCCTTTTTATATTATATTTCTGGTTTTTTTCATTTCTTTGGGAAGAAAATCCTTTGCCGGAGTTAGCGGCTGCTCACCAGGCAACGTGGGGGCTTCCCGCAGGTTTAAATGTGATAATCCCTCTTGCTTTAGGTTTTTTTTTGAAGACCATGGCCAAATATGTCAACTCTGGAGAGCAACCACAGTGAAGGTCTTCAGGGCAAGAAAATCTCCTGAATCAGCAATATTTACCCTATTCCTTAGCGTTTCCCAGTGAAATTTCTTGCTGCCATCACACGTGCTGAAAACAGTGGTTCTGAGCCCAAAAACATGCTGAGGACATCAGGAGTTGGGGGGGTTTCATTGATCCTGCTTAAAAATCAATATCTCCACCCAATTTTTAATCTGAGACTTTTTTTTAAAATATTTTTATAATTAAAAATTTATATTTTTATAATTTTCCAATTTTGTCCCTGATGTAACCACTTAAAAAGCACTTTTTGGGGGGGGCAAAGCTGCTTTTATCGCTTTCTGTGCTGAAAATGCTGAAAAATCAACATATCCACCCAATTTTAATAATTTTTAAAAATATATTTATATAATAAGTAAATAAATAGATAAAATTTTGTATTTTTTTATTTTTCCATTTTTGTCCCTGATGTAACCACCTAAAAAACACTTGGGGGGGGTGGGGGGGGCAAAGCTGCTTTCATCGCTTTTGGTGCTGAAAACGCCTATTTTTGAAACAACCTCTTTTTGCTAACTTTGACGATGAAATGGCTGAAGACTTTCTTTAAATTTATTATGGAAAACATATGGACTTTTATGCAGACTCTAATTTTCAACAGGTAATGTCGCTCGGCGAGCGCGATCACGCTCGGTACAAATGATGCTCCGTATCACACCCCTTTAGCAGAACCAGGTGATTATTAAAGCATTTTTTTTCCTCCAAAAGGCAGCTTTTCCAATCATTTCTGCTTCATTTTTGCACATTTCCGACAGTAAGGGTGATCGCTTGCACAGCCTCTGCAGTAAAATATTAATGCAGAGCTCCCCCAAACCCCTTTTCTAGCACTTTTCTCCCCAAAATGGTCCCCTTGATGATGAGTAGCTGGTTGTAGCTCTAATAATTGATTTTTTTTTATTTATCACTGCCCCTCCCCATCTCTTCCCTGTCTTTGGGGAGAGGAATTTGCTTTTCCAAGCCTTAAAAATCCCAAATTTTCAGGTGAAAAGCTCACAGCAGTCACAGCGTTGAGTCAAAAAAAAGCAACTCTTGGCTGCAGCTTTTCCTCCAAACCCACTAAACTGAAGGAAAAATGCTTGAGCAACCCCCTCGATAGGGACAAAAAGGAGGGTTTGGGTCAACGATGCCCCTGAGGGTCCCCAAAATTCAGTGTATTAAAATGGGGGGCAGATAAGGGACAGGGACGGGGCAGGTAGGGGGGACGTCTCCGTAGGATGCTGCGGAAAATCTCAGCTATTTTAAAAGTCCCTTAAATTGCCCATTAGGACTAAAACGGCGTCGCGGCTCCCCGCTGCGTAAGCGAGAAAGGCGACATGTTTCGACGTGGGGGAAAAAAAAAAAAATTGGGAAAAAAACCCCTCTCGGAGCAGAGCAGTGAAGCGAGCAAATGATGACACAGAAGTTGAAGGAGCCATAAAAACCCCACCGAGGTGTCGTTTGCAAGAAGTGACCTTTTCCCACCGAAGGAGACGAGTGGAAAGGAGACCCGGGTGGCTTCAGGGGGGGTGTAAAAGTCAATTTATTTATTTTGGCTTGCAGAGAACAGGCCTGATTTTTTTTTTTTTTTCCTGGGATTTCCTGAGATTTTTCTGCTTTTGCAGCCGAGATATTCAGCAAATGGGGGAAAAACTCAAAATTTCCCACATGAACCCCCCCAAAAAACCTGCTCTGAACGTGGAGACGGTTCAGCGCTCAATCTGGATCATCCCCATTCAGTCATTGTAGCCGGGAAAGTGGAAACGTGATGTGGATTGGCCCCCCCCCCAAAAATCTCGGGATGGGCTGCAAGGTGCGGGACCGTCTGCGAAATCCAACCTCAACCCCCAGGTCCAGCCCATTGGGGTGCTCCAGTAGAGTTTCTCTTGGACAAACTCCTCTTCTTATAATAACTCCGTAACGATGCTCGGAAAAGTTATTCGACCCCTTAGAGCAACATTGTAGATGAAGTCTTTTTTTCCCCCCGCCACGGGTTGCCAAAAAACACCGTAAAAATAAATCAAAAGGCCATTCCTGCAGCTAAACCTGTCCCGGTTTAGCCAGACGTTTCATCTTTCCAGCTTATTAACCTGCTGGCTGCAAACGCGCCACTCTGTCGGCTTTCCAAGAATACCCCGTGACCCCAAAATAAGCCAGAAAGGGGGAAAAAAAACCCCATACTTTGACCCAAAACCCTTCAGTCCTGCAGATTGTGTCAAGAGGGGTTTTAATTTTTGCCAGTCTCTGAAATGAACATTTTGGGGTGAACTACTTTGTAATGGTCATTATTTAGGAAGGCAGGGTAATTAATGCAGGAGTTGGGAGTCACGAGGTGTCTGGAAGGAGCCCATGGGTGCTGGGGGACACTCACCTGCGGGGTGTCTTGGTAGGGAGGAGGGGGCACCGTCTGGGTGGCCATCATCGTCAGAGCCGGTGCCGGGGAGACATGGTGCATCCTGGGTGGGAGTCACATCGAGAACCTGCGGGCGGAAGAAATGCTGATGGATTAAGGGGGATCTCCCCCCAAAAAATCCCACAGAAAGAAAAAAAAAAAGGGGGACAGAAAGGAGAGGGGACGTTCTTCACACAAGCACCCTGGCACAGCGCTCCACAACTCAGTCCCTGGAAGAAACCCAAGATGGTTTGGTGACCCTTATCATAATTTGATGATTATTTGAGATTTGTGATTTCGGATAAAGAATGCATCGGGGCAAAGTGAAGAGGGTCACTGGCAAGGAGATCTTCCCTGGAGAGCAGCCAGGCAAGGGCAGAGCTCTTGGAGATGATGGCTGCCATCGGTGAACTTCATTATGAACCCTGGTGCACCCAGGGCATTTTCTTTCCACCCCTTACGCCTATAACCACAGTACCTAAATGGGGATTTCCATCCCCTTTCCAGTTATTCCTACATTTTGGAAGCAGGAAGACAAGTCATAAATGCAAAACTTTCCATTTTCTGAAATTATACACTTAAAAAAAAACCCCAATGGTGTGTCTCTCTGCCTTTGGCCACCATGGAGTCACATCCTAAAGCACTGCATGCTCGAACCAGAAGGGACATTGCATGTATCCGATGTTGAGTTGACCGACATAGTTGACTCCTCCATTGAGTTGACCAACCCAGTTGACTCCTATGCTGCACTGACCAACCCAGTTGACTCCTCCATTGAGTTGACCGACCCCATGGTGATTGAATGCACAGAAATGAGGAAAGAGGGTTCAAACCCTTGCTTGATTTCAACCAGGGAGCAAACCCTGATTTTGCACATCCCATACGGACTTCTTTGAACCCAGGGAGGCAGTCTGAGACATGCCACCCTCAACCTCCCTTGAAGTTGCTCTGCTTTCTGTAAATGCATAGTTATTTGGGGGGAAAACAGACTTTTTTTTTTTTGGTATCTTCAGGTCCCAAGGAGATGGGGAAAAAAGAGGAGCACCAGGAAGAGGCAAATTTGTAGAGGAGCTCTTGGCTGGATGCTGTCCCCAAGGATAGACCTGGTGGCAGATGTAACCAAAAAGCAATTCCTGGCCCCAAAATGCCTCCTCTCCTCTCACTGCAGCTGTGTGGTCGCTTCAGAAGAAAAGCCAATAATCTTGCTTAAATCCTCAAAAAAATCCCTGTCCTGAGTCCTCTCGGAGGCTCTGAGCCCTGTATTGAGCCAACTCACAAAGCCACCTGGCAAAGTCTCCCCAGAGCCTCCAAAAGTGCATTTCTCTCTGCAGGGACTCATTTTTGTAAGAGATTACATCTCTTGAAGGGTTTGCCCCGTTGCGATGCCCATCGTTGCATTGGGTTCCCTGTTGGCTTCTCATCTGGAGAGGACCTGCCGCGCTGTCCCGTGGAAAGCAGAACTGCAAAAAGTTATGCACAGTCCTCTGATATAGTGAAGGCACCTGCCAAAAAATAGCACCAGCGTTGGTTTTGCCATGAAATGGTGACATGCAGGAAGAAACGCTCTCACACAAGGCAGAGGAGCAGGGATACCGATGAGCTCATTAAAAACCGAGGCACATTCGGGGTCTTTGGATCAGTCTCCACAGTTTTTGGGGGAAGATCCTCAATATTCTGGTCTTGTCCATGAGGTCGACAGTTGTTTGGGGGAAGATTCACAATATTCTGGTCTTCTCCATGAGGCTTCGGGCTTTACAGGCACCACCAGGCACCAAGAGAACAAATGCACTGAGCCCACGTGGAAAGCCAAGTGCTGTCTGCATGGGATGAGCGTCAACCACTCTGACTATTTTGCATGAATAAATTAATTTATTTTTTTCACTTTGCACTAGTATGGATGACCCGTGAATTGAGTATTAAGAGAGCACACCCAAAATCCCGTGCATTGGTAAGGCAGACTGGGATCCTTGCATGGCACAGACCTCTTGCAGCGAGAAGGATATTGCATTTATGGGATTAAAACGATGCTTTTCATCTTTTTTCCCCAACAGCAAAATAGCGGGAGGCAAAACTATTTGCTCCTGAGTGAACTGGCGGCTTAAAATCTTCGGTGCCCGATGTCAAAACTCGGCTCGCGGCTGCAGGCACCTCCTCGAGGGGTAACACCAAGGGGAAATCTCCCCACCAGAAATAGCTGCAGCTGGAGAAAAGCAGAATTCAGCACCGTGACAGTCTAGACATCTCGGTGGGAAGCTAAAAAAAATGCAAGATTGCTATTTTGGCAAAAAAAACCCCCGCTTGGCATCTATTGTTCATGCCAGGAGCAAACCTACCCCTAGCGCACGGCGATTTATTGTGGGGTGCAAGCTTTTCGGCCAAATATATTCCCAGAAGGTGGCAGTCCGGAGCCCAATTTAATTGCCAAATATCATCTAACCTGCTAAAATCAAGCCATTCATTAAGGCTTTATGGGCGTTGATTTGTTTGGAGAATAGGACTTACAGCCAAATGTAAAAAAAAAAAAAAAAAAAAAAAAAAAAGGATAAAAATGAGAGACAGCTGTTGCCGATAGCGGTATATTTATCTTGGGGGAAAGAAATGCACTCAGGCGCCGTAAATATCCGGGGAAGCGCCTGGCGCCCGCGGGAAAAGCGGGTGTTTCACGCGGGAGCCCCCGGCCATGAATCTTGGGATAACGGTGCAAAGCTGTCAGCCCCGTGGATTTATCGGCAGCCAAACACAGGGAAGGGTCGAAAGCTGCTATTCTATGCATTAATCCTTTCTTATTTTTTATATTTTTTATTTTATGCGTTAATCCTCTTTCCCCCCCCCCCCCCCCACCTCTTAAATCAATTTAGCTGCGTGAGCTCTTGACCACAGGCATCCAGATGACGAAAGGAGCAGAGCATCGTCAAACCCCTGCCCGACCCCTTGCAGATCAGCTCGAGGCAATGACCAAATCTTGGGCGAAGAGTGAATTTTGGGGGACTGGGGGTTGAGGAAGGCAGGAATTGCAGCCAACTCCCGGGGCATTTGCACAGAGGAAAGAAATGGCGAGCAATAAAACCCATAAAGGCTCTTTCATTTCCGGAAGCAGCAGTACTTTAGGTTTTGGCAGCGACCTGAGATCAAAGTATCCTAAATTTCCTTATGAAATAAAATTATTTCAGCTATCGCTGAAATATTGCCATTAACTTGGAAATGTATTTCCCAAAGAGCTTGCGTCTGCCTAAAGGAGTCGCAGATTTATAAGCTGCTTTTTTGCCAGCAATATATTACGTCCTCTTTCAAATAAAAATAATTAAAGACTAAGTTGAGAAGTTGATTTTTTTTTTTCAGCGTGGTCACTGATGCCTTAAAACATTTAAAAAATCGAAGTATTGCAGACAGTTGTCCACCACCAGCCAGGTGAATATGACCTCCCTGATTAATAAAACAGACGTAAAACCATATTAGAAGTAGAGCTGGGTGCAAAAAAAAAAAAAAAAATCACATTGTTGGACTCCACGTTATCGTTTTCAGCGGATAATGTTAATATTAGCTTTGCAAGGTGCAACTCTTGTTTCCAAATCAATGGGAAAATGGGGATCGTTTTTTCTAGCTCATTCAGCAGCTTCTCCCCCACAGCAAAACATGCAATTGATAACGGAGGATTCAATGTGAGAAATCAGAAAATCAGCTTTTCAGGCATTTCCTCTTCTCTACCCAAAGTTTCAATATTATTAGAGATACTTGAGGATGTGTTTCCAGCCACGGGAAGGTATTTTTCTGTATTAAGGGAAGATTGCCTTTTCTAAAGGGTAAATTTTTTTATATTTTTTTTTAAGATTTGCAATGACGCCGCGTTAGTCACACTCCCTCCGCAGCAGGCTGCAAGTTTTTTATGCCACCGTCTTCACGGAGGGCTTGTGCACGCTGAAGTTTATGATATATGCATTCATTATACGCATATATCTAAGTTAAAATGAAGAAATATAGCTGAGGGGGAAGGGAGAGGCACCTCCAGAGGACGATACATCTCGCTTTAAACTGCCAGCGAGGACAGGTTCACCCTCGGTGGGTGATGCCGACTCTCCACTGGCCATAAAGTGAATCGAGAGCTACCCTCTCGCTCTTGAACCTCTCATTTCTATCTGCCAACCTTCACCCTTTTTGCTTGTTTTTACCAAAATTCACCCGTTGCCCTGAAAGATGAACACCAGGTTTTCAGAAGCTATTAAAGGAACCCCCTTATGCCACCCTGAGCTCATGAAAAATAAACCGAATGCTATTAAATGGTCGAAAATGGAGAAGAATCTCATTTTTCAAGACATCACCCATTCTTGGTCATTCTTCACATTCAAGGTTGCTTCCAAGCGGGTTCGCGTGATGCCTCATCTGAGGATATCAGGAGCGTTTGTGCAAGAAATACCACTGCGCCACCAAATATTTTTAATTTTTTTAGGAATATTTGGCAGCCAAATTTCCTCTATCCAAACCCAGGAGGGTTTTTGCACTGGGGGCATCCTTTGCTCTCGGCCAAGACGCTGGTTCCCTAAATGCTGGCCTTCGTACCCCTGCCAGTATCCAGTTATCAAGTTATTTCCCAATAAAAAAGGACAAATTGAGTCTGTGCTTCTGCTACAACCGCGGGCTAAAGCAGATGGAGATCTGATTTTTCTGCAGGATAAATCCCAGACTATAGAGCAAACCCCTTTTCTATTTTTCTCCTAAAAAAGCTCTTCATCAATGTATAAGCACTGGGGTAAAAGGGAGAGGGAAACGCCATGTCGGACAATGCCAAAAAGCTCTTGCCAAGCACCGGTTTGGTTTGTCACTGGATGGGACATCTCCCCTGGGTGAGGGGGAAAACAGCATTTATTTATTTAATATTTGCAAATCCACCTCCCAACTCCAGCTCCATAGACAGGGGGGGAGCTTCTACAGTGAATTTCCGATGAGAACAACAATTACCACTAAATATTTCTCTCCTCTCTGAAGATACCCATCCCTACAAGGCTCCAGGGATATCTCTGCAACATAAACATGAGAATAAAACCTGCAAGAGCCAGTCAGAGCTTTAGTAGACAAGGTTAATGTACCTTGAACGGCAGCATTAAACAACTTTGTTCTTTTTTTTTTTAAGTGGAGAGCTGAGATACCTACATACATTTTAAAGTGTTATTTTTATAGAGGGAGACCATTAAAGCACCTTCCAAAACAAACTGGCACAGGGAAACATCAAAGAGACTTCTTCAAAGTAACCTGAAAATACTTGCATTTTGTGCCACCCAGCCCCCAGCCCAGCAAAAGTTCCCAAAAGAGCAAATTGTGAATTTTTTCGGAGGGCAAATCGAAAAGCTTTGAAGTGAAACGTAGCTGAGGAACCCCAAAAATGCTCAAACTTCCTCTTGCCGGACACGAATTGTCCAGGAAAAGTTTCTGATTGCCTTGAGAGTGCTTGGGAAAAAATAGGAAGTGGATTAATTTTCCAACAGTTCTTTGCTGCGAGCAATTAACTGTGAATAATTTATGATCAAAATCTTGCCCGACGCTTTCAAACCTTGCCTTGCACACTTTGTTTTCCATCGCAACCTGCTAATCCCATGAGAGAGGAATCGCTGAGCACCCACATTTCCATCATGCAAACACCAAATCCCAATCCCACGCCAGTCCTGCAATGGGAAGGTCCCATCCCCGAGGTCTCAGCCAGGTTCAGAGGAGCTTCTTGGAGGACAAAGAAGACGACGGGAATAAAGGCGATGAATTTTGGAGAGGTGGGCTGGAAGAAGAGGCTTAAGTATGGGTCTGAGATGAACCATGGGAAAATGGGAGATGTGTGGGGTTTTGTGCTGCTTCTGTGCCACCAGCAAAGCTGACGTCAGAGCTGTTGCTTCGTGGATGGGCAGCCGAGAAGGAACGCGCTCAAAAACAGTCTTGCTCAGCAAAAATGTAACCATCAGCCACATTTTTCCATCCCAAACTGACAACTGCAGCCCTTCACCAAGTTCTCAGCCAGCACAAGTACTGCAAAGTGCAAATCAGACCAACGCCGGTGCAACCACAACGTAGACGCATGCCAACGATTCCAGCAAAGATCCCACCCACAAACTATGCCATGACTTTTTGCAACTGTCGCTGCAGCCCATGAACGCCCCATGAGCAACGATGCAATTTTTAATAATGCCTTTTTGGGATGTTTATTCTGCAGATCAAAGCCCGCAGGCTTCATGCAAATCTCCCAACACCCGCACAAGTAATTGTGCCGAGTAAACACGAATGGAAATCTGCTTTTTGCTGGGCTTGCAGAAATTGGGCTAAAACCAGCAGACCTAACCCAACTGGAGAAACACGGGCGAGACGTGCACGGGAGCGTGCAAAGATTTCCCCACCCATGGGAAAGCCCCGAAAACAGAGCAATGCCGCAGCACACCTAATAAAACTCCCTCCTCCCTTAAATCTGCCTCGTTTCTTGCTATATCCTGCTAACACGCTTGCAAATTTTCCCTTCGGGAGAGGGAAAGAAATCCCTCTGGAGCCGGCTGTTTTCCTCTTTCCCATATGGCAGATAAATCAGAGCTCCCGACTCGCCGAGTTTCCGCTTCACATCCCTCTCTTGCAGCTCTCTGGCTTCTCCAGGTCTTACCTCCCCCCCCCCCCCGAATTTCCTTTTAAAATGCAAAATTCCCAATAAGAAATGACTCTACAAACCAGAAGATAAAAATAAGGTTTTCCTTGAGGCATGCCAGGCTTCCCGGTATCGGCAGAGAGTTGTCCCCGTCCAAGCCCTGAGCCAAGGCACCAAAGATTGCGATGTGAGCCGCCAGATTAATTGCCTCAATTTAAACATCTTTCGTTTGCCCATTCAAAAGCAATTTTTTTGCCATATTTCCAGCCTCAATGACAAAAGAGGGGTTTGAGATGTGATGTGGCGATTTATACAAGCTGCAGCTAGCTAGGGAGTTACAAATAGTTTTGAACTCCTTTAATTACACTTTATTACACTGTCTTCTCCATTCACTCTGAATGGTAGACCCTAAGAGATGTTCAGCCTGGTCTGAACTCAACACAGTGAGGAAATTGGGGACAAAAAAGGACTGGAAAGTGTTTACGGTGTGAGACAGATGTGCCAAATGTTTTTGCAACTTTTTTCTGCACAGTGACAAAAGGTACAACCTGGCCTCGGAGGTGCATCTCTGTGGACGTACGGGCTTCAGGAGGAGGAAACCTGAAATGGTTTTGTGCCCGGAAAATGGGGGGACCCACGTACAAGGTGGAAAAGGCCAAGGGAACCGAGTTATTTCTCAGAAGACTTCTTCAGGATAGGCCATTTCTATCATTAACCACTTAGAGCAATGCCAGCTGTTCCAGAAGGTGATTTGGTGGACGCGTCTTTCCATGCCTTTAGTGGGATGTGTCTGGACCACGTTGGCACAGTTTGCTGAATAGGTTGGGTTTGGTCTTGATGGAGATGCTTCTCAGGCCAGGTTGCACTTGTGTCCTCCACGGACTCAGTTTCCTCCAAGGGGAACAGCCCAATGTGCCCAAAGTACATCGCAGGGCACCGAGCCCTCCCATGCAAGCTCCGGGCAGCTCACATCAAAATCCTGATTGGAAAGAGGGCATCAAGGCAGGGAGGATCTCCCCAAAAAGAGGTCCTTGTGGCGACCCCCAAGTCCCCACAAACCCACCACAGAAGTCATTTCAAAGTGAACCCAACCTGTACCTTTATTAGAAAGGGGGCAAAACCGGACTAATAAGAAATTCAGCTGCTTCATCACATCCTTAATCCTGGGGTTTTTTTGGCCAAGGGAAGGTCACCGGCAAGAATCAGGGCTGAAAGGGCAGCCTGGGGGAAATAATCCTGCCATTATTGGCTGCTGTTTATTAAAAGGGACTTTCAGAGGAGGCAAGACTCAAAAGAAAAGACTCAAAGAAAAGGTGCTCTGCTGCGCCATGGGCCGAATGAAGCTTTTGGGTTTTCCCCTGAGGTGCCCCCACCCTAAATATCACTGGTTTAGGAAGAAATCAGGCACTTTTTCAGGATATTTGTACAAATTGAAGGCAGCACCTCCATTTGCAGTGACCAAAGATTTCTCTTTGCTCTTTTACGAGGAAAGTTGCAGCCAACGGGGTTTTATTTATTTTGTCACCTGCCGGGTGCCTACAGTTTTGGCACAGATCAAGCACATTTGTCACTCTGTCAAGCCCTAATTTTAGCGATCAGGGTTGACTAAAGGACTGCGAGACCCTTGGTTTCATGAACATCTTATTTTAAGCTCCACGTTTCAGTTATTTTTAGTTGGTGACCATTTCTCCACATCCTACTGATGTGCCAAAATTTTGCAGTGATAACAGCCCATATTTCAGGGTATTTTTACAAAAACATGTCTGTGTTTTCCTCCAGGTTGGCTATGGCTTGTAGGGCTCTTAACAACATGTTATCAACACTTGAGCTTTAAATCAAGACTCTCTGCACAGCCCGATTTCTAAAAAACAAAAGAAAACACAGCAAAAAAGTGTGTTTTTGCTAAACACACAGCTCACTGCATTTAGGGAAGGGGTGATATAATTTGGGTGTACCAGAAAAGAGCAGAAATTCCCCCAAATAAAGCCCCACCGAGGTCATGACTCACCACATCCCACTCAATTAATATATATAATTACACCATTAATATATATAATTGCCTAATTAATATAAAGCAAAGCAGCCTTACCGTTTGGGGGGTGCTCGGGGAGCCGCTGCCCTGCAAGCGTCCTCCCGCCGCCCCGAAAACAAGATTTTCTGGGTAGGGATCACAACCTGGGAAAGCAAAGGATGAAATATTTGAATATTGAGAGAAAATGGTGAAACGAGAAGGCGAAATATTAAGCAGGGGATGAAGCTTTCTGCACTAGGGAAGGTCTTTCGGCGGCGTCAGCAAAGCCGTGGTGGGCAAGTCCGCTCTTAATGCACTTTTTTTTGCAGGATAGTGGGGAAAATAGGAGGAATCAAGGAAAAGTTAGGTGGGAATATCCCCTTGGAGGTGAAAGCAGGGCTCATGGCTGAGCTAGATCAGACCCCCCGGGTTTTGCCCGGGCAGGGTTGAACATCCCCAAGGAAGGACAAAGAACAAATCAGATTTTTTAGAGGTCGAACCGAGATGTGTCCAGAAAACGAAGGCGTGCTCGTTGCCGGTCTATCCGCAAAGGATGAGGGGCGACGCAGTCCCGTCCCGTCCTTTTCGGCTCCTGGAGGGTGGCGAATCCCCGGCACGGGATCTCACTGAGGGTTAGCGGTACAATCCGGGTCTGAAAAGGAGAAAAAAGGGAAAAAGCAATGAAACCGCACCGCCGTTGGCCGTGCCCCCATTTCGCGCTGGCTGTCGCCATCCCCCTGGTTAATTATAATCTTCACTTGAGTGTAAATGTGCTTTTACACTCTGGCTCAGAGGGCGCAAACTAGGGAAGAGCCATTAACTCAAAAACAGGGGAGCTCCCAGCTGTTATTCAATAAGCAAAAGTCCACACAGGTGTTAGAGATGATGCTGCATCTACCAAGGATCTGGCCCTTACGGGTGCTGAGGTTGGGATTTCTAGTCCCACCTAAGCAGATCCAGTGGAAAAATGAAGATGGGCTGAGCAAGGAGCAGCACAGCCACGGGGGTGTTTCGAGTTTGACTGCAAAAAAAGGAATAAAAGAGATAAAATTCCCCAGATCTCTGAATATACACCATCTCTGGCGAGCCCCTCAGATCTCCAATATATGTCTGATAAATGTCCTGCGATATACATCACCTCCAGATATTACCTCTATGTTAGGTGATAAACGTGACCCGAGATCTCCGATATATGTCTGATATATCTACCTTGATATATATCACCTGGTAGAGAGCTCCTCAGATCTCCAATATTTGTCTGATATATGTCCCTTGATACACATAATCTCTGTCGAGCTCCCCAGATCTTCAGTATACATCTGATATATCTATCCTGATATAAATCACCTCTAGAGAGCTCCTTGCCAATATACATCTGACATACACATCTCTGATATATGTCACCTGACTGGAGCTCCTCAAACGTCCATTATATATCTGATACATCTAGCATGATGTACATCACCTCTAGGGAGCTCCTCAGATCTCCGATATATATCTGATACCTGTCCCTTGATACACATCACCTCTAGAGAGCTCCTCAGATCTTCAGTATACATCTGATATATCTACTTTGATATACATAACCTGGTACAGAGCTTCTCAGATTGCTGATATATGTCTAGTGTATATACATATATACACACCTTGATCTGCTGAGCTGCTCAGATTCGAATGTACATCTGATATATGCACCTCTAAATACGCGCCACCTCCAGAGAGCTCCTCAGATCCCCAAGGCACATCTGATATATCTACCATGATTCACACCACCTCCAGAGAGCTCCTCAGACCTCCGAGGCACACCTGGGGGATGCGTTTCTGCTATACGTCACCTGCAGAGAGCTATGCCTTGCGTGGTGAGGCCCTACGGGAGATCCATGAGAACTGTTTGCCCTGGTTTTAATTCCATCCCAAACCCCTTGCAGTAACAACACTCGCATTTTTGTGCCCTCACAGCCTGTATCCATCATCGCAGCCAGGAGTATGGGTCCAAAAGGCAGAGGTATAGGGGGAAGCTTGCATAGGAAGTGCCATTTCTGGAAACCTGGACATCACCAAGGCCATTGCCCGAGGAGAGATATGGAAGCAACTGGGTGATTTCAGGGCAAAACGAGGCAGAAACCCCCAAACACGGAAAACTTGGTGAAAGGGGTGAAAGGTCAAGATGCCCCTTGACTTCTCGGGCAAGCGTAGGTCCTGCTGAGAGGTTTAGAGACCTAATCTGGGCTACGCTAAATGCTCAGAAGGGGCTTGAGTCCAAAACTCTTCCACCGCAACAGCAGCTGAAATATCACTAAGGATATTTATGATCAAGAACAAAAAAACCCTACGGGCTTGTGCCTTGGAGGAGCATGCATGGGCTGATGCCAAATACACATCGAGGACCCGGGACTTGATCTGCATTGGATTTCTCCTGACAACGCTATGAAAAGCTCACGTTTTGCAGCAATCCGTCGTCCCTATAAAGACTTTTTTCCCTCCTGCGGGAGAGACTTTTGTCATCTGGGCTCACCGTGTGAACAAAACATGAGGACTGGAGGAAAAGGAGCAGATAAATAAGGCTCTGGCAGTGCTAAAAGAGCTCTGGTAGACTGATTTTCATCCTTGGAGTGGATCAGGGCTGAGGTCTTGGCTGCTGCATGCATGTGGGACAAAAATAGGGGCTTGTGCAGCTCCTGCACAAAAGATGCCATTTTTGTCCCCATCGTGAAGAGCACCAAGAGCCAACCCCACCAGGGACATTTCCCTGAACACCCTTGCAGAGGGAGATAAGTCTTTTTGAGCCGGCGCACGCTTTTAGTGACTTCAAAAGGCGTCCTTTGAAGTTCAGCGGAGGCCTTTGAAGTCCTCCCGACGCAAAAGGGAACGGAGGAAACGCCTCCTTCAAGATGCTCCACCGCGGGCGATGCAAACCAGCAAGATACATGGTGTCCTGGGCACTCCAGGTTGCATGGAGCAGCTGCCAGAGGGTCATAAATGAGACAACATTAATGACAAGCCGTGAATCCCCCAAAATGCCCTAATCAATCCCCAAAAACGCCCTAAATCCTGATCTGCTCGACCTGAATAACATCCAACGGCGGAGATGGGAACCCAGCATCCCGGGACCTCAGCCCGTACCCAGGTTGCAAAAAGCCAAGGCCATCCCCGTTAATAAAGATTTAATTAAGTGTAAGGGAATGCTAATAAAGCTGACGTTTAGCAAAACAAAATCCAGAATTTTTGCAAAAAGTCTAGGATTTTAAAGCAAGAAGGCTTTTCCCAGCGTGTCACCTTGTTTCCAATGTGAGCAGATCATGATGCTTCCAACCTCATCATATCAATGCCGTTCAATTGTGACTATAATTTTTTAATAAATTTAATGCCAGCTCCTCTGACCTAAGTGGAAACAATGAATGGTGAAATCCCTAATAACCCTGCTGGTTTTTGCTGAATTATTTTTACACCCCACACTACGGCCGGCAGTCCATCGCAGGCTGTACTGGCCCCAAACTCTACACCCATGGGGAAAACCGAAGAAACCCTGTATGCGTGAAAAATAGTATAAAGGCAGAAATCAAAGTTCAAATTTCAGTGTAACCCTTTAAGGAGCTCCAAGGGGCGATCACGACTCTCCAAGCGCTTTGGCAACACCTGCTGCCATCTGCAATGAGGAACATTGCAAAAACCCCTTTGATTTACTGGGTTTTTTTCCCCTCACGGTGCAATTTCTGCAGCACCTCCAGCCTCTGAGCAAGGGCTGGGGCTGCAAGGTGGGGATGCTTGAAGGTGCAAAGACCAATATGGTATTTTCATCCTTCCACCTCCCCAGTCCCGCAAGTTAAACCTGGCGAAGCACTAGCCCCATCCTCAGAGAGAGTGAAAAGATTTAAGATGTGCCCATACACACGTAATTATTTCTGCATTTCTGCAGAAGCAAAGCCGTTTCGCCGCAAAACAGGGTCCGAGAGAGACGAGTCCATCAGTGGAGCCCCGCTACAGGCGATTTGCATTATCCAGAGGGGGCACGTATAGAAATGTCGGACACCCCCACCCCCGGACGCGCACATGTGCGCACATCTGGGCCCGGGGAACAAAAGCTGCCTCCCTACGCCACACCAATAAATAATGGAAAGTCAAAGTGCCCCGGAGAAGCGGCACCATACTGTTCGGCCTCAGGCGAGACGGAGGAAAATTCGGTACCCATGAGGTCTGGAACAGTGGGATTAATAACACATCAATTTTAATGCAGGGTGGGGGGGGGTTCCCTTTTCCTTTTTTTTTTTTTTCTGCTTCACAAACAGCAAAGTGAATGTTTGAGCATCTCGGCGGGGGGTTAATGAGGACTCTGATTAGTTATTCAGATTTGCCGATGCTGCCTCTATCCATCCTCGGATGGGGGAATAACAGGAAAGGGTTTGCAGAAAAAGCTCTTAAAGACGACCTGCTTGGCTTTCGCAGCACAGGCGGATGCAGGTTTGGGGGGGCTCATGCTGCATGGGTCCCCAAAACCGAAATCCTAGTGCCAGCTTTGGGGTGGAAAAGCACATTTTTCCTTCATTTGAGGGGGATACGAAAAGCTGCTTCTTGCTGGGCTACGCTGATTCCTATAAAGGCTCGAGGGAAAATATTTGGATTTGGGGTTTTTTTCACATGAAAAACAAATTCTTGGGTGCTTAAATGAAATTTGTGTGTAATTACGGTCAGAGGTACATGACCAAAAAAGATGGATGCATGGACGCATGGAATAACGGATGCAAGGATGAACAGATGCATGGATGCGTGGATGCAAGGATGCACAGATGCAAAGATGCATGGATGAACAGATACATGGATGCGCGGATGCATGGATGAACACATACGAGGATGCAAGGATGCACGGATGCAAGGATGGCGGGAAGGATGGACCATCCCGTAAGCCACCGCTGGGCTGCAAAAATGCAACATATTCCACTGTCGCAGTATTTTACACAGCATCACATAAAAGTCTAATAGAGTGCTTTACGTCCTTGAGCAAACGCAAGGAGCTCACCTCTTTGCTCCTTGGCCCAGAAATATTTTAAGCAAGGTTGAGCTCACCCACCGCTGGAGTGTTTTGGGGTTTCTTTCCAGATTTAGGCTTTTGTTCTTCACCTGCATCAAAAAAAAGGCAACCTGAGAAAATAGATGGCAGGTACCCGAAACGACGCTGCAAAAAGGCTTAAAGGATGGAGCCAGAGTGGTGTTTTGTGGTACTGCAAAGGGGGCTCGTCAAAAAACTTAGGCATTATTTTAGGATTCACTTTAGGATTCATTATTTCTTCGTCACGAAGAAATATTTTAAGGATGGACGGGGTGGTGACAGCACTCTCACAACGGTGAATTCATCCCAGCGATGAACGTCAGCGCTTTATTTCTAGCTGGGTCTAGAGACCCACTTGGCTCTTGCTTTGAGCATCACTCAACTTAGCGTTCCATGGGGGTTTTTTGGGGCATAAACTCCCTGGTATTCGCGTCATTCCCCACAGCGCCTGCCAGGATCTCAAAAGAAAGACAAACTGGAGTTATCCATCTGATTTTGCAAACACCGGGGCTCTCCATCCCAGGCAGGCTCTTTTCCCTGGGACCGCCTCCATATGCTTCGTCTCTGTTTTAAACGGCGCGTTAATTGTTCTGAATTAACAGCTCCAGCTGGAGGAGCAAACAAGCAATTTGCAACCTTAAGATAACGCCCAACTTATCTCAAGTGATTTAAGTTGGATTTTTTTTGAGGGGAAATCTCGCCTTTCTGGTTGCGAATGCACCGCTCAGAGCTTGGCTAAAATCTCATCACCAAGAGGATTAATGCACCCATTTAGCAGAAGTGGCTATTAGCCCATAGCCACAGGAGGAGGTGGGATGGTAGGAAAAAAAGAAGAAATAAGAAATCTCCACATTTGGCTTTACTTTAGAGACAGGAGAAATATAATCCATCCTCTTCACTGCTGGGCAACCCAATGATTGCAGTAGGGCTCATGAATATTTTCTCCCCAACACACTTTTTCTTTGTATTACATTTACATTTTGTTTCAGAATATTCACGCTCTCAAAAAAGAAAAAGAAAGAAATCTTTCAATCTTTATCCCTTTGCCCTCTTTCATCTCTTTTTCCCTTTTCTTTTTTCATTTGCTGCTAGATAGAGGAGGTGAGAAATAAAGACCACGACGATTATTTGTTTACAAGTCTGGATCTTCAACAGGGATAGATTTTTTTTTTAAATTGGCATTTTCACCACGTTAAATCCTTTCTAATATCGCTCAGGGTGTGGGATTCAAGAAGCAAAGTCCATCCCCATCTCCCCACCCTGTCATGCCTGGTTTCGAGAGGAACAAACGGTGCTGGCAGTGAAAAGGACTCTACAGAAATGTTATTTCTCCTATGGGAATGCATAACTGCTTTGGAAATGCAAGAAAAGCTGTCTACAAGCTGTCTACAACCAAGTGTCTGCTGCCAGATCAAGCGGAAACTCCTCTTGCTACCCCAGCCAAGGTTGAGTTGGGAGTCAACGTCCATCGAGCCCCAACGGCTTTCCAAGAGCATCAAGGTTGGGTCCCATCAGATGACCAGTGCTGTGGATGGAGTCATGGTCCTCCAACACGGTCTGTTGCTGAAGTCGGGACAGGTCGTCTCCATTTTACAGGGAAAAAGGGGTTTAATTGTGTCCTGAAGACACCAAGAAGGGACACAAAGGCAATCCTCAGTATGGATGCTGCATCGGAACGCAACGATGCATCCTTCTGCAATGGCAGGAGGTACCTCCAAAATACAGACCCAACGTCCAAGGCCATGGGCAACGCTGCTGGGACTTGAGCAGCCTCGGATGCCTGGATCCCCGGAGCCGAGCCATGCTACCTGATGACCTCCTGGCTCACGTATAAAGTAACAGGAGAAGCAATAAATCACTTTGGCACCTTCCCTGGGCATGGCAGCCCTCGATAAAAGACCAAAATTCAAGGGAGGCAGCCTGACACCACACTATTCCCAGCGCACCCTGTTACACAGATTAATCCTTCTTGATGGAGAATTACAATTAGGGCTCCGTCTTAAGGAGGTATCAGCAATCAGATATCTTATCAAATGCCACCTCAATTATTCAAATAATCCCTGGCTCTTAGATTTAGGCGCTGTTTAGGGAAAGCGGTCCGATTAATGTGCTGACACTTCCCCATCACGTCCGACATCCTCAACTTCATGTCTGATTACGGAATTTGCATTCAATTTAATTTTTTCCATCTGGAGTAAATGAATAATCCGAGTACCTACCCCAGCCTTAATTACATTTGTTAAATTAAAAACCCAGGATGTGAGAAATTTAAATGCATGTAGCTCCGCGGCCAGACAAACCTGCACGTTCAACCTGCTGCAGCCCTGCCATCTCCTGCTCCAATTTCTTTTCCTTCCCCACAGCCATGCATCAAAGAAATTACAACTAGAAAACAAAAATTCTTTCTAAACGATGAAACAATAGATGATCTTTTGACATTTCCAGCTCTGTTTGCAGGGGAATGAGATAAAATGTAATAAATTCATATACTTCTGTGTGTTTCTTGGCTCCAGCAGCTAAAATTTCCATCTCTTTATGCAGGAGTCCTGGGGAGCAGAAATCCTTGATAATGCCAAACAATTCGACACTTTATTTTCTCTTTACTCTGCACCACGCAAAACACAGGCTTCAAGCTGCCAGCTGCTGGGAGTGAAACCAGATGCCACATCCCTTTTCCATATGGAAACAGAAATCACCCCGTCTGGGGGCGCGCCTGCTCCCCTCGGTCGCAGCCCTCCGTGACTCCGAGGTTGCTACCGGCATGCGGCAAAGCCTCTCCCCAACAGCAAAAAAAAATCATCGCAATGGTGCAATTGTAATTTTCTACACTCGACCTGGTTCAGGCCAGATCCTGGTACCATCAGCCCCGGAGAACGGCAGGGAAGATTTGCCCCAAGACACCAAATTTCCTAATTTTAAAATAAAGAGGTAAACAGTGGGGTGGAAATAAAACCACTGAACTTGGCTTTTTTTTTTAAATAGTTTTGCAGAAGCTTGCTAAATTCCCCATCTTTTGGAGAAGATGAAACTTAAAAGGCTGGAATTAATAGGTGGACTCAAGATGGTGGTGAGAAAAGTGTCTGAATAATTAAAGAATAATTAAACATAAACGGAAGATAAAGCATTCCAGCTCTGGCCATTTTAGGAACAATACTCCATATATCACGTGATGGGAAATGTCAAATAAATATATTTGGGTGTTGATCTAGATGTCAGTGACAATGAAAACGTTCAGGAAAGTCTGTTCTTCGCAATCCCAAAGACTGAATTAAATAACTTACGTGTGAGTGAGTGCAATGGTAATAATCGCCCTCAGTTTGGGGCTTGCAAGACCGGTAATAAAACATGGCTAAAAATACCCAGGAAAGCCACGCTCGGGTAAAGTGAGACAGGTGAGAGCAGAGCCAGAAATAGCTTTTCCCTTTGCTCCCAGCGTGCTCACAGCTCAAGCGACATTTCTGCGCTCCAGGGAAGCTGGATTTGACTCCCCACCCCCCAAAAAAATCCCCTCAGAGGGGCGTAACAGAGCGTCCTCCCCCCCAGGCACAGCGGCAGGATTTGGTCATCAGAGAAATCCCCTCCAGCAGGCAGCTCGGATGCCATCTGATGGACGTTGCGGTTCCTCATCCTTTCTGGCTTTCTTCTGCTTTGTGTTAACAGTTATGGTGCCGGAGGAGAAAACATCATGTTTTAGCAATGAGGTCCCCAGTGAGGCTGTTTAAAAATTAATTAGTGCCATGCAACATACTAGCGATGAATAGTAATTTTAGCTTTTGTACCTACTTCAGCACCTTCTACACCGCCTTTATTCCAGCTTTTCTAGGGTTCTCCCAGCCAACCAGGACCTAATATGGAGGGTACCCAAGAAATCGTTGCCCGCGTCTCCTGGAAATACCTCACTCAACACCGAACACCCCTACCATGTGTTTTCTGTGGAGCTTTTAAATAAGTTAAAGTCATGGTTGCTGAGCTGGCCAGAAGGTAGGAACCTGCTCTGCTCGTGGAGCGGGTTCCCATCATCTCAAAACTGCAGTCATCTAAGGGCACGAGCTTGGCTAGACACCTCATGGCTCCTATGCAAGGTGGGTGTTGTGGTATGGAGGAGGCTGTGGGTCCTGGCTTCGTCCAGGATGGAGGACGGAGATCCTCCATGGGTGGAGATCCTCCAACCCTGAGGATGGAGAACCTTCAGGGATGGAGATCTCCCAACTATGAGGATGGAGAAGCTCTGAGGATGGAGATCCCCCATAACCAAGGAGGGAGATCTGCCAACCCCGAGGATGAAGATCTGCCCCCCAGCCCCAAGGAAGGAGATCCCCATAACCCAAAGACGGAGACCCCTTAACTCTGAAGGTGAAGATGTCCCAGCCTCCAGGATGGAACTCCACAAAACACAAGGATGGAGATCCTCCTAGTGTCAAGGATGGGAATCCCCCCAACCACAAGGATAGGGATCCCCCCAACCCTCAGGATGTAGATCCCCAAAACCCAAGGACCCTCATAACCCTAAGGCTGGAGATTCCCCAAACTCCAGGGACAGAGATCCCCCAACCTAAGAATGGAGACCTTCCAAGGAGAGACATCCCCTCCAGCCACGAGGATGAAGATCCCCCCAAAACCCAAGGATGGAGACCCCCCCCTTCCCCCATCCCAAGGAGGGCGATCACCCCCTGGGCCCTCACTGGCTGCATCCCTCACCCCACACTGCACTGGGCAGGACCTGGGGGCATCACCCTGGTCTGGTGATGGCCATCCACCCAAACTGCAACCCCAAATGAGCCACTATCCCGTTCCCTTGGGCAGCAAGCAAAGCAGCGGGGACCGGGGAGCCTCGCCGCGTCGGCCGCCTTCAGGTGGATGACGAAGCCAAGGGGAATTTGCAGGGACATCTGGAATATATTCATTTTATGGCATGTTTCATATCACAGACAGGTACTTTGAAGCAGTTAAGTAGTAGCAGGGCGGCACGTCCCCATGGGTGGGCTGCGGTTTGCGCTTTCAGCCCGAGCCGCCCTGGCATGACAAAGGGGCTGGGGAGACGGAGCTGACGTTTTCCAAACACAGCTTTGTGCCTCTGGGGGCAAATACAAAAAGAAATTAAAACCCAAAAGGCAAAAAAAAAAACCCCAAAAAACCAAAAAACCCACAACCAACCCGCACATCGAAGTGAAGTTGATCCCCATATCAGGCTATTAACAGTCCCATCACAAATTGTAAATGACTCAGATAAATTAAATGGCTTAGCAGCTGCGAGGAAAGGCCCTTCTGAAGATTCATTTGTTTTGCGGAAAAGAAATTAGTCGGGAATTTGAAATCTTTTCCAGCAGCTTGACGCAGACGCCCTGCCAAAGCCCACATGTTGCTGCTCGCGCAGCCCCAGGATGCAGCCGGCCCCCGAAAGGAAAAGTCCTCTGCGAGCATCCGAAAGCGGGGGGATGCAGGCGTGCTCCCGTTAGCGCGCCGCTAACGAGGCTGCGCCTCCTCCCAGCAAACCTATTAAAAGCCTCAAGCGATGATGAGGCCTGAAAACAGGAAGATTTGACCCAAAAAACCCCCGCAGTGAGGGAAAGCCAGCGACCGAGCTGCAATTAAAAAAAAAAAGGGGGACAGTATAGTGGGGATGGCTCAGAGCAGGGCAAGAAGTTGGGGCTGCACCCCTGGGTGCAGTGAGGTGCAGTGATTCAGCCCCCAAATACAGTGAGCCGCAGTGATTCACCCCCAAATACAGTGAGCTGCAGTGATTCGCCCCAGATGCAGGGAATTGCAGTGATTTACCCCCAGAAGGAGCGAGCCGCAGCGATTTACCCCCAAAAACAGGGAACTGCGGTGATTCAACCCGAGGTGCAGTGAGCCGCAATGATTTACCCCCAAAAGCAGGGAACTGCAGGGATCTACCCCCAGATGCAATGATTTAGCCCCAGGAGCAGTGAACTGCAGTGATTCAACCCCAGGCGCAGTGAGCTGCAGTGATTTACACCAGATGCAATGAGATGCAATGATGTACCCCAGGCGCAGTGAGCTGCAGCCATTTACCCCCAAAAGCAGTGAACTGCAGCGATTTAAACCCAGGCGCAGTGAGACGCAGTGATTTACCCCCAAAAGCAGGGAACTGCAGCGATTTAACCCCAGGTGCCGTGAACTGCAGTGATTTTCCCCCCAAAAGCAGTGAGCCACTGTGATTTACCCCCAGAAGCAGTAAGGTGCAATGATTTACCCCCCGGGTGCAGTGAGCCGCAGCGATTTACCCCAGGGTGCAGCACATGGCAGTGATTCACCTGATGGCTCCCCACAAAGGATGACAATCCCCAAACCTCCCCACTTTCCTCATGCTTCCAGGCAGGGCAACACCGGGGCCAAGCTGCGCTCACCGCGGACGCCCTTTCTCTGATGTTAACACGTGAAATTAATGTGTTAAACCTCCCCGCGTTCAGAGGCTTCCCCGGCAAAGTCCTGCTCCCCATCCACGTCCCTTTCAGCTCATGCAAAATTGAGGTTTTTTTCACGTTCAGACGCTATTTTGCAGGCAGAAGCGTCGCAAAACCCCTTTTAGTGGAAGTTCAGAGGTATGAAAGATGCAAAGCGCCCCTAAATTATTCACATGGTGTTTCAGTTGAAGCCCCACGATGGGATGAAGGGAAGGATCTGGTGACAGAGCCACGACCCTGGGATGTCTCCTGGATGGAACAACCCTTCTGGTATTTACTGGGGAGAAGGGAATGGGGGAGAGGATAAAATAAAAGGGCTTCCTCCACCCAGAAAAGGGCCGGAGATAAGGAAACGCAAGGAGCACCCGTTTTTCAGGTGCATCCAACCAGAGCGACCCAGTTGCATTTGCCGTTTGGCAACACTGAAGCTTTTCAAAACTTTTACAGGACCAGAGGAACAAAATTAAAGTGAGGCACGGGGAGAGAAATTGCAAACCAAGAAACCCCACCACGGCAAGAAGGGATAGAAGCAACCCAAAAAAAAAAAAAAAGGTGAAAAATGAATAAGAAACTCAGAAGTTATTTTGCATTTCAAATACAGGCGGTTTTCAAAAAGGAAAAACCCTGCAAAATCTTTTTTCTTCCAGTTTTTCCTCTCTGTTTTGCTTCTTTCTGTTTCATTCAGCATCCAGGTGCTCCCGAGCTGGGATTTCCATTTCTCTGCCTCGTACTTGGGGCAAAACCCCAACAACCCAGTGCAAAAAAAACCCCAACAAACCCCGAAAGTAGGACACCAAGCCCTGCTCAATCTAAACTCAGCTTGATGCTCACTAATTACCCAGTAATAGTATTTATATGCTGCTGGCACGCTCGGAAATGCAGCTCCTAATAACCGAGGTCTGCATCAATATTAATGTCCCGGCTTGACTCTCGATACCCGGGGACCAACGGGAGACAAAGAAACATCACAGCGAAGCGAAGGAGGGAAGAAAATGAAATAAAAAAATTATTTTTTCCGTGTTTGGCAGGAAGGGAGCGCTTGAGATCAAATGATGGGATCCCCCCTTGGCATGCATCAGCAATAAAAATAAATCAAAATTGTAAGTTCCCAACTCTGGGGCATAAATCTTCCAGCAGAAGAAAATTTTTCACCATCCGTAAGCCCTTCCCCAAACTTTGAGTTTCCCCATAGGTAGGAGAAGGCTGGAAAAACTCTTCTTTTCTTCTTATGGGAATGGATTTCTAAAATTCGGGACTTTCCCCTTACCTGAGTTACTCCAAGACGATCGGCTTCAAATATTCATCCCTGTAAACTTCAGTCCGCTTTTGGTTGCTCATGCAAAACCCCAGGCTTTGGGTTGGCTCAGCAAGAAATGCCACTTGAAACGAGCTCCTGAAAAGCATTTTTTTTTCCAGCAATGCTTCAACCCTTATGGAAAGAGGGAGCACCCCCCCCCCAAATTCACCACTATTATATTGCACGTGAATATACACACGAATATTTGCAGAAACGTGGCTACGCAGGGCACGGTACGGGTTGCAAATGTGCCCCGGCGCCACTCTGTAATTCGATTAAAAACCTCTTTTCTTAATAATTTCTACGCAGAGACACTTGGCACGCTGGGAGCTTTTAGGCAGAGTTTAAACGGAGTTAATAAACTATTAATACCCTGCAGTAAGGCTGTGACAGATTTGAGCTGCATGTGCTCTGCACGCCTCGGTACAAGGTGTTATTACCGATGTCCGCGCTCAGTGCACATCAAAAAAAATCACGGAGGTCTTCAATGAAAAAGGCAGTTCCAGGAAATTCAATGTTTCTCGGGGAAGGATGCGTGTTTTCAGGATTTCTTCCATCAAAATGAAATCTGGTAATTTGAGAGTAAGCATGGACGTGGCGTTTACCCCGTGGAGCGTTGGGTGTGGTGTTAACCTGCATTGTTGACCTGTTAATTAGTGTTGATCCATGCTTGTTAGTTATTAATATTCAAAGAAAATTAATGAAAGCCATAAAGTTCATGTCCAGAAACTCAACATTAGGATGTTCCCAGATCATCGTCTTTCGGTACTTTCACTTCCATGGAAGTTGAGAATTTTCCTATTGTTAGTCAAATTCCAAGCGAGAAAAAGGCAAATTCTGGAAAGATCTTGAAAATAGATGTTATGCTTCCCCAACAAACCATGGTCATGAAGCATTTACTGACACGAATTTATTTGAGCAGTTATCAAACAACGGCAACAAGTAACGCGTTGACCCTTCAGAGAAGATCCAACCCTGCATTGATGACTACAACAGCAACGAGTAACGCGTTGACCCTTCAGAGAAGATCCAACCCTGCGTTGATGACTACAACAGCAACGAGTAACGCATTGACCCTACAGAGAAGATCCAACCCTGCGTTGATGACTACAACGGCAACGAGTAACGCATTGACCCTACAGAGAAGATCCAACCCTGCGTTGATGACTACAACGGCAACGAGTAACGCATTGACCCTACAGAGAAGATCCAACCCTACGTTGATGACTACAACGGCAACAAGTAACGCGTTGACCCTTCAGAGAAGAGCCAACCCTGCGCTGAACGCAGGGTTCTACGTAACGCTGTTACGTAGAAGCAGGACTCAAGCCAACTGCCTGAAGACTGCCATAAAAATCAAACGCCGCTATAAAGTGACTTCAGATATTGCAAGAAATCCCCAGAAAGAGACTATTTATAACCTCGTTTGGCAATTTGGGCTGGAAACAGCACTCTGCAGTTGTAGGCTTGGCCATCAATTCTGGTCGAACTCGAGAAGATCTTTCTAAGGAGCCATCGAGTGACCCACTGGAAACCGTAATTTTTCATACAGAAATTTTCCCGAAGCTTAAATCACCTCTTTATTAAATATCTCTTAGTTCTAACTTGTGGAAAGAGGCCACGAGGTCTATTCCAAGAGGAGCTGCCCATGAGGATTAGTCAGAGAGTAGAAACGAGCTTTCTTAAGGAAAAAAGTGCAGATTTCCACTCAAGAGATGCTGATGATCGGCACCACTGGAGGACCCAAAACCAAACCCCCAAAAAAGGGGGTTTCTGTGTTTCTTTGTTGGGGTGATGGAAGAACTTTCTTGCAACCTTGTTCCAACTTCCAGGTGCACATCACCTTTTGGGCATTCAGAAATGCCATTTCTCCAACCAAAACCATGTCAACCCACGAGAAGACCCTTTCCCACCTCCTCCAGCCTCGCCCCAACCCTTCCATCAGCACCAGAGAAAACATCCAAATCACCGTGACTTGCAAATCCCTCCCTGCCTTTCCCCCTCCTGATCGCTGCTTTCCCCCAAGGAACCTCCAAGATGCCCAAAACCTGCCCAAAAACATGATCTACCAAAAAAATACCCAAAATCAAATGAGAAATCGAGCCAATTAATGAATTGGGAACCGATGCAAGTCAACACGCTGCACGATCAACTTGCCGTATGGCCGCCGGCGCCGGACATGGCTGGTTTATTGGTGCTTGATGTTGGCCCCCATTTTATTTACCACGAAACGGGAGCTGCAAGGAGTGGGGTAAATAAAAGTAAAAGCGATTTTGAGGGTCACTGTAGCTTTTCGGCTCTCCGTTGAGATATTATTGGCTGATCTCCTACACAGCTGCTCCCCGCTGAATAGGCGCATCCCACCTCCAGTGCCGTTGGCCATCAACCAACATGGGAATAAATACAAGTTTGGGGGGTTTTTTTCAGCTGATGCGACTTATTTAGGGATTTTTTTTTTTTTTTTGGAGGAATACGCGGCGATTTATCCAATATTGCAGTTAAATGGAAAAAAAAGCACTGCTGTCTCATCTCCACCAAAGCGGGCAGCTGGAGGGGGTCCAGCACGGTGACCACCGTCCCACAGTAAAGTGGGTCGAGACTATTTAATACCAAAACTGGAGGGAAATGTTTGATTTCTTCAGCAATAAATGCTCCTTTTTCCAAAGCGCTAGTTCAGAACAGAGAAAAACATTAAGTTTTGAAATGCCTCAATGAAATTTAATTTTTGGTTTGAATCAACAGCTTCACTCGGTGCCATTTTAATGCTATTTTAAGTTGAAATGTCAATTGGAAACTAGCATTTAAAAATGTCAAAACATTTCACGTCTGCAGAAGGAGCTGATAGTTTTTTGCTTCCATGTGTCCAAACAGAAAATGCTTTTGGAATTTTACCGTGAAAAAAAAAAAAAATTAAAAAAAAATCAATATTTTGACTTCTTGGAATGAAAACAAAGTTAAAATATAATATTTCCTCCAGGATGCAAACAGTATTTTCTGACAAGCTGTAATCACCAAAAAGTAATCTGAACCAAATGTTTGTTACCACGGTCTGTTATAGCTACACGGGAAGAGAAGAGAAACAGGGATTTTTGTTATTGTAGGCTCTCTGAACCCTTTTTTTGCCAGTTATTTCCATATTTTCACAGCTTTTCTCTCTTATTATATCCCAACAGGATAAAAATTAGGGCGTGGGAAGCCCCTTCCACCATCCAGAACCATTTCCAACACACTGATTTTCCTTACTAGTGGGGAAAAAGCCTGGAAAAAAAGACGTTTTTTCTCCTCTAGAAGAGGCAACATTTGATTTTGGGGGGATTTCCACTGTATTTTGCATTAATGACACCCTCTCACCCCCATCAGTTTGGGAGATTTGGGGGGGGGGGGAAACGGCACCGGGAGTTTTTTCCCCCGCGCTTGCGCCGGCTGCAGGGAGCACTTGCACGGAGGGGGTGTTTTCTATCCAATATAAATGTAATTTTCCAGTGATCTCACCTTTTAAATTCCTGCCTTGGCCAGGCGTTGCCAAAAAAAAAAAAAATTAAAAAAATGGGGGTGGGGGGGAGAAGAGAAGCAATCCAGGCCGGTTGCAGTGTTAAAAAAAAGAGTTTTACTGATTTTTCTTATTCCAGGAGCAGGGTGTAAAAATGCAGCATTGCAAAATGGGATGGAAACCAGCGGTTTTGGAGCTGGGCTGTAGAGCAAGTTTTTCATCCCAAAGCTCGCAGCTCCATCATCCTCGATGGAGCGGCTCGGCCGCCCTCCATCACCTTTGCATCTCCCCCAAATTTCTCTTTTTCCTCTTTTTTTTTTTTTTCTTCCCTGAGCCTGGGCTACAGCCCCGCGCAGGGAATAAGCGCAATTATCTCGTCTCGCCACATTTTTCCAGCCCTGCCTGAGGTTTAATTAAAGCCAAGTGAAAAACACAGAGGAGAAGCGCTTCGTTCCGATATCGCCCCATTGCATGCGGCGGGGAGGGGGCAAAAAAATAGGGGGGGGGGGGAAGGAAAAAAATAAAACCTTTATCGTAGACTTTTTAATTTAGCAAACCTTCCTGCCTATTGCTCCTTTATCCTATTTCCTTTAAAAAAAAAATATATATATATATATGGGTATGCATGCGCACATGAGTATATATGCGCGCATATATATATGTACACTAGGATACACACGCGCCCTCTCTATATAAAAAATATATATATAAGCGTACCCTAATCCCCTGTAATCTCCTTGAATTTCACCTAAACCACCCTCCTCGCAGGTGACCTTTCCACAAAAGGCTGTTTCTATGCCAACAGCATTGTTTGAGTAAGGCGAGAGAAAAAAATACGGCACAATAATCTTTAATTTTTGCTTAATTCGGTGTTTTCACCGATGGCCAGGAGCCGGTTGATGCTAGAACCCCTCCCCGTCATGGCAAAAAATTAATATTAAAAATTAATTAATATATATGGTGTTTGAATACTGGGGAGAGTGCAGTGCCCTCAACCCAATTTAGATTTCGCCCAAATTCCCGGCATCATTTTTGGGTGAAATTCCCCTCATTTTGGGGTTTAGGAGCAAAATCCTATAGTTTTAAGGTCCTTTTCACCTTAAAATCTGCATTTCTATCTCCTTCCCAACCTTGCCCTGCAAACGCAACCCGCGAGCATCGGTTCCTACCAAAAAGTCCAAATATGTAAAACTCTGAAAATCCCAAATTTTTTCCATTTTCACTGATTTTTAGGGAATTCCAGCAAGGAGCTTGTCTCCAATGGAAAAAAAATAAAATTACAATAAATTGGAGGCCTGAGCTCTGAAAAATTTGGAGAAATTGTTAAAAAAATAATAGGCATCACGCCGGCGAGTAACTCCGGGTAATAAGGTGCTGATGAGGTTTGGTGGAGTAAAAGCAGCCCAATATAAATAATTTTCCGCGGATAAAAGCTGTTTGGGGTCTGGATAATTTTATTCCATTGAAAATTTGGGATATTTTCCCTCGCTTTCTTGAGTTCCTTCAGTTCCAACTCAGCCCATAAAGCCGCATCCCAAACTGGAGCATTTAAAAATGAGACAGAGAAGGAAAAATGAGATTTTTTCCAGCACAAATTATCTGGTTTACTTTGTTTCTGGGGGGTTTTGGTGTGTTTTAGAGAGTGGCACAAGGACCCGCGGCCCGTTGGGTTGCAGCATCCCGAAAACTGCCTTTTTTTTGCTCGTTGCAAGAGGGACATCGCCCAAATCCCTGCATATTATTTTTTTATTGGCAGGTGGGGATGTATTTTTATTTTTCTTCTGATCTGACCCCAACACCTTCGCGGGTCTCAGGAGGGAAGATATTTCCTGACGGCTCCATCTCGCAAGGCGCCAAACCAAGAGGATAAAAATACTGGTTGCCATGGGAACATAAACTCCAGAGTTTGAAAATACCAGAATTAAACCTTGCACTAATTTTTGGTCCTTACACCCCCGCTTTTGCATCCGCGTTTTGGTGGGTTTGGGGGTTTTGGAGCAAAAACCTGAATTTCAAGCAACCCAACCAGGGTTTAACATCCTTACAGATGTTTTCCCACAGCTGGATGCAACCCGAAACCAGAAAGAAATTGATACAGAATTTTTTAAAATTAAAAATAAGGATTAATCCCAGCTTGCGGAATCGCCTCTCGCCATCCGGCCTCGGAGCCATTGCTCTGCATCAGCCCCACAGATGCGTCCCGGCGCCGGGGCAAGGAGCTGAGCATCCAGGGCTAACAGATATAATACGAATTTTTGCGCATCATCCGGAAAAACGGCTCTCCAGGCTTCATTTTATTTGCTCAAAATACACCGCAATCACTTAACAAATATTAAATTATAATAATAAGGCCCCCGCGCTAACAATGCTCGGCCGGAGCATCCCCTTTTCCGGCGGCATCAATAGCTTCCAACAGGCTCCGAGCAACTTTTGGAGTTGGTGTCTGCAAAACTGCTCAGCCTGAGCAGGGAAAAAACCACGCTCAAAGGAAAAGAGATCATTTTTTACTTCGTAATAAGCAACAAATTTGGGATCACAAGCGAGGGGATAGGCAGCTGGTCACGTAAGAAAAGCTGAACGGTAATAAAAGGATTATGAATTAAAAGGGGGCAGGGGTAATCCTGTGTGCAAAGAAAGATTCCCATCATTAAACCTGAGTTTCCAACGGCAAAACAGAAGAGGGAATTCATTCCTCGCGTCAGAAAAAAACACGGAGTTACTGGAACTAATTTGCTGGCGACGGCAATAAATCGACTCTACGCTGGCACCTGAGGAACTCGGCGAGTCGTGACGGTTTTGTGACGCAGTGCAATGCAACGCGTCTGCAGGTTTTGCCGCGCAACGGGTTCGAAGTTTTCGCAGCGCAATGCCAACGCCACGCAACGTGCTTGCAGCTTTTCCAAGGCGGCGCGCTTGCTGGTTTTGCAATGCAACGTGCTTGCAGGCTTTGGCAACTCTGCAACGCGCTGCGTGCTTGCACGTTTGCAGCTTCCCAGGGCAACGTGTATTTGCCTTTTTTTGCAGCTTTGCAATGCAACGCCCATTCGCTTTCGACTTTGCAGTGCAAGGCCTGTTGCACGTTTGCAGCTTCCCAGGGCAACGTGTATTTGCCTTTTTTTGCAGCTTTGCAATGCAACGCCCATTCGCTTTCGACTTTGCAGTGCAAGGCCTGTTGCACGTTTGCAGCTTCCCAGGGCAACGTGTATTTGCCTTTTTTTGCAGCTTTGCAATGCAACGCCCATTCGCTTTCGACTTTGCAGTGCAAGGCCTGTTGCACGTTTGCAGCTTCCCAGGGCAACGTGTATTTGCCTTTTTTTGCAGCTTTGCAATGCAACGCCCATTCGCTTTCGACTTTGCAGTGCAAGGCCTGTTGGCTTTGGGGTTTTTTCGCAACTTTGCCCGGACCTTCGCAACTTTGCGTCGCTCCAGACACTTGCGCTGGAAGTGCTGAATTGCTTCGACTGTCTCCAAAACGTGGGTTAAGTTTCCTGCAAAATTCAGGCCGAGGCTTTTGAAACCACCCCCAATCCCGGCTGCAAAACTCCAGGTGACAGAGACAACGCGGCACCCTGTTGTTTCCACAAATGACTATTTCCACTCTCTTTTTTTTTCCCAAAATAGGGGGGTTCCGCGTAATTTAATTTCTCTTGAGCAACCAGGCCACGATCCTGCTGCATTTTGAGGGGAAAAAGCTCATTGGGGCATTTGTGGATGTTAGTGGGACGCTCCACCGGGCGCAGAAGCAACTGCAGGAATTCACTTACCCAGGTGATGCTTTCCTTTTCCAGCAATATTCCCCCCCCAAAAAAACGATTTGGGCGAGAAACGAGCCTCTGTGCCCAAAAAGGGTGTTTTTCACCCCAAATTCCTAGCTGGGAGAGGAGGCTTGGCTGCTTGCACGCCTCTGCAACAAAAAAAAAAAAAGCAAGGAAAAGCAAAAGAAAAGCAAGCAAAAAAAGGAAAAGCAAAAAAAAGGCAAGGAAAAGCCAAAAAAGCAAGGAAAAGCAAAAAAAAGGCAAGGAAAAGCAAAAAAAAGGCAAGGAAAAGCAAAAAGGCAGCAAGAAAAAGCCAAAAAAGCAAGGAAAAGCCAAAAAAAGGCAAGGAAAAGCCAAAAAAAGGCAAGGAAAAGCCAAAAAAGCAAGGAAAAGCAAAAAAAAAGCAAGCAAAAAGCAAGCTTGTTGGAGCAGTTTGGGGGAAAAAAAGGTTGAAATCAGCTTCGCTGAGCTGCTTTCCCGTCGCCCCATAATCCCTCGCTGTCCCCCAGTGGGCTTGTGCAAACAGCATCCGAACGGCGAGCGGCCGGGCTCCGGCCACGCTCCTCCGAGCTGGGATTTTAAATAAATAAGTTAAATCTGCTGCAGGCGAGGGGCAGGGAGAGAGGTTGTACCCGGGGGTCCCCGTACCGGCAGGGAATCTGCACTTTGGGGATGCTGAGAAGCAGATTTGGGGGGATCTGTTGCTCCCCCGCATCCGAAAATATGATTTTCCGGGTAGCACGGGAATGGGAAACTCTGTTTTCGAAGCCAAAGCGAGCGTTGCGAATGGATTGTATGTGGTGTATGGTATATTCAGAATTAATTTGCCTTCTTTTTAGTAATGCAGATGGAAAATTCAAGGCCTGGGTACGGCAGAGAGAGAGGGGAGAGGCCACAAGGTCACCTAATTGCATTATATATTATATATTATATATTATATATTATATATTATATATTATATATTTATTATATACTATATACTATGTATTATGTGTTTGTGTTATATGTGTTATGTTATAATATATGGGAATAATATATAAAGTATTAGTTATTATTCCAATAATTATATACTAATCCCATATATTATATATATGCTATGCTACGATATTGTAATATATAGGGGAACAATAAATTATTTATTCCCTATTATTCCCATATACGGGAATATATATAATATAATGGGAATAAGACAGAATGTATTAGATATAATCTGTATTTTAATATATGTTTATATATATCATATATGTGTATTTCTATGTGGGAGCTTCGTTATTTTTCTTGGATGTTTGAGGGAGAAAAAGGTCTTTTCAGAGCGGTACATGACGAGAGACGGA
Organism: Aptenodytes patagonicus; assembly: GCF_965638725.1. Taxonomy (NCBI): domain Eukaryota; kingdom Metazoa; phylum Chordata; class Aves; order Sphenisciformes; family Spheniscidae; genus Aptenodytes; species Aptenodytes patagonicus. Next base: position 1,004,374 of record NW_027472001.1, read on the forward strand.
GGCAGCACGCCGGGACCCATGAGGTTACTGCGGGATGGGGGCAAAGAGCTGCAGAAAGCAGATTTGGGGGGAGTACGGCCCTTGCACGACAGGTGAAGGACGATGCCAACGGCCATTTGCAACCCCTGGCACCAAAACCACCTTTTTTTTCCCCCCCAAAAAAAACCCCCACTGCATCATTCCAGGGATGCTTTCGGTGCTCCAAAATAATTCAGATACTCACGATGGGGAAAAAAAAGGAGATTTTTCCATATTGACCGCCATCCTCGCGAAACGAAGCCGAAATTTGGTGCCTCTTCTCACCCCGAGTTTTTACCTGGACCTGTTTTGCAGCCCTCCCCTAATAAAAACCAAGCCAATAAAGTGAAGATGAAAATATATTCATTAAGATTGATAACGCTCATTAAAACTGGCTGTGTAGGAAAGCATGACTCCGCTTCGGAGAAGTAAGGGGGAAAAATGCAAATTCTTCTGCATGAAAAGAGGAGATCTCCCTAATCGCCCCAATCAAACGCCGGCACAATTATCTGTGGCCAACCCAACGGGTTAAAATTATCCTCTTCATCTCCGGACACAGTAAGGAGCCGAAAAATGTTTCATTTTAATAAAAATGAAATCTGGACCCTGCAGAAACCAGCTTCACTAATGACGTGTTTACACAGAAAAAGACAATTTCTATTTAATGGTGATTACTAGCGAGAAGAAATTAAACTTCCTGGAGTATATGGGTTAGAGATAATGGGAAGAAAAGAAAGTTATTGAGGGTGTGTAAATCAGGAGAGCTGCATATGGGGGGCTATATCCGCACGTGCTGCTCGCTAGGAGCACACTTCCCTGCCTCGCCAGGCTTGTGCAGGAGCCTTAGCATGCAAAAAACATATATATTTTGCTACGAGGACTTTTGTGCATATGCGTGCGTTTTGCATACACGCACACAGGTATGTGTATGCACGTGCAAACGTGCAAATGCGCGTGCAGACTTGCAAATGGACACGGCACACGCAAGCACGCACAGGCACGTTCGATCATGCAGATGCAAATGCACGTGCAAACATGCACGCGCAAATGCAAACATGCGTGCAAACATGCACACGCCCAAACATGGACACGCGAACGTGAAAATGCACATGCGAACACAAAAATGCACATGCGAACGTGAAAATGCACATGCGAACGTGAAAATGCACATGCAAATGCACATGCAAACATGAAAATGCACATGCAAACATGAAAATGCACATGCAAATGCACATGCAAACATGAAAATGCACATGCGAACGTGAAAATGCACATGCAAATGCACATGCAAACATGAAAATGCACATGCAAACATGAAAATGCACATGCAAATGCACATGCAAACATGAAAATGCACATGCGAACGTGAAAATGCACATGCAAATGCACATGCAAACATGAAAATGCACATGCGAACATGAAAATGCACATGCAAACATGAAAATGCACATGCAAATGCTCATGCAAACATGTGCACACACATGCAAACGCACGTGCAAACATGCAAACACGCAAGCAAGCATGCCCATGCCAACACGCACGTGCAAACACGCAAACAGGCAAATGCACGTGCAAGCACGCACACATGCACATGCACAAATGCACATGCAAACATGCAAACATGCAAATGCATGCATACGCGCAGGAGTCCTCGTAGCAAAATATATACGGCTTTTGCATGCTAAACTCGCCAGGTCCCGCGAGTGATGCTCCCAGATGTCTGGGGTGGGTTTTTCACGCCCGCGTCAGGAGAAAAAAGTGCAAAATAGGGTTTGATTGTGGAAATTCAGGGTTTTGGCTTGCCAGGTTACCTGTGCTGATCCTTCCTATTCGTATTTTTTTTAATTATTCTTTTTTTCCCAGCATGAATTTTTTTTTTCCCCCCCAAAAAAAGCCAAGCCGAGACGAGGTCTTTTCGCAACCGGCTCCTGCAAAGGATGAAGTTTTCGGGTTCCTCTTTGTGCCAAGGCCATTCCCATCCCGCGCCGACCTGTGCAAACCCATCCTGGGGCAAAAATCCTTTCGCCGTCGGGCTTTAATGTCTGCTCTTTTGTAAAGCGGAGCAAACATCTGCAGAACAAGCCCAGATGTGAGTCGTTCCTCCCCGCCCCCCCCCCCCCCCCCCAATTCAGGAATTTCAGCTCCAAGGCACATCATAAGGCAGCGTCTGGGATGGTTTAATAATAGTAAAATTAAAATTGTTACGGAAGCATAATGAAGAATGCGCTTGCAAGGAGGTTTGCAAAAAAAAAACCAACCCAGAAAGCCTGAGCTGAAGTCTCTGGGGAACTGTTGGTTCAGAGGAACGGTAAACAACGCGCAGAAATGCAACTTAATTATCTTTACAACCGGAGTACGCAACCGGCTGCTGCAGCTTTCGAGGGATGCAGGAGCGGAGAGGTGTGTGCATCCCTGCGCTGAAGCCCGAGCATCCCCAAAGCAGCGAGAAAAAGGCTATTTTGCAGAGTTCAGCTTGAATTTTAAGTAAATTAGTAAGTGTGGCAGCTCTGTCGTGGCGCTGGGAATGCTCATCCTGATTTCTCACTCACCTGGGCAAAATGCAGCTCGTCGGTAATTTTTTTTGCTCGTTTTTGTTATCTCATTAGGGCAAGAAAAGCAAATGCTTGGCTGGAACTTGGGCAGGTCTCACCGCACACGCGACCGCCATCCCCCTCCCGGAATTAAGACCAGCCGGGGATTTGCCACCCATCACTCGCCAGAACGATCTACCGTGAAAACTTGCTGGAAAAAAAAAAATGGGAATGGGCAGTAAAAATGCCTAAATTCAGCTCTTTACCCGACGCTCTAGAAACACCAGATATGGACTGAGTTTCTTCTGAAGCGCAAGCCCCTCCACTTCATTTTTTGCATCAGCTAAAGCTAAAATATCCAGCCAAAACTAGATCAAAAGCAGGAAGATGCCACGCCGCGGCGGATTTGGGGAGGGAAAGCGCTCGGTTTTTGCAAGGACTTGGTTTGTGCAAGAGCTGCTCAGAGGCTGCCGGGTGCAGCGGTCTGCGCCGGCCCCATCGCAGCCGTCGGGAACGTATTTATATATAAGTATTTATATATTTACATATATAAGCTGGAAATCGTGTTAAATTTAAACCGAGGATGCCGGTGGGGATGCTGGCTAGGAGCAAAGCAAGGTTTAAAATCCAAGCATGGGGACCGGCTTGGATTAAACCAAGGATGCTGGCGAGGATCAAGCCAGGGATGCTAGTTAGGACTGAACCAGGGACGGTAGATAAACTCAGACCGAAGGTGCTGGTTAGGGCCAAAGAAAAGAGGCTCCGTAGAACTGAACCGAGGGCATCAGCTAAAATCCAAGCAGGAACGCTGGCTAGGACCAAAGCAAGGATGCTGGGTAGGATTAACCCCAGGACGCTAGAATCATGCCATGGGTGCCGGCGCTTATCAAACCCAGGCTGCTTAGCTAAATACAAACTGATGCTTGCGAGGGTCAAAGCAAGGATGCTGGCTAAGATCGCACCCAGGACGCTACCCAGAAGGAAACTGAAAATGATGGCTAGGATCGACGTAAGCTAGAATCAAAGCAACGATGCTGGCTAGGATTCAGCTGAGGATTGCTAGTTAAAATCAAACCGAGGATGCCGGTGAAAATCAAACCGAGGATGCTGGTTAAAATCAAACCGAGGATGCCGGTTAAAATCAAACCGAGGATGCCGGTTAAAATCAAACCGAGGATGCTGTCTAAAATCAAACCGAGGAGCTGGCTGGGACTGAACCAAGGACCCTAGCTAAACTCAAACCGAAGATCTGGCTAGGACCAATGCGAGGATATCGGCTAGGACCGAACCACGGACGCTAGCTGAAATCAAGCCAGGGATGCTGGCTAGGCTCGAACCAAGGCCACGAGCTAAAAGCAAACGGAAGATGTTGGCCAGGACCAAAGCAGAGACGCTGGCTAAAAGCAAAGCTCGGCGACTCTCCATTTTGATCCAACTTTTTTAAAAAATGCTGATTTTTACATCTCCCCAGCCTGCCAGCAGCCCGGCGAGGCTCAGCGCCATTCCGCAGCCCCTCCGGCGAGGCGGCGATAGGTTTTTTTATTAACCCGACTGAACTAGCTGGGAAAAACAGAGACGCTTTCTGGCACAGTTTGGATCCCAAAAGGTCCGTCCTGCTCCTGGCTCCGGAGCTAAGGGCAGCCTCGGGCTGTCTGCATTCCGCTGCCTGCGTGGTACAGGCATGCCTGTAAGTCGGTTCAACTCCCCAAAACCCCACGGGCTATTCCTTCCCGTGGCGTGTTTTTTTTCTGAAAAAAAATCATTTGCTGCTGCCGTTTAACTCATCGCACAGCCCCGGCACACCAATTCGGCGATATTTCGGTCAAAAGGTGCTTTTTATCCCAAATTTCTTGCAAAACACATGCTGCTTCCAGCAGCTTCCAGGCTTCCAGCAACCCCAAATCAACCAAATCCCCCCGCAGTATCTGTATTTAGTTCTTGAGCTCATAAGAAAACCTCAAGATTTGGGGTTTTTGGGGATTGGGGCTTTTTTGACACCTGTTTGCATTGGTAAATCAGCTGTCCCAAGTGCAGAGTAATTCAGTCCAGCCATGTCCTTTACCCACCCTCCAAAAAAAAAAAATCCTCATGCTTTGAAATTCAATTAACTGCTTTTTTTCCCCTGTATTTTTTAAGAACAGGTGATTTTTCCCAGAAACATCTGATTTTTCATCACTCCCTTGGGACACTTGAGCTAGATTTAACCCAGAAGTAACTCCAGGACAGAGAAAGCTGCGAAAAAATGGTGTTTTCCCTGCGAATCTAATAGCGATGCAACAGCTGGAGGAAAAAACCAGTCCCCGACCACACGCCCAAATTACACCCAGTTTCCAAACGGGACAGAAAATAATTCCTCTGCTGAGCTCTGAAGCCAACAAAGCCGCTTTACAACATTTTTCTGCCCCGGGATGAAGATAAATTAAACCCCGGGTGTCGCTAAAGCCCCGTTCAACATTGCATCCTAAAAAAATATTAATTGCAAAATGGTTTTATAATTATTTTAACAGGGAAGCGGCTCCAGTACGACGAGATGTGATGCTCTGCAACCACACCGGGCTTTTTTTTTTTGTTTTCCATGCATTTGAGTGCCGTCACGTCGCGATCCAGGGCCAGGGAGGTTTGGACGCGCAGTTATACGAGCTCTGTGCTTAATGACGGGCGTCTAATTAAGGTCGGGGAGCTCTGGCTTCGTCAGGAGACCCTGCGTCAAGTCTGCCCTGGGTTTTTTTGGAGGCGAGCATCCCTGGCCGTCTGGTCGCTCATCCCAGCAAGGTCACGTCTGCGATAATTATTTCGGCTCATCGGGTTGCACCATCCTTGCACCATCAGGGCTGCTTTTTGCTGAAATAATCCCAAATAACATCCTGAATTGTTCTGCCGATCGAGCTGGTGTTTGTGTTCCCAAAGAAGGAAAAGCATGTGGAAAAACACGGATGCTCTTAAATTCCTTGGAAATAAGGAGGGCTGAAAGCTTGGAGGGATGCAGCCCCCAAGCACGGATGCTAAACAGGATGAGGATGAGGATGTTTGTAAAGTAAGGATGAAGGCAACGGCGTGCATCCGTCCCGGCCGGTTGCTGGCTGGCGAGAAGCCCCGAAAGGACAGGGCGAAAATTAGCAAGAGCCATCAACTTAACGAAGTGGAGGCCTGGTGTCATCCCAGCGCTGGGTTAATGGAGCTCTGCAGCAGCAGCTGGCGGCCGCCTTCACGAAAAATGCAGGATTTTGCCCCAAATCAGACGCTAAAACACACTTTCGGCGCGAGGCGAGGATGCAAACGGTTGCATGCCATCGCGGCCGGTTGCTGGTCATTGCTTTTCCCCCTCCTGGGTGCACAAACTCCTGCAAAATCTATTTAAGGGACGGCTTTTTGCAGAGGGAGGGCTGAATTTGCACCGCGTCTCGGATGCTTCAGCATCGGCCGGCGCAAACTGCCACCACTGCCATTGCCCGAAATTTTGCCGTCCCGATTTGAGAGGTTTTTCTGCTTTCTAAACCTAAAATTGCAGCCCTGGATGGTTAAAGGCAATCTACGGTCCCCCCCCAAAAATGCTGCCATCGTGAGTCACCCCAATTTTGCAGAGCTGTACGGGACCTATATGCGTTTTCCAAAGGTTGTGTGCCTAAAAAATGCCATTTTTTCTAGGAAAAATCCCACCGCACGTACCTTGCTGGAAGGTAAGGCTTGAAGGTCAGTTAGTTTCTTAAAAAGATAAATTTTGCAGAGGGGTTTTTTTTTTTAATGCATTTTCTCTCTTAGAGGGAATAAGGGCGAGCGGCCCCGGGCTGGGGACAGCACGTGGGCATTTCCCACGGCTCCCTGAAGGACGCACGGTTCAATATTTCCATTATTATGCGGAAAGATAAATACATTTACAACGAGAAACCCTTGTTCCTACGGCAAAAATTATTATTTTAATTTTTTTTTTTTTTTAATGGGGCACAGGCAGTTTTTGAGGGAGACGCTTCACCTGCGCAAGACGGAGCTAAAGGAAACCACGGGATGCGGGATGCGACGGTCGGCAAAGGATGTGGTGCCGTCCGAGCGGCTCTCGGAGTCATTTTAAATTAAAAAAAAAAAAGGGATTTTCCTGAGATGTTGCAAGATTTGCTCCCCCGCTTTGGTGGGCAAATCCGCATTCCAGCAGTTTAACACCCCGAAGAGCTGAAGCTCTCCGGCGCGATGAATATGCCAACGGCAGCATCCCGGCGCCGTACGGGCCGGTGGGAGCCCCCGCGCTGCCCTTCCCGCCCGGGCGCTGACCCCCAGTAAATCTGCCACCCCCCGCAAGAGCCATACCCGCCCTTCCACTTCGTATCTGTATGAAATATATATGTGCCTTCATCCGCGTTACCCAATTATATCCATCCCACATAAATTACTGGATTATTATACACGCACTACTTAACGTATGTTAGAGATATACACGTCTTCACCAACATTACCCAATTATGTCCATCCAATATATATTATTCGATTATTATACATATATTAGATATATGTATCAGATAGATATGTCTTCATCCACGTTATCCGATTAAATCCATCCAATATATATATTATTGGATTATCATATATATTACATGGATATAACTGGATAATGTGGATGAAGACATACATATAATGTCTATACATATAACCATCCTAGATATATATATATATAGAGAGAGAGGGTATATGGGGGGAGGATATATATAGAGAGGTTATATTAAAAAAAAATAAGTATAATATATACCAGATTGATATATTGGATATATTATACTATATATATTCAACGGATATATTATATGGATATAATCATATGGATATGATATTATATGGATATAATATATCCAATGGATACATATACTATATCCAATGGATGGATATAATGTCATATATCAAATATATCCAGTATATATCTCATATATATATATTCTATCCAATATACATATCCAACAGAATAGATCCAATGCATGGATATAATGTAATATACGCAATATATCCAATATATATACACATTATATCCAACATATCCATCCAATATCATAGATCCAACGGATGGATATAATGTAATATATCCAGTATATATCCAGTATATATATCCCACCTTCTGTAAGCATTAACCCTTTCTGCTGCCGTTTTTCATCTCCTTTATCAAACTACCGCACTTTTCTCAAAAAAAAACCCCGTCTTCTCAAGTTTTTTGGCTTTTTCCCCTCCACCGCGATGGCGGTAATTCGATTTTTTCTATGATTGCTACGATTAAAGCATTTTCCCCTCCGGTTTGGGGTGCCCCCTGCTTCAAAAAATAGCTATTTTTTGCAGATTGAGCCGGCATGACGCTTATGAAAGCGATATGGCCATTTCAACCCAGGTTTTACCCGTTTTTAGACGTCTACCCAAATACCCGATAATTCTGGTGGTGGGTCTGGCTCTGAGTATTTCACCTAACTGAGCATTTTGCTTTTTCGAAGGGTTTTCCACGAGCGTCCAGCTGAGTTTTACTTTGCTGTGAAGCCCCACGCCTGTGCTAACGACGTCCGCGTCGGGGCGCTTTGGCCCTGAGCATCACACTACGGCCGAGGGTTCGATTCTGCCTTTTTTTGCAAAAAAAATAAAGTCCTGCTGGGAATGTGATTCACTTTTTTGCCCCCCCCCCCCCCAAAAAAAAAAATCCCTGAGCCGTGGCGCCCGACTCCGTGTGGTACCAGGATGGATCCCAGCTCCATCCCAGCACCTGGACCACATCCGCATCCAGCGAAAGGAGGGAAAACGCAGAGGAAGGATTGCGAAAATGGGAAAAAAATAAATAAAAAAAAAAAGTTTTTATAAATAAAAACAACGCTGAAATAGTGTCTGCTTGAGGAGCAAAAATAACACCCAGTGAGCCTTCAGATTTCAACCAAAACCCAAAAAGCTTTGCCTCCACCCCTGGCCGCTGGGCAGATACGTTTGGTAGCAGAAATGGGTATTTTATAGCAATAAATAGATTATATATCTATATACAGAGAGCAATATAATTATTGCTGTTATAAATAATCTATGCTATACAATATATAGCAATATAATCATTATTAGCAATATATCGCTATATATCAAGCGTTATATAGCGATATAATATATTGCTTATATCAAGCAATATATTATATATTTCTATATATAATGTAGTTTTTTAATTCTTTATGAATGTATTCATGTAGTATATTAATATATTATTATATGTTATATTATATAGCAATGTTATTATATTGCTATATATCATGTATTTCTATAATATAGAAATAGATATATTTATAGCAAAAAATACAGTATATCGCTATATATATAGCAAAAAGAAAGGGGGGGGAAAGCCAGCTTTTGCAAGCCGGCAGGAATTTAGATAAAAATAATTTTTAAACCCCCCCCCCCCCAAAACCCAAAAAAGGTTCAAGCCTGGCTATGGGGAAAACCCGCACACACCTTGACGATGCTGCAAATTTAATGGTCATTAACACCCACCCAACACCAAAAACACACCCAAACCCCTTTATGCCGGAGAAAGTTATCCCGATAAAATAAAAGAAGCTGTTTAAATATCTCCCCCCCCCCTTTTTTTTTCCTCCCCTTTTTTTTTTTTTTGCCCACAGAGCTGGAGCTGGGAATCCATTAGCCTTTAATGAAGTGAAACCCTCATCTTGCCGGAGCCACCTCATTTAGCGCAATTGTTTCGCAGCCATTACGGAAAGACAATTACAAGGAAGCGGCGAGAGTAATTGGAAATGCTGGCGGGAGTTGGGCGAAATGATAATAAATAAAAATATTCCCCCTAATAAGCTTGCCAGGAGGGGGGTGGGCTGGAGAAAATCAACATAATTAGAACTGAACCTCGGCGAGGAAAAACAGACAGCGGGGTGGCGAGCGCTCGGCACGGAGAAGGGGAAAAGTGGAGAAAACTTCATTTTTTGCCCCCAAAACAGCAGGAAAAAAATACTTTTCCCACCCGCACGAAGCTATCGGGAGCAAAAAATGGTTGGAAAGGGGGATGCTGCCCACGGGGACGCAGGTGATGCTCCGCCGCTACCCGCCCCAGGATGGGTTTGCTCCTCCATCACCTGCTCCGGGTTGAAATTAAAGGGGGAAAAAAAAACAAACAAACTTTAAAATGAGATGGTTTTGCTCACGGGACGGCGTGCAGGAGCATCATCGGGTAACATGAGTTCCTCCGCAACAGAGGGGTTTTTTTTTTTGCATGCAAAATGCAATTATTTTAGCAAAAGGCTGTATTATTTTAATTGCCCTTAAGAATAAAAAAGCATTACGGGCAGGGATTTTGGGGGTATTTTGCTTGGCGGAGGAAGGAAAAAGGGTTAAATCACATTGAAAACCCCGCGCAGGCGGCCGTCAGCGGGTTCCCTCCTTGCTCCAAAAATCCCGGCTTTTTCCCCCAACATAAGCCCTGTGTCCTGTGCAAGCATCCAGGCTCGGTCCCCATCCTCATCCCACCCCGATGCTGCTTTAGCAGCTCCTCCAAAGCGGTTTGCAGCGAAAAAAGTCCTCTAAATTGGGGGTTTCCACCAAAAAAAGCCATTCAGGCAGGGGTTTGCAGCAAAGAAGTCCTTAAAACAGGGGTTTGCACCCAAAAAAGTCCTTCAAGCAGGGGCTTGCAGCAAAAAAAAGTCCTTAAAACAGGGGTTTGCAGCAAAAAAAGCCCTTCAAGCAGGGGTTTGCACTCAAAAAAGTCTTTCAAAAAGGGGCTTGCACCAAAAAAAGTCATTCAAAAAAGGGGCTGCATCAAAAAAGCCCTTCAAACAGTGGTTTGCACCCAAAAAATGTCCTTCAATCAGGGGTTTTGCACCAAAAAACCACTTTAAACAGGGGTTTGTTCCAAAAAAGCACTTAAAACAAGGGTCCACCGCAAATAAAGTCCTTCAAACAGGGGTTTTCACCTAAAAAAGACCTTCAAAAAGGTGTCTGCATCAAAGAAAGTCCTTCCAACGGGGGTTTTCACCCAAAAAGGCCATTCAAGCCGAAGTTTGCCCCCAAAAAAAGTCCTTTAAAGAGGGGTTTGTGCCAAAAAAGCCCCCCCCCAGCATCTTCCCTCTCTCCTTCCATTCTCCATACATGCGATATTTGCCCCAAAATTCATCCCTTGCAGCTGATCTCAGAATTTCGGAGGAGGGCTGGGTTAAATCCCCATCCCACCATATTTTCCCAAATAGAGGCGAAATACCGCCTAGGGAATTATATTTCTTATAATTCCTCTCCTGCCTGGAGTCTCTGCAATCCCGCTCGGGAGGGTGGGATGAGCCACCGATGCTGCGAGCATCCCAAGCCCTGACCGGGATGCTCCCAAATATAAAACACCCCCCAAAATAATAAAATACCCTGCCCCCCCCCCCCAAAAAAAAAACCCCAATAATAAAATACCCCAAAGAATAATAAAATACCCCCCAAAAGAATAAAATACCCCAAATTAATCATAATAGCTCCTGAAAATAATAAAATAGCCCCCCAAATAATAAAATATGCCAAATAAATAATAAAATACCCCCCCCCAAATAAAATACCCCAAATAAACAATAAAATACCCCCCCAAAATAAAAAAAAAACCCTCCCAAAAAAATAAAATATCCCAAATAAATAATAAAATACCCCCCAAAAATAATAAAATACCCCAAATCTCCAGCTCCAGCCCTCTGGAGCGAAGGCGACTTTCATTTAAAAACCACGCACGTTTTTTTCCTTGCCGTTTCCGAACTCCGTTAAGATCGTTATCACAGAATGAGACTGGAGATAAAACATTTTTATTTTCTTTTCTTTTCCTTACGGGGGGATTTTTTAGCGGCGCATCCCCCCCTCCCAGCTCCCATGGAAGTCAACTCATGTGAGAGTTAATGTTTCGTTAATATATATATATTTTTTTTTTTTTGTTAACACTTTTTTTTTTTTATTTTAATTTTCCATATTTCTCCTCGGTCGCCTCTTATTTCGCTCTCAAAGGGGTTATCGCAATTCTCCCGGTAACTTCTTTAGACTCACTGCCTTCCGTAAGCCACAGGTGCTCACGCCGCAATACTGCATTATTAAATAATATCAAATAATATTAAATATTAAATAATATCAAATAATATCAAACAATGTTAAAAGATGTTAAATAATACTAAATATTTTTTTATATTATTTGATATTATTTGATATTATTTAATATCCTGCAAAGCTGCATGCACAAATATTTGGGAACTGCAAAATGCCTCCGCTCCCGGGCTGGGATGCTGCGCCGGGTACCAGCGGGCAGAGTCCTGCCGGGAAGATGTTGGGCAAAGCTCTTGCAAATTGGGGGAAAACTGGGCTATTTTGGAGCTTTTTAGTTCACCGATGGTGGAGGAGGGAAGAGGGAGGCAGTCGTGGTGCTTGCTGGGAGCGCGTGTGCGAATGTGCGTGGGAATGTGCGTGGGAGCGCGCAGGGAGCGAGCGGGGAGCGTGCACGGGAACACGCACGGGAAGATGAACGGGAGCTGGAGGTGTGCAAAGAAGCGTGCATGTGAGCGCGCAGGGAGTGTGCAGGGAGCGTGCACGGGAACATGCATGGGAGGATGAACGGGAGCTGGAGGTGTGCAAGGAAGCGTGCAAGGGAGCACGCAGGGAGCGTGCAGGGGAACGTGCATGGGAGGATGAACGGGAGCTGGAGGTGTGCAAGGAAACGTGCATGGGAGTGTGCAGGGAGCGTGCGTGGGATAGTGCCAAGGAACACGCCTGGGAGCATACATGGAGCGTGCACGGGAGCTGGGAGCGTGCACAGAGTCTGCACGGGAGCTGGGAGCGTGCACGGAGCGTGCACGGGAGCTGGGAACGTGCACGGGAGCTGGGAGCGTGCACAGAGTCTGCACGGGAGCTGGGAGCGTGCACGGAGCGTGCACGGGAGCTGGGAACGTGCACGGGAGCTGGGAGCGTGCACAGAGTCTGCACGGGAGCTGGGAGCGTGCACGGAGTGTGCACGGGAGCTGGGAGCGTGCACGGGAGCTGGGAGCGTGCACAGAGTCTGCACGGGAGCTGGGAGCGTGCACGGAGCGTGCACGGGAGCTGGGAACGTGCACGGGACCGTGCACAGGAGCGCGCACAGGTAGCATGCGTGCAGGGAGCATGCACGGGAGACACTCCAAGCACGTAACTGCAGCCAGAAACGACACAAACAGAAAAAGGAACTTGTGGGAAATGTGCAAAAAGGCGATTTTCAGGGAAATTTCCGTTTTCTTCCTTCTGGGGGAGGAGCAAAAGCAAAAGCCACTTTCGATACAAAGGAGTAAAGAACTACAAGTTTGCTCTTTATTCTTATTTAAGCGCACGGCCGAGCGACCGCCGAATGCTCTCGCAGCCCCCAACTTTTTGGTGCCGAAATCTGAAATTTCACTGATCAGCACCCCCTTCCCTAGGGGGTCTCTAGGCGCCCACTCAAAATCCCGTCAAATTTGCCAGAATTGGGAAAATTCACGGTGTTACTGCACCCACCAACCAGCCGGCGGTGCTTCGCAGAGGACTTGGCGTCACTTCTGCACTTGTGGCGATGCCGCGGCAGCGAGCAGCCCCGTGAAATTGCTGTATTATTATAAATAATAATTTGATTCCGTGATTTTGTGGTGATTTGGGTGTGAAAACTTGGAGTGAATCGGCGCCGCTGCTGGTGGTGCGCTGGGCTATCAGCTCCAAGCAAGGTGCATGGGGACTGGTACAATGCGAAAAAGGCTGTGCAATAACATATATATATTAAAAAAATATATATATAATATATACAGAGTTATACTTATTATATATATAATATATAACTGCATATTTATTATATAATTATATATAATTACATATATTATCTATATTACCTATATTATCTATATTATGTGTTGACCTATATTATATATTATATATAATAAATATGTAGTTAATAGTTTATTATCGGTAATATAGATTATATAATACAGATACGTAGATAATATGGATTATATATTACCCGTATACCTATATTATCTATATATAATATATTGTTAATGTTATTAAATATTAACTATTTTATATTTATATAGTTTATTCCATATATACACACTATGTAATATAATTTTATATATTATCTCTATTACCTATATTATCTATATTATGTTACCTATATTATCTATTATACAGATAATAAGTATACAGAGTTAATAGAGTTAATATAGTTTATTATATATATATTATATATAAAATAATATATATACTATATATTATATATAGTTTATTATATATATTATATATGCTATATTCTATATAATGTAGATATATAGATAATATAGATTATATATTATCCCTATATCTATATTATCCATGTATTATATATGATGAATATACAGAGTTAATATAGTTTATTCTCTGTATATACACGCTATATAATATAGATGATCTAGATGACCCAGATAATATAGATAATGTAGATTATATAGATGATCGAGGTAATACAGATGAAGTCGATAATATAGGTAATACATTATACATCCAATTATATAATATATATGATAAATATACAGAGTTCATACAGTTCACTCTTCTTCGCTGGAGCTCCGGCTGAAGGGACAGTGATGTTCTCGCGCCGTCTCTCCGGCAAATGATTTAACGTAACGACGGGTGGTTAATTGGGTGCCCGTTAGCATAGGTGCAGCCAGCGCCGGAGCAGGGGAACGGCGATCAGCCGGGGGCTCAACGGGCGTCCGAGTCGGCGCTGGGAGGGTTCTCCCCGCAAGACGGCCGGGGGGAGGGCAGAGGGGTTCCCAAAACCCGCGCCCGGGGGGACGCCGGGGACGGCGCAGCCATGGGAGGCGGTGGAGAGGAGGGGGCTCGGGGGGGGGGGGCTTCCCCAGCGCAAGGCCATTGCGGGGCGGGATGATCCCCCCACCCCCCCCCGACTATTTTCCCCCCGGAAAAAACCCAACTCACGGCCAAAATCTCCCCAGCAACGCGCGCCCAACTCCCAATTTCCCACCGAGGCTGAAACGATCTTATTTCATGCGACCCCCACGAATGCATTTTTTTATACATTTTCATATACACACACACAAAATGCAAATATATATTAAAATATATATATTATATATGGGCAGAACTGCAGATATTCTATATTCTATATTCTATATTCTCTATTCTCTATTCTATATTCTATATTAATTATACATTATATATTATATGCATGATATGTATTTTATGCAAAACCCATGGTTCAGCCCACATTTTATAGAAAATATATGTATTTTGTGCAAAACCCACGGTTCAGCCCCTACTTGATAGAAAATAGATATTTTTTACGTCAAAACCCCACAGTTCAGCCCCTAAAGTCACCCAAAAAGCTGCAGAAAGACCCGAAACCTTTGCCATCCGCAGCAGGACATCCACAAGCAGGCAGCGCATCCCTCTCCCCCATCCAAATTTGCATTATTTAGACTCGTTTTAGGACAGGGCTGAGATTTATTTCCAGGGCCAGGATCTGGTACGCGAGCCATTTATAGGGATCATTTCTCATTTGACAGACATCTATAATAACAGTATCTGAGATATTTGAGATATAATACATCTCAATTCCATATTTCAGTTGAGATAGATTGAGAAATAATAATATTTGAGATATTTGAGAATACCTCATTTATAGGGATCTATTCTATTCCATTCTATTCTATTTAATCCAAAGCGAATTTGCTCGGAGATTCCCGCGGGGGCTGGCGGAAATAGGGATTTTTAGGAGGAAAACCAGCACTGGGACAGAGAGATGCACGACTTCAGATCGAACGGGGCTTTCCTGAATTTGCAAGAATTTCCTTCCTGAATTTCCTGAATTCGTTTTCCTGCATTTCCTGAATTCATTTTCCCGAATTTCCTGATTTTGTAGGATTTTGCTACCCTGGCGCTGCGGCTCTTTGGCAAAAATCCAATTTATTCTTAAATAAACCCGCCTTTCGCGGCAACACCCCAAAACCCCGATGACAAATTTGGGGGCTATTTTAGAGCCTCAGAACCCCACTCTGGTTTTTCCCAATCAATCAACCCCAGATAAGCCAAAACCCTCCGGAATTTGGTACTCTGCAACCAGAAATACAGGTATTTTTTTGATGCACGCGCATGCCGATGCGCAGCCACGCCGGAGCAAAAAGGATAAAAAAACTCCCCTATATTTTTGGGGGATGGAAAAGCTTTTTTAGGGTTGCAAAAACTAATGAATTTGCCAAGGCGATGTTTGCATCCCGCAATCCCCGTGGGGTTTTTTCGGTAGCCGAGTGGAAAGGTTTATTTAGCCGGCAGCGGCGATGGCTTCACAAACATTTCCCCCTATCCTGCAGGGAGAACCGCACCGACCGAAAGGAGATTTAATTAGCGAAAATCTCGTTAGGCAAACGAAATTATCCGTAAGACAATACTCCTCTGGACAGGGGGTATGATTAAACAAAGCCATTAATTGAGAAAGGCGCTCCAACAGTCATCTTGGCTCGAGGATGGGGGGGGTATTTTGGGGGGGGGGGGGGGGTGTTAATGGTAAGACCCCTCCGTGCTCACCGAAAAGCCCTTGAGCAGCTCATCAGCGCGCCTTGATTGCATCATGCAAATTGCAAGCCAGCACGCGCCGACCCGCCGTCAGTTTTTTAGTTTCATCGCCCCAAAAATTAGGACAAAAAGATGTAATTTGGAGGCGCACGCGCAGGAAACCCCACATTTAGGTGGGGGGGGGGGGGCAGATTGGTACCCACCAGGACTGTGTGCCCGCTGAGCACCGAGTGATGCAAATGCTATTTTTTTAAGTTATTTTAAGATATTTGGGCATTACTTCTAGCTCTTGCTCAAGGTTTTTTTTACCCTAAGGCTACGGGCGTGTTCACACTGGTCCCTAATGACGCCCGGGAGCGCCGTGGCATCCACGTGTCGTAACGCTAACAGCGTTCGTTTAGACAGCACGGCACTATAGGGAAAGCTAAAATAGCTGATAGCACAAGCTGCTGTACTTAATAATTCCCCGTGATTTAAAATCGGAGGTTATAACAACCGGCTGGAGAAGAGAAACTCCACTGTTCTTTTAACCTTTCGCTTTATTAGTATATTACGGAGCGACCTATAAAAAGCATCAATTCAGGGCAAGAGAAGTCTTCCCTCTTCCCGGAAGCGCTCCAGGATCCCTTAAAAAATGGGGGGAAAAAAGCAAAAACCTCATAAAATAGATACCCAGCAAACGCTCGGGGTTTTTTTTTTTATACATATATATTTCATATATATATATATATATGTACCTAGTTCAAGACGAATCGCTGGGGACCTCGCGCCCGCCGCCGCCCCGGCAGCATCCTCCGTCTCCAATTTTTAGCATCCCTAAAACGATGCTTCTTCCCCCCCCCCACCCCCCGCCATCGGTCCCCAGGTGACGCCTGGAGGAAAGACGCAATATCGCCGTCGCCACCCAAAAACTTGGGAAATTTGGAGGTTTTTTAGGCGCGGTGTGAAGACGAGCTCGCTGAAAACAACCCAGGGATGTGTCGGGTACCAGGGGGAGAGAGACGATGGAACGGGGCGACGATGGATGCTGGAGGAATGACCCACCCGATGCCGGTGGGAGCAGCAGGTAATTAAGAAATCCCAATTAAATCCCAATTAAATCCAGGCTGGCAGAGCCCTGTGACCGCACGAGAGGGTTTGCAAACACCCTTGTCAACAGCACCCTCTAATTTGGGGCATACCTGATCCCGTTTGGGCCAAAATCCTGGCAAGCCCTTGCACGGGGCGGCGCGCATCGGCTCCTCTGTAAACCGCTGCCGACGGCTTTTCCTGACCCCGATTTAAAAGGCAAAGAGGAAAAATCCCGGTTTTCCACGGGCGAGGCGGGCGGGATTTTTATTCCCCTCCTACATGACATTTTGGGGAGGAAACCCCATGCAATTCACCCCCACCCACCCCCCCACCCCCCCCGGGACCTTTCCCTCCCGCTGCTGCAGGCGTTAGCATCCCTGGTGGGATGCCCAGCCCGGCATCCCGTCCCCCACCGCATCCCCGAAAATCCCAGCCAGATCCCTCTTTGCTTCCAGGGGAGGAATAAAATACCCTCCCGAGGTACTGCAGGACAGATAAATTATAGGGAACCGCTGAGCCCCAAAGCACGGAGCAAATTCCCCATTATATATGGGGAATATACATAATATTCCCCTATATATATCTCTCTCTCTCCCCCCCAATATTCCCCAATATATATATAAATAATATATATAAATAAATATAAATATATATAAATATATATATTTTATATATATTTATATATAAAATATTTTTTATATATAAATATATATATATTAAAAATATATATATTGGGGAATATGTATATATATAAAAAATATATATACACACACACTATATATTGGGGAATATGTATATATATTATATATAATAAATATTATATATCTTTTTAATATATATTATATTCCCCAATATAGTCTCCTAATATATTCCCCAATATTACACACACACACACACAAAATATTTCCATATATATATATATATATGGGGAATATTATAGAATATTATATAATGTTCTTCAATATATATATGGGGGAATATTATATGATTCTATATTCCCAATATATTATATTCCCCAATACATTCCCTCAATATATTCCCCAATATTATATAAATATAAAATATATACTATATTCCCCAACATATATATATGGGTAATATATATACACATATATATTATATATATTATTTTATATATATATTATTATATATTATATCTATTATTACACAATATTCCAGATATATATATTGGGGAATATATAACATTCCCCAATCTATTCTCCCAATATATCCCCCGATATTATATATTAATTTTTATGTAGATATATAAAATACATTTAATATTCCTCAATGTATACGGGGACTATATACTCCCTGCTTCCCCGTACGAGGCGGGATAACCCTGCAATGAAGGAGGATGCCCAGCAAAGCAAGAAGCCACCAGCACCGGCTGTTTCTAAGCGATAATATTCCCAGTTTTTCCCCATCGCCCAGCAAGAAATGACACCCGGCGAGCACGAACCCCGGATTTCACCCCAAAAAAACTCCTTCCTCGCCCTTCGGCAGCGATGCGCAGAGCCGCAATGCGGTTTTTAATCTGATTTGATTTCTTTATTTTTTATTTTTTTTTTTTTTTAATTTTTATTTTTCATTTCGTTTTAATTGGGGGTGATGGAGAGGGAGCAAAAATTTAGGTGGTACCCAGGACCAGGAGGTGATGCTCCGGCTCCGCATCCCATCAAGGAGCAAGATGCTCGCGGGATGCGCTCGGAGCATCCTCTCCCTTCTTGCTCGTTTTGGTTTCGGCGCTTCCTCGCCCACCCGCGCCCTCCATCACACCCAACCCCGCAGCAAAAATCCCCCCGTTTCCCCTAAACGGCACGAAAACGCCCCGGTCCGCGCTGCCCTTAACTTAGAAGTGACTCAGCGGCTGCAATTAATGCAACTATATGAATTTTTTTGCAAGATCCACCAATTTTCCCACCTCTCGGGCTCAATTTGCTGTTGTCCGATTTCTGCCCCAAATTTGCGAAGAGTTTCGAGCAAAACCCACTGAATTATTTGCAGGTCAAAGGGGTTTATCCTTTGATGATGCTCGCAAGGTCCCACCCTTGGGACACGAAAAGCCATTGAAAAACGTGGTTTTATTTAAAACCTGGTTCCATCAGAAAATCAGCTTTTGCAGAAAACCTCTGTTTTGAATGAAAACCATCGACGGGCACCAGGCGCGGACGGGAGTTACGGGCCTCGGGCGTCAAACGTGCCGAGAAATTCATTTTCGGATGAGACGGGAGCGACCAGCTGGGCAGCGCGGGATGTTTTACGCTTGCAGAGAGGAGCCTTTCGGATGGCTTTTGGGAATTTTCATGCTAAAAGTGAGGTCGCAGCTCCGGGGGTCTTGAATTTGGGTGCCCTGCAAGGGTCTTCGCCGATTTGGGTGCCCCGTCAGGATCTTTTGCTAATTAGGGCGCCCTGCTGGGGTGTTTCATTTGGGTGCCCTGCGAGCATCTTTGCTGACCTGGGGACCACCCCGCAGCCTTCGCTAATTTGGGTGCCGTGCTAGGGTCTTTGCTAATTAGGGTGCCCTGCAAGGCTCTTTGCTGATTAGGGTGCCATGCAAAGGTCTTTGCTGATTAGGGTGCCCTGCAAGGCTCTTTGCTAATTAGGGTGCCCTGCAAGGCTCTTTGCTGATTAGGGTGCCATGCAAAGGTCTTTGCTAACCTGGGTGCCCCGTTGGGACTGTTGCTCATTTGGGTGCCCTGCTCAGGCCATTAATTTGGGTGCCCTGCAAGGATCTTTGCCGATCTGCGTGCCCTGCGAGCGTCTTCGCTAATTCGGGTGCCATCCCACGATCTGTGCCAATTCAGGTGCCACGCGAGGGTCGCGGCTTAATTTGGGTGCCCCGCGATGACCTTTGCCGGCTTGGGTGCCCCGCCGGGCTCTTTATTTCGGGTGGCCTGCAAGCCTCTCCGCTCATTAGGCTGCCCTGCAAGGGTCTTTGCTAATTTGGGTACCGTCCCACGGCCTTTGCTAATTTGGGTGCCCTGCTGAGGTCTTTCATTTGGGTGCCCTGCGAGCACCTTGGCTAACCCGGGTCGCGAGCAGCGCCGCAAGCCGCCAGCAGCAGGTGACGCAACGAGATGCTACGGAGGTGACATCCACTCCTGCCTCGGTCCTAACGCCTCCCCGGGCGAGCGCGGCGCTGGTCAGGATGCCGGCTGCGTCCCTCCCTTGGCCACGGGTATTTTGGGGTGCCGGTGGCTTCGCACCCCAAAAATCCCGCGAGGCGCGCGCGACGCACATCCTTGCGGGGGTACCTAGGCGGCTCCCGGGATGCCTCGCTGGCACCGGAGCATCCCGAAATCCCATCCGCCGCCCCCGTGCCGCGTTAACAGCTCCTATTTTGCTAATTGTACAAACCTAATGGGGGAAGGCGCTGGCGGGGGAAAAAAAAAAGGGTAATGGCCATCAGGCCAGCAATAAACCAAAATTAATGGTCCGTGGGAAGAAATCATGTCCACTTAATACCAGCTTTGAAACTCTAATAGAATAATGTAATACCGAGGGGGTTTTGCTCTATACGGGGGTCACTTACGGCGCCGTCCATCAGGCGCAGAGCAGGGCGCGCTCTGCCCGAGCCCCCGCCGCCCTCCGGAGCAGGAATGGTTCAGGAGATGAGCGGAGAGAGCAAGAGCAGCCTTCCACCGCCCGGGGAACCTGGCGGGCGAGCGGGAGGAGGGAGGGGCAACTCCCGCGGGAGGCGAGGGGGGAAGAGCCGCCAGCATCCCGCCGGGCCGGCCTCTGGAAGCGCAGCTTGGAGGCGGCCGGAGGGCAGCGCTGCTGGAAAATACCTCGCTGGGGGTGTGACCGAAGCTGGGGGGGTATTCTCTTTCTATTTTCTTTTTTTTTAATTATTATTTTCAATTTTCTTCCTTATTTTCTGTTTTCTTTTTTTCAATTTTCTTTTATTTTTTTCTTTAATTTTCCAATTTTCTTTTCCGTTTCATTTATTTTTCAAATTTCTTTTTTCTTTTTCTTTTCTTTTTTCTTTTTCATTTTTCCATTTTCCTTTTTTTTATTTTTCAATTTTCTTTTTTGTTTCTATTTTTTCTTTTTTCCAATTTTTTTCCTATTTATTATCTTTTTAACTTTCTTCTTTCTTTACCAATTTTCTTTTTTCTTCAATTTTCTTTTTTCTTCAATTTTCTTTTTCTTTTTACCTTTTTTCTTTTTATTTCTATTTTCTTTTTTTTCCCCCCAATTTTCCTTTTTTTAATTATCTTTTTTCTTTCTTTTCTTCTTTTTACCAATTTTCTTTTTTTCTTTTTATTTCCTCTTTACTTTCCTCTTGAGAAAGGACAACTCCACAACTCCCCTGCCACGTCGGAGGGAAAAAACCCACCCAAACCTCTAACACACCAGCATCCCCAGCAAGCCGGCAGCACCACGGCCACACTGCCCAGGGGTTCCCAATCCCTATTTTCACCGTCTCCCATCCAACCCTTTCCCCAGCCCTGCTTCTCCCCAGTAAAAATGTAATTATTTCAGGATTTTTGCTCACCCTGGGACAAAACCCCAAGTGTACGAATATCCCCCTCCCCAGCGGAGAGGGACAGGGAGGAGCTGCATCCCGAACTTTCCCTTCGGATTAAAAAAAAAAAACCCCGACGCGAAAAACTTTTGCCCGGGAAAGTTTGGGCGCGAGCGAAGCCCGTCATTCCAGGAAAACCGGGATTAAAAGTGGATGTGGAGCATTTATATGAAGTTGTGTAAATAGAGACGCTACAACCCGCCGGACGTCACCAGCGCTTTTAAAAATCTAAAATACGCGAGGGGGGAAATCGGTGTTTTCCACTGAAGCTACACCACCCCGGAGCCAAAAAACCAGTAAAAACCAGCAGTTTTTATTAATGCCCCAAATCGTACTGGCAACGCAAGGACGCCCTCTCCGACAGCATCCCAAAACCAGGCCGCGATCCCCATCTCCGGCTACGGGACGGCTCCCCTCCGATGATGCCAACCCCCGCCCACGGAGGCTCCAGAGCTTCTTCCTATGGAAAAATCCTGATTTTTTTTCCCCCTAAAAATGCCGGGGGGGGGGGGGGGGGGGGGGGGGGGGGGGATAATTATTAAAAAATGCTCCTGCTGTTGAGGAGCCACTCGGGGCCGGAGGAGGATGGGGATGATGGATCATTCCGGGTGGGACCAAGGATGCTCAGGGATGCTCCAGCTCCCTGTGCACGGCGGGGGGGGGGGCGGAAATAACCACCAAGCATGGATATACTCAATTCCCGGATTTTTCCCGCAAGGATCCAGGCTATCCATATGGAAAACTCAGCCGGGATCGCAGGCACAAGCTGTTTTCATCCCCCCCCGCCCCCCCAAAAGCAAAACGAGGAGCGAGCGGCCGCTCACCCAAATAAACCCGAGATCTAACCAAGGGATGCGCTGGACCGGCCGCGCGACACGACGCCGAGGCTCGTGTTGCAGGATCCGGCCTCGCCAAGAGATTGCAGGGCCGTGCCGTAAAGCGGCTATTTTAAGATGAGATACTGTTTCACCAACAATTTCCCTTGGTTTCATGTGACATCCACCCAGCATCCCTAAAATAAACGGGCGACCTCTCCCCCATCGTAAAGGGAATAGAAATATAAATGCTAAATATAATAACGCAGACGCCCAAATAATTTATATTAATGATTTTTCTTATTTTAGGTTCCTTATAAGAAGGAGAATAGAAGCATGCCAAGGGTGAAAACCGCTTTGGATTTCAGCAAATATTTAGAAATCTCGTTAATTAAAAGTACACGGAACTCAGAGATGCTGCTGCGATTTGGAGCTTGGGATCACAGAGGGATTTGGGGGATTTTTACCCTGATTTGGGGAGTTTTCCCATGGAAATTAAAAGAAAATAAATAAAAGTTATCGCTCTCCGGGCAGGATTGGTCCCCGCTGGCCGCGCGCTCGGGGTTTTCTTACCCAAAGCGGCGGCAAAGACGTGATGCTCCGTGTGCCAACATAGCAAAAATTGTTGGGAAAATTATTGTTCGCCGATTTTTTTTTTTCTTATTTGCCACCCGCAACGAGCCCAACGAGGATTTTTGCTGTTTGGGGCCAAAAATCTCTAATTTAGGATTGTCCCCATCCTCCCGCTCCCTGGAGTTGCTTATTATTATTATTATACTTTAAAATAAATTCATATTATACATATTATATTATACATTAAAAGAATTTCAGTAAAATTTCAATCTCTTGATTGAAAATTATCCTTTATCAGCTGGCAAAATTGTTTGCATCTCTCATGGGAGATGAACGTCACTTTTTGCAGCTAAAACTTGCTCGGCAGCAAGTCCTGAAGTTATTTTTTACTCTATTTCTGCAGCTCCGGGGACGTCACCTCTGCATTATTTACTTTCCTCGCTTGCAAACGGGACGTAAAGTTTGAAACTCGTGTTATAATCAAAAAAACCAGCACCAGGGCAAGGATTTTTCCAGGAATCTGAGCATCCGTGATGCTCGCGCGCTTGAATGCTCGCGGGAAGCGTGCCGGGAGCGCGCGCGTGTATCCGAGCAGTGTTTTTCCCTGGAAATCGCCGTCATACGGCGCGCTGGGATGTTTAACTGACATCGGAAAAGTTATTTTTATTTATGAGTATCTGACCGGGTCGATGGCCAGCTCGCAGCCTGCTCGCCAAGGATGCGACGATGATTTTCCTCCCCCAAAGCCGCGATGGGGAAGACAACACACGCCCAGCGCTCGCGCTGCTCTCCTGCTTGATAATCTCCTATTATAAATCAATCCATCGATAATTTGCTATTATAAACCAATCAGCCCACGATTTTCTATTATAAATCAATCAATCAATAGTTTTTTGTTATAAGTCAATTAGAATTAAATCAAATTTAATTAGGTTTAGGTTCAATCGCCGCTGGCTGAACGCCACCGTGCATTTCCCCCCCCCCCCCCCCCCCCCCCAAAAAAAAGCAGGTATTTATAGCCGGCGCGTCTCATCCCCGCTGCCCTCAGCCCCAGCGATTAATTAAATTAGCACAAAGAGGGGCTTGTTGAGCGTCTCCGGCCTCGCGAAGTCGAGCCGGCGAACAGGAAACAAAGGGTTGAATTCTGTCTGGTTGGCTGAAGGGTGCTGTGTGTGTCCCGGCCGGGCGCTGGAGCGGGGCCAGGGGTGTCCCCCCCCTCCCCTCCCCGCACCGCGGCAGCGATGCCACCGGATGGGAAAAGAGCCCCCCCCCCCCCGCCCTCCCCGCCCCCCGTGCGGCGGTGGGATGTGGGGCGGATGGGGTGAGCCGGGCATTGGGCTGGCGCAGTTGGGCGAAGGGGGCTTCGCCAAGGGGGCTTTGCAAAGGGGGTTTGCTGAGGGGGTTTGCTGAGGGGGGCTTTGCTAAGGGGGTCTTTGCTAAGGGGGTTTTACTACGGGGGTTTTGCTAAGGAGGCTTTGCTAAGGGGGTCTTTGCTAAGGGGGTTTGCTAAGGGGGTCTTTGCTAAGGGGGTTTGCTAAGGGGGCTTCGCAAGGCAGGTTTTGGTAAAGGGGTCTTTGTTAAGGGGGTCTTGCTAACGGGGCTTTGCTAAGAGGGGCTTTGCTAGGGGGTCTTGCTAACGGGGCTTTGCTAAGGGGGGCTTTGCTAAGGGGGGCTTTGCCAAGGGGGCTTTGCAAAGGGGGTTTGCTAAGGGGGCTTTGCAAGGCAGGTTTTTGGTAAAGGGGTCTTTGCTAAGGGGGTTTTACTAAGGGGGCTTTGCTAAGGGGGTTTGCTAAGGGGGTCTTTGCTAAGGGGGCTTTGCAAAGGGCTCTTGCTAAGTGAGTCTTGCTAAAGGGGGTCTTGCTAAGGGGGCTTTGCTAAGGGGGCTTTGCTAAGGGGGCTTCGCAAGGCAGGTTTTTGGTAAAGGGGTCTTTGCTAAGGGGGTTTTACTAAGGGGGCTTTGCTAAGGGGGTTTGCTAAGGGGGTCTTTGCTAAGGGGGCTTTGCAAAGGGCTCTTGCTAAGTGAGTCTTGCTAAAGGGGGTCTTGCTAAGGGGGCTTTGCTAAGGGGGCTTTGCTAAGGGGGTTTGCTAAGGGGGTTTGCTAAGGGGGCTTCGCAAGGCAGGTTTTGGTAAAGGGGTCTTTGCTAAGGGGGCTTTGCTAAGAGGGTCTTTGCTAAGGGGGCTTTGCTAAGAGGGTTTGCTGAGGGGGCTTCGCAAGGCAGGTTTTGGTAAAGGGGTCTTTGCTAAGGGGGTTTTGCTAAGGTGATTTTGCTAAGGGGTTTTACTATGGGGGTTTTGCTAAGGGGGCTTTGCAAAGGGCTCTTGCTAAGTGAGTCTTGCTAAGGGGGCTTTGCTAAGGGGGTCTTGCTAAGGGGGCTTTGCAAAGGGAGCTTCGCAAAGCGAGGTTTCCTAAGGGGTCTTTGCAAAGCGGGTTCTGCCACGGTGTTTTTGCAAAGGGGTCTTTGCAAAGGGGGTTTTCCTGAAGGGGTCTTGCTAAGGGCGTCTTTGCTAAGGGGGGTTTGCAAAGCGGGTTTTGCAAGGGGGGCTTCGCAAAGCGGGTTTTGCTAAGGGGTCTTTGCAAATCCCAGCTGGGGCGGGGGGGGGGCGTTCCCAGCCCCCAGATTTACGCTCAGCACACCCGAACCA